>NW_011494777.1:3003177-3009121 GCF_000754665.1 Bison bison bison | reverse complement strand
TCTTAAAAACACAACAAAGTTCAATTCAGTGACTCTGTTCAGTTCGGTCACTCAGTTGTGTCCGACTCTTTGCGACCCCATGAATCACAGCACGCCAGGCCTCCCTGTCCATCACCAACTCCCAGAGTTTACTCAAACTCACGTCCATCGAGTCGGTGATGCCATCCAGCCATCTCATCCTCTGTCATCCCCTTCTCCTCCTGTCCCCAATCCCTCCCAGCATCAGGGTCTTTTCCAGTGAGTCAACTCTTTGCATGAGGTGGCCAAAGTATTAGAGTTTCAGCTTCAGCATCAGTGCTTCCAAAGAAATCCCAGGGCTGATCTCCTTCAGAATGGACTGGTTGGATCTCCTTGCAGTGCAAGGGACTCACAAGAGTCTTATCCAACACCACAGTTCAAAAGCGTCAATTCTTTGGCACTTAGCTTTCTTCACAGTCCAACTCTCACATCTGTACATGACTACTGGAAAAACCATAGCCTTGACTAGATGGACCTTTGTTGGCAAAGTAATGTCTCTGCTTTTCAATATGCTATCTAGGTTGGTCATAACTTTCCTTCCAAGGAGCAAGTGTCTTTTAATTTCATGGCTGCAATCACCATCTGCAGTGATTCTGGAGCCCCTAAAAATAAAGTCTGACACTGTTTTCACTGTTTCCCCTTCTATTTCCCATGAAGTGATGGAACCAGATGCCATGATCTTCGTTTTCTGAATGTTGAGCTTTAAGCCAACTTTTTCACTCTCCTCTTCCACTTTCATCAAGAGGCTTTTTAGTTCCTCTTCACTTTCTGCCATAAGGGTGGTATCATCTGCATATCTGAGGTTGTTGATATTTCTCCTGGCAATCTTGATTCCAGCTTGTGCTTCTTCCAGCCTAGCGTTTCTCATGATGTACCCTGCATATAAGTTAAATAGGCAGGGTGACAATATACAGCCTTGACGTACTCCTTTTCCTATTTGGAACCAGTCTGTTGTTCCATGTCCAGTTCTAACTGTTGCTTCCTGACCTGCATATAGGTTTCTCAAGAGGCAGGTCAGGTGGTCTGGTATGCCCATCTCTTTCAAAATTTTCCACAGTTTATTGTGATCCACACAGTCAAAGGCTTTGGCAGTCAATAAAGCAGAAATAGATGTTTTTCTGGAACTCTCTTGTTTTTTCCATGATCCAGCGGATGGTTGGCAATTTGATCTCTGGTTCCTCTGCCTTTTCTAAAACCAGCTTGAACATCTGGAATTTCAGGGTTCACATATTGCTGAAGCCTGGCTTGGAGAATTTTGAGCATTACTTTACTAGCATGTGAGATGAGTGCAATTGTGCGGTAGTTTGAGCATTCTTTGGCATTACCTTTCTTTGGAATTGGAATGAAAACTGACCTTTTCCAGTCCTGTGACCACTGCTGAGTTTTCCAAATTTGCTGGCATACTGAGGGCAGCATTTTCACAGCATCATCTTTCAGGATTTGAAATAGCTCAACTGGGATTCGGAGAAGGCAATGGCAACCCACTCCAGTACTCTTGCCTGGAAAATCCCATGGATGGAGGGGCCTGGTAGGCTGCAGTCCATGGGGTCTCCAGGAGTCAGATACAACTGAGCGACTTCACTTTGACTTTTCACTTTCATGCATTGGAGAAGGAAATGGCAACCCACTCCAGTGTTCTTGCCTGGAGAATCCCAGGGATGGGGGAGCCTGGTGGGCTGCCATCTATGGGGTCGCACAGAGTCGGATATGACTGAAGACACTTAGCAGCAGCAGCAGCAGCAGCAGCAACTGGGATTCCGTCACCTCCACTAGCTTTGTTCATAGTGATGCTTCCTAAGGCCCACTTGACTTCCTAGGATGTCTGGCCCTAGGTGAGTGATCACACCATCATGATCATCTTGGTCATGAAGATCTTTTTTTGTAGAGTTCTTCTGTGTATTCTTGCCATCTCTTCTTAATATCTTCTGCTTCTGTTAGGTCCATACCATTTCTGTCCTTTATTGAGCCCATCTTTGCATGAAATGTCCCTTGGTATCTCTAATTTTCTTGAAGAGATCTCTAGTCTTTCCCATTCTGTTGTTTTCCTCTTTTTCTTTGCATTGATCGCTAAGGAAGGTTTTCTTTTCTCTCCTTGCTATTCTTTGGAACTCTGCATTCAGATGCTTATATCTTTCCTTTTCTCCTTTGCTTTTCACTTGTCTGCTTTTCACAGCTATTTGTAAGGCCTCCTCAGATAGCCATTTTTCTTTTCTGCATTTCTTTTCCATAGGGATGGTCTTGTACATCTGTACAATGTACAATGTCTCCTGTACAATGTCACGAACCTCATTCCATAGTTCATCAGGCACTCTATCAGATCTAGTCCCTTAAATCTGTTTCTCACTTCCACTGTATAGGCATAAGGGATTCGATTTAGGTTATACCTGAATGGTCTAGTGGCTTTCCCTACTTTCTTCAATTTCAGTCTGAATTTGACAATAAGGAGTTCATGATCTGAGCCACAGTCAGCTCCCGGTCTTGTTTTTGCTGACTGTAGAGAGCTTCTCCATCTTTGGCTGCAAAGAATATAATCAATCTGATTTTGGTGTTGACCATCTGGTGATGTCCATGTGTAGAGTCTTCTCTTGTGTTGTTGGAAGAGGGTGTTTGGCCTTGGAATATGGAATAAAGCAGGGCAAAGGCCAATAGAGTTTTGCCAAGAGAACACACTGGTCATAGCAACAAACAAAGGAACATAACCAAAAAGAAGCAGACTCATATATAGAGAAGCAATGTGGTTACCACTGGGGAGAGGGAAGTGGGGAGGGACAAGATAAGGGTAGGGAAGTAAGAGGTACAAAGTATTATGTATAAAATAAGCCACAAGGAGACACTGCACAACATAGGGGATAGAGCCAATATTTTACAATTAAAAATGGAGTATAACCTGTAAAAATTGTGAATCACTATATTGTACCCCTGTAACATACATTACTGCACAGCAACTATACTTCAGTAAGAGAAAGAAATCTGAGTCCTTAAAAGGGAAGAACGTGGGAATAGCCGGTGGCAGAGCAAGGACTAGGACGAAGTGCACAGCCTGCATGCTATTTGAGATAATGTGTGTAGAACACCTCCCTTTGACTTCCTTCTCCATCGCTCAACCCAAAGCTACTCCACTCTTCTCTCATGTCCTTCAGATTTCAAGTAGCATCCTCTAGTGTGTGCCCTGAATCAGCTGTGGACTTATATTTGCCTTTCATAATGCGATAAACATTCATCTTCTCTCAGCAGTTGTCTTTCTGTTCTGAAAAAGAAAATTATCTTTTGCTATAGTACCCACTCATCCCCCTGATCATTTTAATTGCCTCGTTTTGGAGTCTCTTACTATTTCTCTCCTTCATTTCAGCAGTTAGAATTTTAGGTAGGGAAAATGCAGTTCTGATGGACTTCCAGCCAACAGTCAGCATCTGTTGGCCATTTGGGCTGCAGCTGCATAGAAATGATGGTGGAGAGTAACTCTGAGCATCTCTTCTCACATGGCAGCTGACCCAGAGAATGCAACTCACAACGCATCTGTAGGCGGGTCACTGAAGTTCTCTGGGCCCCAGTTAAATAAGGAGGGTCATAGGTGTCCCCATTGTGGAGAAAGAGTTACTAATGAGAGGTCCTCAAGGAATGTCAAGCCAGACCTGAGAAGGATGGTCGAGGATGATGAACCCACACCTGCTGAGTGGGATTTTCAGTGTTATCTGGGCTGAAAAGCACCAGGGGAAATCATTGTTTCTGACAAGAGTCATTTCCTGAATCACAGGATGCTAATCCATATTAACACAGGTTGCACTCCATGTTCAGAACCAGTTTGAACACCCAACCAGCTCTCCCTTTCTCCAAGTCCTTCACTTTGATTTGACTGCCACAGTACCTTCATTACTGGCATTGCAACAAAGATGATCAGAGCCTATCCTCTTTGGAAGGCATGTGGACCACTCTTCAATCATTTTATCATCATCATTAGTATTAGTATTTTCAATCAAGAAAAATTTCCATTTTAAATATCTGTAGGAAAGAGTACACACAGTAAAATGAAATTAATCTGTCATCTCACAACTCTGAGATAACCATTTGCAAAATGTTGGTATATTTCCCTTCAGCTATATACGTTCTAGTTTCAGATGTTTGATATCATGGTTTAATTTACTTCAGAGAGAATTTTCTCATGCTATTAAATAATACTAAAAAGCACGATGTATCCTAGTAATACAGTGTTCCTCTGGCTAGATCATAATTCGTATTCTGTTTGCTAAAAATCTCTTTGCTTATTTTATTGTATCCAATCTAAAAGTGCTATGATAACCATCTTTGCCCACATCTTCATCCATGTCTTTGCTGATTTTGAATGACTGCTTCCCTAAAAGTTAAACTACTAACTCAGCGATTATTTTGAGGTCTTTGATAGACATCAGCAAATGGATGATAACTTTCATTAACCTTTTCCAACCATCACATGCATCTGCTGTGACTGCAGCAATGTATCGATACTGGAGATATGAGAATCAAACATAAAGAATCACCCCGTAACAGCCTCAGTGAATTGGACAGTCTACAGACGCACAGCTTAGAACTGAGAAAACATTACCACACCATTCGATGCTCTAAATGAACAGAACTTTACCACTCCTGAAAATTCTTGGCCCAAGAAATAAAGTTGCAAAACTTTGTTTTAGGTATATTTTGAAAATTCATTGCTCTAAATAGTGGACCACTTTACCTACATGTACTAAGATAAATTGTCCCTTTTTAGAAAAATAGACTGTTCAGCTATGATCAAACTGTTTATTCTTTGAGACTTGCTTCCAAATCCTCACCTCTGAGTCCACCAACACGATTATAATACTGACAGCCTAATATACACTGTATCACAACTATTATAATATAGAACCCTAGTATACACTGCATTATATACACTGTATCACAACTATTATAATATAGAACCCTAATATACACTGTATTATATACACTGTACCACCACTTTGGCCCAGTCCTGGTGGGGCCTCTCAGAGAAGCACCTGCCTTAGCCCAGACATACCCCTGGCAACCAGCATGAACTACCCTTTTCTTTCTTTTCTAGAGACACTGATGAAAAGACTTCCCTGGTGGTCCAGTGGTTAAGATTCCAAGCTTCCACTGCATGGGGCAAGGGTTAGATCCCTGGCCCCCCTGGTCAGGGAAGTTCCACACGCTACACAGTGTGGCCAAAATAAACAAAGAAATAAAAATTAGATTAAAAGGCAGTAGCCTTCTGAACTGTGGAACCCACAAGCCATTCCAGAGGTCACCATAGGAGTGGCAGAACTGCTGAGCATCCCCAGGATGCAGGCAGGTGTGCAGGGCCTTTGTGCTGTCTCACGTCATCCTCACAACACCCTGTGGACCAAGCACTGTGGCTCTTGTTGCCAAATACTACATACTGAGAACTGGCCTCATGAACTCTACCACAGGATTTAACAGCATCACCCACAACTTCTGTCCTGACAGCCTGTCCCTGCTTGATCCCTGGGGACTGCTTCTCCCACCCCAGCACCCCCCGCACGTTATCACCTGGAGGGGGTCTGGCTCACATCTCGAGACAGTATGTCACACGCTGAGTCATCTTTCTCCTTTATGCTTTTTATTATGAAAATGTTTTCTTCATCCATACATGTGGAGAGCAGAGAGAAGCTGATATTAATATACCTATCTCCTTGACTTGAAACTAAAAGACGCTTGTTCCTTGGAAGGAAAGTTATGACCAACCTAGATAGCATATTCAAAAGCAGAGACATTACTTTGCCACCAAAGGTCCGTCTAGTCAAGGCTATGGTTTTTCCAGTGGTCATGTATGGATATGAGAGTTGGACTGTGAAGAAAGCTGAGCGCCGAAGAACTGATGCTTTTGAACTGTGGTGTTGGAGAAGACTCTTGAGAGTCCCTTGCACTGCAAGGA
>NW_011494777.1:2984759-3003077 GCF_000754665.1 Bison bison bison | reverse complement strand
TGCTTTTGAACTGTGGTGTTGGAGAAGACTCTTGAGAGTCCCTTGCACTGCAAGGAGATCCAACCAGTCCATTCTAAAGGAGATCAGTCCTGGATGTTCTTTGGAAGGAATGATGCTAAAGCTGAAACTTCAGTACTTTGGCCACCTCATGCAAAGAGTTGACTCATTGGAAATACTCTGATGCTGGGAGGGATTGGTGGCAGAAGGAGAAGGGGACGACAGAGGATGAAATGGCTGGATGGCATCACCAACTCAATGCACATGAGTTTGGGTGAACTCGGGGAGTTGGTGATGGACAGGGAGGCCTGGCGTGCTGCAATTCATGGGGTCGCAAAGAGTCAGACACGACTGAGCAACTGAACTGAACTGAACTCCTTGACTTAACCATTTTAAGATAGTTTCCTTTTTGATTCATCTGTTTTTCATAACGCTTCATTTTGCTTCTTCCCTATGTGTTTCTCTAAAAAACAAAATAACTCTTTTCCTACATAACCATAATTACTGCCTCTCAAAGGCTGTTCTTGCTCCAGCAATCTGCCAAATATTCTTACTAATTTGTGCTAGAAGTTCAGTGTGGATCTGACCTCCTCCCATGCTTGTCTCCCTCCCACCCAGTTCTCAGTTCACAGACTTACATGTACATACAGAGTTATTTTTTTTCCATATTACAGACCCTGCTGTATAATAGGTCTCCGTTCACTCACTTCTCACCCCAGTTCCAGCACCATCATGTCCGTCTCCAAGCTGAGCAATCTGTTACACTCCAACTGGATGGAATTTCTTAAAATACGGTGCTGACCAGACAGACCACAGTTCTGTAGAGCATCGCAGTTTCAAGTTTTTGTTATGTTTTGTTCATGGGCCCAGCAACTTCTGATGAGGTCTTTATCAGCTGTTTACAAAAATACTTATTAAGATACTGGTGGGAAAGGATGTTGTTGCTGTTCAGTTTCTAAGTCGTGTCTGACTCTGTGACCCTATGGACCACAGCACACCAGGCTTCACTGTCCCTCATCATCTCCCAGAGCTTGCTCAAACTCACATCCACTGAGTTGGTGATGCCATCCAACCATCTCATCCTCTGCTGCCCCCCTTCTCCTCCTTCCCTCAATCTTTCCCAGCACCAGGGTCTTCTCCAATGACTTGGCTCTTTGCATTAATGGCCAAAGTATGAAAATACAACAAATCCCTAAAACAGACAGACATTTACTCCTGGAATCTGGGCACAAACCTCCACACGTAGTAAGGCGAAGTAGCACGCATGAAAAAACAGAGAGGGTGCTGATGGACACAGCAGAAATGGAAAGACCACACGACAGCGTGAGGAACACGGGAGGCAGCCGGGCTGTCCCCAGCACAATCCGTTCACATAGCCCTGTTATCCGGAAAGAAACAACGGGAGGCGGGAAGGAGGCCAAGATGACTTTCCTGCAGATTCAGGTGCCCCTGGTCCATCACTTCGTAAATCGTGGAAAGGAGACAGCCCCAGAGTTGGTAAATGCTGGAGCCTAGTCTCTGCATTTCCATAAAAAAATGCAGAAAGCACAGCTAGAAATATTATCACTCAAAGGAGAATTCAACTTCATATAGGCCAAATAGTACAGTGAAAATAAGTACATTTCTAAATAAATATGTATTTTAATGAATGTTATGCAAATTAAAAAAAATATAAAGTGAAACAGATAAATGATTGGCAATATGAATTAAAATAGCAGAAGTACTATCTATCACAGGAGACTGTAACATTGTAAGACATAAAATAGACTCCCAAAATAAAAAGACATAGAGAATATCTTTTTATATCTTTTTTTAATTTAAAGCACTGAATTAATAAAATTTTCTTCACTACAAGTAGCAACACACCTTACTTTCAAATGATCATAGACCACTATGAAACATCATCTACTGGATAAAAAAAAAAAAAGGTACCAATAAATTCCCAGTAACATAAATTGCATGGATCATGTTCTACAATCACACTCCAAGAAGAGAAAATAACAAAAATTTAAATAATGAAAATGTAATCCGTGGGAAATTAAAAATTACTCTTAAATGAATAAGAAATCAAAGACAAATTAAAGTGGAAACTAGTTTGGGGGGGGACAAAAAACTAAATTCAACCCTTACCAAAATGATGGGGCACAGATCTTAAATGCTTTACTATTAGAAAAATTAACATTAGATGAGCCTCTTGAAAGACTATGAAAAAAATAAAGAAAATAAAAATAAGTAGAACTAGAAAGGAGAACGGGTCACGACAACAGGTTTTTTAACAACAGACTCTACTTTTTTTAAGTATAAGAAAATACCATGTATAATTCCATAGCTATAATTCGAAAATTCAGTTCAAATAAACTATTTGCTAGAAAAGCAAAAAGCTATCAAGATTCCCTTTAAAAGCAGTAGAACACTGGAATTCACCAATAACTATGGGATAAAACATCTGTAAGTTTTCAAAATCATTTCTGAGATCAAGCAGTGTTTAATAAAAAATTCTGTGAAATTTCTGAGTAGATACTCACCACAAAAATATCTATGTATGTACACACACACACTGCTGTCTCTCCTAAGTGTGGAGCAAGATAAATTGCCTCCCAAGTTATTTCATAAAAACTCTGTAATACGGACTCCAACAAATGACAAAAGACAGCACTGAAATGAAAACTACAGGCTGGAGACGCTTATGAATACAGATGCAAAATCCTCTTTAAATATCAATAATATGAATTCAATAGTGTGTTTTTAAAGCCACTTGGGACAACTGTTTCTGTGGTTTAATATTGAGAAACCTGTTAATCAAATCATTAGATAATATTAACTCCATTGATGCAAACCAAAAGGACAAGAAAAACTTCTCAACTCTTTCCATTTTTCCAAAGGAGCTTTGTGTAAAACAGGTAAAGATACTTCCTCAGCATAATAAGACAGATCCATCTTGAACCAACAGCCAGCACAGACTTAGAAGGGGGTAACAAGAAGACTCCAGTTATTACTGTAATTCTTCAACACCATTTTGCAGTCTAGCCAAGCCATTACAGCATGAGATGAAATATGAGGAAGAGAGGAGACGGGATTATCACCGTATCTACTTAGAAAACCCAAGAGAACAAAACGAAAATCTACTGGAACTAATGAGACAATTGAACAATAACTGAATCTGAATTAGGTAAAAATATTTTAGGATCTGAAAATAATCTTTTGAAATAGATACCTAACAGAAACAATTTCAACAACAGGAACACAGTGGAGGAAAAAAAAATTAAAATTTATAGAAATAACTATGAAATATGTTGAGAACTATGAAAGTATAGAATTACAAAACTTTGATGACAGAGAGAAAATCGGCCTGAATAAATAGAAAATCATACAATATTCCTGGAAATCAAGAGTGAAGATATCCTTTCCAAATGAATGTCCGTACATTGTGAAATCCCAATAAAAAAACCAACTTGATTTTTTTTTTTCTTTTAGAACATGACAAAGTACTTTCAAAGTTAAGCTGGAATAAAAACTAAGAAAAACCAAGAGAATTTTATAGAAGGATAATAATAAAGAAGACTTTCTTCACCAGATGTGAACAATGTTTGACAAAATCTGAATGATTAAGTCAGATTCTACTGCTTCCATAAATGACAGAAAGATCAGCAAAAAGGGATGAAATGTGCTTAGAATTAGACTCTAATACATTTAACAGTGTATTAGATGACAAGGGTGACATGATGGATGTAGAAGGGGGACAACGAGGTGGAAGAAGACTGGAATTTCAAACAGGACGATGAGGAAGGGTCATGGGGAAGGTAAACTAAGCAAAGATGTGAAGGAGAGGGAGTGAGGGGTGACCCACCCGCATATCTCAGAGGAGAGCCTTTTGGGGAGAATAGCAGCTCCAGAGAAAGGCAGGGGAGTTGCCTAAACGGGGCCCAAGAGGCAGTGGAGACCATATAGGTCTTTTAAGCCATTATTTTAGCTTTTACTCTAAGTCAGATGGCAAGCCGTTGAGGCACAGAGCAGAGGCATGGGGTGACTGATCAGTGTCGAGTGATTGCTTTGTTAAAAAGAGACTGTAGAGAAACATCGTGAAACAGAGAAGAGTAGTTTTCAGGGTCTAGTTTTTAATCTTGTATTTGTTTTTTTAATGCCTTGGTTATCAAGAGCTTATCTTATTTAAGATTACAGACAGGCTTATTATCTTTTTCTGCTCTCCCTACAACAATTACTAATGTATTTTGTTGATTGTAGGCTCTATACTATGTTTTCTTTTTGTGAGCAAAAATATTGGTATACTGGACAAGGGGGAAAAGACAAAGAATGAAAACGGGACATTCAGTTGAAGGCTAGGGCAATAACCCACCCAAGAAACGGGGAACAAGAAACAGTGAAGACGGTGAGCACGGTGCTGCAGGAGGAAGAGTTAACAGGATTTCCTGGAATGGAAGTCAGGTGTGAGCAGGAGACAGGGGTCAGCAGGGGCTCTGAAGTACCTGGCCTGAAACAGGGTGACCTCAGCAGCGCTGGGATAACCCCACAGAGAGCGGCTCTGGGAGAGAAGTTCTGGAACTCATACCTGGGAAGGCACGTGGAGAAACCTGGTGTACATACAGGAGAGTCCAGGGGAGAGCATCCAGGCTCCAGGTGTGACTCTGGGAGTCAGAACACAGGGATTTTGTTCAAAGCTATGTGTCTGGATCACACCATGATGGGAGTGGGCAGAGAGGAGTCCTTGCACTGAGACTGAGTGAAATCAACACTGAAACTCAGGATCGGGAGGAGGACCATGCAGAGAGACAGTGAAGGAACTGCATGTGAGGTAGGAGGTTGTGGGGAGGACTATGCAGGATGATGGGCCAGGCTGTCTGAGACCAAACATGGACCAACGAACCTGATGATGTAGAGCTGCTGGTGATGCTGACAAGAGGCATCTGAGTGGAAAGATGGGATAGAAAGGCAGCAAGCAGGTTTGCTTCTAAGGAGAGTTCTTTGCAAAAGGAACAGAGAAACTGGGAAGAAACTGCAGCCCCTGGCAGGTTGAGACATTTGGAAAACAGAACTAAATAGATCTTCACATTAGTACGTACTGCAAAGAATATTCCAGATGACTTAGAGAATTCAATGTAAAATAAAATGTGAACGCATTTATAAAACAATATAGGTGAGTATCTAACCTTGAAGTGATAACTGATAATGTAAGAACAAAAACGAATAAGATACAATACACAATTTGATTGTTAAAAAAAAGCCAGAAAACCAAAAAATAAAAAGTCAAACCTTTTGAAGAATACATGATGCAAATACAGCATACAAAATTACTGCTCATGTATACACCAGGGAGATACATAGACCAATGCCTTTGGAGAAAAAAACATGAAAACACCGAGAAAACTCAGCAAAGATCACAGGAAAGAACACAACAGACTTATAGTACACGTGGAAAGTGTTCAAAACCATCCGTAAATCAAGAAATTGCAATCATAGCAAAACAGATACTTTTCAATGTTCTCAAGTTATCATCAGAAGTTATTAAACTCTAAATTAAGTTCTTACATTCACTGTTGGCAAGGTTCTACTGAGGGTATGATCTCAGCGTTAGAGATAAAATCCTACCAGAAAGCAGACTGGCTCTATCAGTGCCTTTAGGTCGCTCATTGGTTTTAAACATTAAACATTTTTAAACTCCTAAATTAAAAGACACTTGCTCCTTGGAAGAAAAGCTATGACAAACCAAGACAGCATATTAAAAAGCAGAGACATTACATTGCCAACAAAGGTCCGTCTAGTCAAAGCTATGGTTTTGAGAGTTGAATCATAAAGAAAGCTGAGCACTGAAGAACTGATGCTTTTGAACTGTGGTGTTGGAGAAGACTCTTGATAGTCCCTTGGACTGCAAGGAGATCCAACCAGTCAATCCTAAAGGAAATCAGTACTGAATATTTATTGGAAGGACTGACGCTGAAGCTGACATTCCAATACTTTGGCCACCTGATGCAAAGAACAGACTCATTGGAAAAGATCCTGATGCTGGGAATGATTGAAGGCAGGAGGAGAAGGGGATGACAGAGGATGAGATGGCTGGATGGCATCACTGACTCAATGGACATGAGCTTGAACAGGCTCTGGGAGTTGGTGACGGACAGGGAAGCTTCGTGTGCTGCAGTCCATGGGGTTGCAAAGAGTCTGACACGACTGAGCAACTGGACTAAACTGAAACTCCTAAAAAATCTATCTTGACAAATCACTTAGACATACATGGACAAAAGGATATTTATCAAGCATTACTCATGTCTAAAATTAATAAAAAACTAAACGTGTAAATTAAGGAACTGTTTAGTTAAGCTACATGCAAATGATGACTTACACTGATATTAAAGTTCATGTTTTCTAGAATAAAGATGGTCCAAAATTCAACATATTGTGGTATAAGGGTTAAGAAAACAGAATCTGGAGTCAGATTGCCTAGTTTCAAATCCCGACCCTGGTTACTGCCTGAGGATTCTTGAGGAGATTATTTTGGGAAAACACAAAACTGGAATAATAACTATCTCATAGAATTGGTAATGAACATTAACTGATATTCATAAAGTGCTTAGAACAGTGTCAAGCACATGTTAATCATTTAAAATCAAACTTTGTCAAATGGTGAATATTCATGTTGTATTAACTGAAAAAGTACAATACAAAACTAATATTACGTGAAGCTCAATTTAAGAATATATACACAGAAGAAATTGAAGAAAACATTTTAAAATATTTGTGGTTCAGTTTGAGCAAGAGCATTTATTTCTGCTCTTGAGAACTCAGCTGTCAGTCAGTCTTACTTTAATGCCTTCAGTGGCTTGTGTTCTGCCATTGGGTACAATCTCTTTAGACACGCATTTTATTTATCCTGCTTGTGATTTGTTGTGCTTCCTGAATCTAAGGGTTTAATTGGTTTTAATTCTGGAAAAGACATTTGCAAGGTGTTTTTTCTTTACTGCTTCTGGATAAATGAAGTTTCTCACTCATCTTTACCATTTTCCAGTGCTTGTTTCTATATTTGACATCCACAGTTCCCAAACTATTGGTCTCAGAGTGCTAGGTGAAACTCACAGGGACGCTGGATTTTACATGTTTGACGGAAATAGCAGTGTCTGTCAGATACCATGCAAAAATACTACTAGTAAGCTGTATGGGCCTAACTACTGAATAAAAACAAATGGTAGTTCTTATGATCCAGAGGCACTGTGGGGAGAAAAAGAAAGCACTAAGCTACTAAGAGTGCCACAAATTAAGGTAGGATGGAAAACTTCTGCTTTCTTGGCATTTTCTTACGATATATCATCCAGGTCACTGATTCTTTCTATAGTTGAAACTAATGTACTTTTCATCCATTTATTGAAATTTCACTTTCCATTATTATGTTTTACATTTTTAGAAATGTGTGATTATTTGAAAAATATCACTGGTAAATTTTTACGTTCTCTATTCCGACAGTCACATTTATTTCTTATGTAGCATAAGTACATGCTTTATATTCTAAATGTGAAAAGGCTGCGCCATCTGCAGCTTCTGTCCTACCCTTTATTATGCACACTGACTTTTGTTCCTAGGTTTTGTTTCCTCCTGTGTATGGTGAGCTGCACGTGTTAGGATTTGTGGAGATGCTAGTGATGACTCAATCTAAAGTACATTCTCCCATTCCAGACTTGCACTTGCTCATTTGGAATCTTACCAACTTGGATTCAATTTATAAAACAATATCTTATAAGTTACTAGAGCCCACACAGGACTTGTGACTCCCACTCAGACTCCTATGGAGGTAGTTTTGTGGTTAAGGGCAGTCAGAGAAGTCTCTCCTTCTCCTCCCATCCAAAGGGGCCTTTAGTCAGGCAAGGACCCCCAGCCTCTCCAGCTGCAAGGTGGGTTTTGTTGAATTTTCTCCTTTGAGGGTCTTTCCTGCAGAGTCCACAGCTCCAGGAGGAAACGCATAACCCCACCTCCCACTGTGTTCAATTCCCGGGCTTTATCTACCCTCCACACACAGTCTTTCAAATCCAAGTTTGGGAAACAAGGAACAGAAAAATATCCTAGAGCAAAACTGGCTTCAACGGATCCCAACTTTCTGCAATAGTATGTTTTCACTGCTTTGTGCTCCTTGAACTTTGTCTGCTTTCCTGCCAAATCCCTATGAATTTTAAAATATTTATTTAAGCCTATGTTCCCAGTGTTTTAAAACATCTCTATACTGGGTGTGTTTTATGTCGAGTCTGCAGTATTGCTTTAAAAAGGGCGAGGGGGACATTTGTATATTCTACAATATGGATGGATGATCTTTGTAATTAGGTGGAAATGCACTCATTTTTCCTATATAGGCCCCCTACCTCCTCAACTACATATCTTTGCTCATTCTTCCCCTCTGTTTAAAATGTCTTTGACACATTTCTAAGTCTCACCGGTACTCAAAATCCAGGAAAAAATGCTGCCTCCTCCATGAAGACTTCTCTGATCTTCCTTAAAGCTCTGAACTTGGAGTTGTATCTGTATCTTTTCTTTGGAGATTTATTCTTTCCTGGTGTTAAATCATTTAGACATAGTAGACATGGTTCAACTGTGATTACAGAAATTACAGCTTTGACCATATACAAAATGCCAATGTTTCATCATTGATATTATACTTTAATTTTGCTGAGGACAAAATTTGAATCTGATGATCTAAGGTCGGTGTTAGAAGTGACACCAGCAGCTCCTGGAAGCAGTTGTGGAGCCCTGAGGATCCACCTCCAAGTTCATCCACATTTATCTCCACGTACAAGCTAAAAAGTTGGTAGAACTTTCATTCTCTCAAGGGGAAAAAAAGAGATACTAATAGGAAAACTGGTGTCTACCATTGGTAGTGAACACAATGAGAAAGCAATGAGATCCAATCAAGTGACGGCTGTGGCCAGGGAACAGACTTTTAAAAATAAACTTAAGAGCAAAGATTCAGATTCTGCTATTTCTCAGACATGAATGCTTCTACCCCTTGCTTCGGATGGAAACTGGGTAAAGCAATTCACGCAACTATTTCAGCAAGTGCTCTGGGTAGCATAAAATTTGCCCAGGTGAGAACGAGCATGGTGGATAGTTTATGCTAATGGCAAAATTTATTTTAATGGCTTTATAAATTACTTGAGCCCTTTATTTATAGAATCATTAAGAGTCCAAAGGGGTCACTTAAATTTTTCAGTTATATTTTATTGCATTTTATGTAGGAAATTATATACTATAGTAGGATTTATGGGTATGGAGATTCTTGAAGGTCTCAGGGTGTATCCTGTGCGCATGTCAAGGCTTTTATGAATGTTTATTATGTCCTAGAGGGCACTGAACTCCTCTCCCTCATTTCCCCCAAGAGAGCTTTCCCCAAGTAACCATGCATCAGTATTTGTCAAAAGAAGGAGAGAAGGGGAAAAACGCAAGAAAATAAGAAAGTTGTTCTGATCTTTGGGTTCTTTGCATTTCTCCTGGGGTGAGCTTATTTAAGTAATGTCAGAGGGATTGAACGATGAATATAAAGTCCTTCTTCAGTTTCCATTTGTGGAATTATAACAAATAAATAACATCCTCATTCATTATTAATAGGCTTTACAGAGATCAAAAAAGTAGATTCCAATTTCCGATGAATAAATCTACCAGCAATTATTTGCAGTTTAAATAAAAGAAAAGGCATTTCACGTGGACGATACAGACAGTGGATAATTAAAGTAAAGTAACTGATTTCCATAAATAATGAAGACGGGAAATTATCTCTGACTTCACTTGCAAAGCTCAATTTCCACTCCATCCCCCATGAAGAGGATTATCCACTTTCCACTCTCATCCCTCTCCATGGGGGAAGGAGGGCGAGAGGCACACGGCAGCTTTGTTCAGGCAAGGTATAAGAGGGAGCTAATTTCAGCTGCTCACATTTGAAAACAAAGTACTGGGCCTGTACGACTCTTCTTAAAAATTCTAATTAAGAGCTATAAATAACATTTCCAAAATACACACGCACAGTCTCACCACACACTCATTGTACCGCCACATGCAAACAGACAAAAAGACGAACCACAGAATACCTGAGAATTGAGTGGTAATGACTTTTAGAACAAGGAATACACTGTTCATTTCTTAAAATTAAGAACAAAAGCTAACATACCTATTGGAATAAGAACAACAGCAAAATAGTCCATTTCTTATACTGTTCCTTTCAAAAGAGAAGATGCAGTGAAGAAGTAAGGAAAAGCCAAGAGCAGGCAGTGACAGTAAATGAATGGTCAAGGATGAGGCATTTTGGTCTCTCTCTTTTTTTTTTTTTTTTTGGCCATGCCTCGCAACATGCTGTATCTTAGTTCCCTGACCAGGGACTGAACCCAGGGTCCCTGCATTGGAAGGTCAGAGTCTTAACCACTGGACTGTCAGGGAAGTCCCAAAGGATAATGCGTTCTGGAACCTCCATTGAGTTCAGTCTTACTTGGCACAAAGGAAGGCAGAATATAAGGAGGGATGAGTGAGGAATTATGTGACCATCTCCTGTCTTTTGTCCTCCTATCTTCAAGGCTTTTCTTTCACCTACCCTGAAAGAAGGCTGGGCATGCAGTATACTTAAAGTCGAAGTTCCCATATTGAGTCAGTTAACGTCTTCAGCCCATTCACTTTTCTCCTGAAAGTTGCTTTTCTCAGGAACTGAGAGTTCTGGTCTACAAAGCTCGCACATGTCATCCCAAAGTCCTCATGTCACAGTAAGACTCCCCACACTCCCTTGAGATCACCAGGACATAGTACAGTGGGCAGCAAGGAAGAGCTTTGAAAAGGAAAGGCCATAAAATCAGAAAAACATGGGCCATGGTACAATCCCAGCATTTACTAGCTGTGTGACCTTGAACAAGTTACTAAAATCATCAGGGTTTCTTCATGTGTAAAGTGAGGATAATTATAGCATCTCACTCACAAGCAAGTGTAACACTTTCTGAGAAAACCCTTATGTGACTTCATGGCCCTAAACCCTGCCCCTGGTGTCAGCCAGCACTGTGCTGGAAGGCTTTCCTGATTTGGTTCTTTTACTCATACTCTTGGCTTCGTTCCTTTTTATCTAATGATTGTGCACCTTTTCAGCACACCTATCTAATTTAGATGATGTTATGTCTCTCTGACAGTAAATCAACATTTATTTATTGTTAGGTGACAATGCTGTCTAATGACCAGGGCCCAGATCCTAGTATGTCAAGCATAAAAGAAAATTTAAGAGACTTGGAGAGACTTCCCTGGTGGTCCAGTGGTTAAGACTTAGCCTTCCAATGCAGGGGTGCAGGTTCGATCCCTGGTCAGGAAGCTAAGATCTCACATGCCTTACAGCCAAAACAAACAGAAGCATTAGTGTAATGAACTCAATAAAGACTTTAAAAAGAGAAAGAGAGACATGGAAAAGAGTTCTGGAAGAGAAGAATGAATAGAAATACCAAAGTAATTGATGTTTACTTAAGGCTGAAGAAACACATAATTCATCAGGTTAAAAGGACCTACCCGGTGCCAGAGTACAAGTTCTAACACACTCACAACTTTAACCATCATCGGGGAATGTCAGATCATCATAAAGAAGAATCCTAGGGAGTTCCAATGGTAAGACGATGAATTACTTATAAACATGTGGGGGTTAAATTTACCATGCATGGCTCAAAAGCTAGAAAAAAAGCCAATGTTATTTTGAACCCAGATTCCATATCTGTCAAACTTGCCTTCAAGTTTGGGGACAAATAAAGACTTTGGATCTGCAAAGACTTGGGAATTTTGCCACCCACAAATACTTCTGAAAAACAAGTATGAAAGAATAATTCAATAAAATAAATATCAAAACCAAGAAAAAGGATACAAGAAAGAATAGTGATCAAAGAGAACACTGAAAGTTACAGTTAAGTTTAAATAACTGCTGGTGCTTGATATTTTAAAAAATGCATAAAATAACCATCTGAAACTAATATCCCAGATGTTCTCAGTGGTGGAATCTGCCAGAAGGGATAGTAGGAAGTAGGAGAATATAGTTTTTCTCTTATGTAAGAGGAATATATAGATACTATAGCTGTTGATAGAATTGTTAAAAATATAAGTATAGCCACTGGAAGAACAGAAATAGATATACGAGTCCCAAATGATTAAGGAGGAAATCTAATAAAATGAAATATGTATATAATTAGTTCAAGGGGCAAGATAGAAAGAAACAAAAATAGCAAACTCAAAGTATATCACAGCCATAATGTCCATTTTAAACTCTGAAAAAAAAACAAAAAACCAGCTGTAGGTAGACTATAAAAGAGGCCCACTGAAATTAACCCAAATTAATTTTTTAAAAGATGTAAAAATATATACTATGCAAATGGTAATAATAAAAATGATTAGAAAATGGTATAGTACAGCAAAATTAACATCAAAAAAGAGAACAAAGCATTAAATATGATAAAGTGGATGACTACAATTGCAAAATCATGCAATCCAATAAAAAGATACAATAGTCAAACTTCTCTGCATCTAACTACAAAGCCAAATATACATGAATATGTGTATATATGTGTATGTGCTTTAAAATCTGATGAAAACATAAATAGAAACTGAAAAATACACAAAGGACCTTTATCCACAGCCCCCTTTCAGTGGCTGACAGGTCAGCTAGGGAGACAGATATGGAGAGGAGAGAGATTGAGGCAGATAGGCGATGTTCTAGGAAAAAACAACCTGTTCAAGTCACTCACGAAGAATTGAAAAAAAACAAGTAAAAAATAAACAGAAATTTGTTCATGACTTTCTCAAAAGTTTTCCATTTTGCTTGAAAATAGAGTTACCCGTAACAGAAATAAAACAAAAAGCCACACCACCACACATCCACATGAGTTTATAAGAAAAATTTCAACTGTTTCAGAGAATAGAAAACTATGATGCCAGTCTAACACTGACACCAAAACAAAAGCTACAAAGAAGAAATCAAAGGAGCAGTTTCATTTTGTAAGACTCAAATACAATATGAACAAACCAAGTCCAGCTGTGAGTTAACACTATATCATGGCAAACCAAGTTTAACTCTGGAATATCAAAATGGCCAAACACCAAGAAGGTACTAAAAAGAACCAAGTAGGGTAACAGGTTAAAAGAGAAACCCAGTATGATCGTTTCAATAAAGGCTGAAAAGCATTTGATAAAATCTGACAGGCATGTCTGAGTAAACAAACTTTTTGGCAAGCTGGAAATAGATGGAAATGTCCTCAGTGTGATACAGGCCTTTTACAGATGCCTACAGTAATTATACATAAGATGACTCACTAGAAGCACTCCCATTAGAGTTGGAAAGATGAAAAAAAAGAAAAGAAACAGTCCTTCTCAACATTACACTGCAGCCCTAGCCAATAAAAATAGCAAAGTAAATACAGAAGTGGTACAAAGAATGTAAAGCTATCTACGGAACCGCCATTATTTTCTATAGTATGATCTTCCTCCTCTAGAAGAATCAGACTCTAACTCTTAAAGTGAGACAAACGATGAGAAGAAGAGTGTTCCATGAGATGGCAGACATAAGGTGACAGGCACATTGTCATGTACAAAAGTCAATGTCTTGTATGTTAGCACATAGTAAAAACTATATGCTGGGAAAGACCGAAGGCAGGAGGGGACGGGGACGACGGAGGATGCGATGGCTGGATGGCATCACTGACTCAGTGCACCTGAGTTTAAGCAAACTCCAGAGGATAGTGAAGGACGGGGAAGCCTGGCATGCTGCAGTCCATGAGGGTCTCAGAGTCAGACATGACTGAGTGACCAAATAGCAACAATGAACAACAAATATAGTAAACTGGAAAACAAATGAAAAAATAAATACTGATTATACACATGTCGGGATTCCCTGGCGGCTCAAAGGGCAAAGAGTCTGCCTGCAATACGGGAGACCTGAGTTCAATCCCTGGTCCAGAAGATCCCCTGGAGAAGAAAATGGCAACCCACGCCAGTATTCTTGCCTGGAGAATTCCATGGATGGAGGATCCTGGTGGGCTACAGTCCATAGGTTTGCAGAGTCGGACATGACTGAGTGACTTCACTTTCAGTTTCGTACACACATACTCACACCCACATCCACACACTATACAAAGCAGCTGGGAAAAAATATCCAGGAATAGCATGAAAACTTTTGGGGAAAAAACAAACAAAACAAACAAACAAAAAAAAACTAGAAGTCAGTTGCTCCATCAGTTTACTATCTACCATACTGGAAAAAAAAAAAAAAAAACTTGTAAAAACAACTGGAGTATTCATACTATAAATTACAATTTGAGAAACAAGAAACAGATCCATGAATATATAGACATTCACTTTATGAGAAGGTATAAAAGTATCATTTCAAGTAAGTACAGAAAGATGTACCACTCATGTAAATGTTTCTAAGAAGAGAAAACGATATCTCACACAAAATGCAAACAATAAAGTTCAGAATTTCAAAACAGTTGAAGAGACAATCAACCAATAAGCCTTTATGATTTTCTCCCAAAATTTTGTTTAATAAATAGTCATTAACAGCACAAATCAAAGTAGAAAAGGCAGACATTGACAAAAGAAAAAGCTTAAACTTCTGTAACTTTATAAAACAGTAGATGCAACATTACAGGCCACATGAATATTTCTGAAAAATATTTAATATATAATCAAAAAATATATTTTAAAAATATTTAGTATCATGTATATATGGATGTGTGTGTATAAAAAGTGCTCCAAGTTTAAGAAAATGTTAAGAGAGCCTACCAGAACACAAATGACATTAAACAGTATCCTAAAGTAGATTTTCAAGACCAATAAATATATAAATATGCATAAAGCCCTATCAAAATCTATAAAATGCTAAATATACCTAACATCTGCTGAGTGATTGCTACTGACCATAGACTCTAAGGGCTTGACAAGTCCACATTATGCAAGGCTTATACCAGGCTTTTGGTGGGTATTTTCACCAGTGTGAAAATAGAAGGCAATGGCACCCCACTCCAGTACTCTTGCCTGGAGAATCCCATGGACAGAGGAGCCTGGTAGGCCGCAGTCCATGGGGTCGCGAAGAGTCGGACACGACTGAGCGACTTCACTTTCACCACTGTGGAGAAAGGAACTGGAGGCAAGGAGACTTGAAGGAACTTTCCCACAGCACATAGTTAGCTGTGGGGAAATCTGAATTTAAACTACATCAGTCTGGCTCCCAAACCAGTTCACTACTCTGCCATGATTTTTTTTTTCATTGATGAATGAAAATGATGAATTAGTATAATTATTTTTAAAAGGTTAATATTCAGCATTGGTAAGAATGAGGGAAATTTTTCGTTCTCAAATACTCTTGATGGTCATGTAGGTTGATAAAGTCTTTTTGAAGGGAAATATGGCAGACTCTTTCAAAGCATTTTAAAGCAGACCCAAGAATTCCACTTCTAGAAAGCCACCTTTAAGTAACAGCTGATGTAGGCAAGAGAGGTCTGAAAGTGACTGTGTGGCAGCATTATTTGTAAGAGTGGAAACTCAGGATCAATATACAGTGATGAAATTGAAACTCAATCCACAGAGACCACAGACAACAAGATGAGAACTTTGGGCACCACATTATCCGCCCCTGTTGCATATGTCCAGTGTTCCATGAGCAGTTCGGAGACATAACAGGAATGTACAACATCCAGAATATAAACGCGACAACCTCTAAGGTCAATGTGAGTTAACTCTCTAAAAGAACCCAGATCAATCTTTTATACAAACTTCACATCCTCCCCTGTAAGGAGAGTTGAGTTCCACCCGGGATGTTTCTCTATGTCATGTCATTCTTTGCTAATATCTGTTGGCTATTCAGCCTGGAGTTTTCAGATTCCCTCCCATTTTACCAACACAAAGCTGCATCCTTAACACGAGGCTTATCCTGCATTAATTCATAGACAATGCAGAGGTGGCCAGGGCAGACTTTCCGTTCCTGTTCTGCCTTCCTTGTTAAAACATCCACAGCATCACTCAGATGCGGGACATTCCATCCTGGGTGAAATAACAGGCCCCTCACTAGTGACCAGCCCACAGTGCCCCTCACTGCGGAAGTTAACACCTGTTATTTCCTCAAGGCACCGATATTCCCAGCCAGGGCCACTCGGCCCTGAAGTGAGTCTCGCTGTGTGCGCTGCACTTCTTTTGTCTGAAGTGGGGTTCAAGGCCACTGAGGCTCCATCCCAGTGGACAAGCTGCCTGTGTGGGTAACCCCTGCGGGCACCTGGACTGAGAAAGGGAGCCCGTGGGGGTTGCCACTGTGCTGTCTCCATGCAACACACCTGAGACCAAGAAGAAGAGAAGGACTGCGGCACCTAGATGCCAGCCTTCCTCTGGCTGCAGTGGGACCTCTGGAAACAGCCAGACCATGAGCTTCTTCCAGATGCTTCCATGCCCTTAGAGGAGCCGCAGAGAAGAGCAGCACATGCAGGCTGCAGCCCCCCCAACCCAGCCTCCTCCAAGTCATACAAGCAAGGGGAGCAGGGAAGAGAGAGGGTGGCATTCAACATGTTTCCAGATGTACTACTCACTTAGTGACAGGAAAAAGTCAGCTTTCCTGCTCTCTAGTTTAAAGCTCTCAGAGAATAATTTTCAAAATGTTAAACATGCCATTATACAAGTGTTAAGTGAGGCCATGTAAAGATTTCCTTAACTCATTAATGAGAGAACTGAAAGAACCATAAAGCTATTCAAAGAGAATTTGAAAGACTGAGTTATGTATAGACCTGAAACAAATGCTGGAATAGGATTGATCTGTTCATTTCAGTCGCTCAGTCGTGTCCGACTCTTTGTGACCCCGTGAATCGCAGCATGCCAGGCCTCCCTGTCCATCACCAACTTCCAGAGTTCACTCATACTCATGTCCATCGAGTTGGTGATGCCATCCAGCCATCTCATCCTCTGCCATCCCCTTCTCCTCATGCCCCAATCCCTCCCAGCATCAGAGTGTTTTCCAATGAGTCAACTCTTCACATGAGGTGGCCAAAGTATTGGAGTTTCAGCTTTAGCATCAGTCCTTCCAATGAACACCCAGGACTGATCTCCTTCAGAATGGACTGGTTGGATCTCCTTGCAGTCCAAGTGACTCTCAAGAGTCTTCTCCAACACCACAGTTCAAAAGCATCAATTCTTCGAAGCTCAGCTTTCTTCACAGTCCAACTCTCACATCCATACATGGCCACAGGAAAAACCACAGCCTTGACTAGGTGGACCTTTGTTGGCAAAGTAATGTCTCTGCTTTTGAATATTCTATATGCTATGCTAAGTCACTTCAGTTGTGTCCGACTCTGGCGACCCCATAGACGGCAGCCCACCAGGCTCCCCCGTCCCTGGGATTCTCTAGGCAAGAACACTGGAGTGGGCTGCCATTTCCTTCTCCAATGCATGAAAGTGAAAAATGAAAGGGAAGTCGCTCAGCCATGTCCGACTCTTAGCAACCCCATGGATTGCAGCCTACCAGGCTCCTCCGTCCATGGGATTTTCCAAGCAAGAGTACTGGAGTGGGGTCCCATTGCCTTCTCCGGAATATTCTATATAAGTTGGTCATAACTTTCCTTCCAGGGAGTAAGCGTGTTTTATTTTTTTTTATTCATTTTAATTGAAGGTTACTTGACAATATTGTATTGGTTTTGCCATACATCAACATGAATCTGCCACAGGTAAATACACGTATTCCCCATCCCGAACACCTCTCCCTCCTCCCTCCCCATACCATCCCTCTGGGTCGTCCCAGTGCACCAGCCCCACGAAACCAGTATCATGCATCGTACTTGGACTGGTGATTCGTTTCATATATGATATTATACAAATTTCAACGCCATTCTCCCAAATCACCCCATCCTTTCTTTTAATTTCATGGCTGCAGTCACCATCTGCAGTGATTTTGGAGCCCAGAAAAATAAAGTCTGACACTGTTTCTACTGTTTCCCCATCTATTTCCCATGAAGTGATGAGACCAGATGCCATGATCTTCGTTTTCTGAATGTTGAGTTTTAAGTCAACTTTTTCACTCTCCTCTTCCACTTCCATCAAGAGGCTTTTGAGTTCCTCTTCACTTTCTGCCATAAGGGTGGTGTCATCTGCGTATCTGAGGTTATTGATATTTCTCCCAGCATTCTTGATTCCAGCTTGTGCTTCTTCCAGCCCAGCATTTCTCATGATGTACTCTGCATATAAGTTAAATAGGCAGGGTGACAATACCTTGACGTACTCCTTTTCCTATTTGGAACCAGTCGGTTGTTCCATGTCCAGTTCTAACTGTTGCTTCCTGACCTGCATATAGGTTTCTCA
>NW_011494777.1:2983335-2983550 GCF_000754665.1 Bison bison bison | reverse complement strand
TATTTGTAAGGCCTCCCCAGACAGCCATTTTGCTTTTTTGCATTTCTTTTCCATGAGGATGGTCTTGATCCCTGTCTCCTAAACAATGTCACAAACCTCCCTCCATAGTTCATCAGGCACTTTATCTATCAGATCTAGTCCCTTAAATCTATTTCTCACTTCCACTGTATAATCATAAGGGATTTGATTTAGGTCATACCTGAATGGTATAGTGG
>NW_011494777.1:2978650-2983235 GCF_000754665.1 Bison bison bison | reverse complement strand
ACTGTCTTCAATTTCAGTCTGAATTTGGCAATAAGGAGTTCATGATCTGAGCCACAGTCAGCTCCTGGTCTTATTTTTGCTGACTGTATAGAACTTCTCCATCTTTGGCTGCAAAGAATATAATCAATCTGATTTTGGTGTTGACCATCTGGTGATGTCCATGTGTAGAGTCTTCTCTTGTGTTGTTGAAAGAGGGTGTTTGCTATGACTAGTGCGTTCTCTTGGCAAAACTCTATTAGTCTTCGCCCTGCTTCATTCCAAATTCCAAGGCCAAATTTTCCTGTTACCCCAGGTGTTTCTTGATTTCCTACTTTTACATTCCAGTCCCCTATAATGAAAAGGACATCTTTTTTGGGTGTTAGTTCTAAAAGGTCTTGTAGGTCTTCATAGAATCGTTCAACTTCAGCTTCTTCAGAGTAGATACAAAACTGGTTAAAGTCCTACAGGGCAATAAAGCTGTAGCCTCAAGGGTTATCCCTTTTGGGGCGTGTGTGTGTGTGTGTGTGTGCGCGCGCGCGTGTGCACACTCAGTTACAAAGCCGTGCCTGACTCTGTGGGACCCCATGGACTGTAACCCACCAGGTTTCGCTGTCCATGGAATTCTCCAGGCAAGAATACTGGAGTGGGTATCCATTGTCTTCTCTGGGGGATCTTCCCGATCCAGGGATCAAACCAGTATCTTTTGCATCTCCTTCACTGGCAGGTGGATTTTTACCCCTGTGCCACCTGGGAAACCTCTTCCTGCTCTGGACAAGAATAATTTTCATTTATATCAGTTTCACAAAGGTTAATATTTACCCTTACAGAGTGATAAAGTAGCCTAATCAATAAGAAGTAGTGAGTCAAACAAAGAACCATGCCCCTAGAGAACTAGGGTAACGGGTTGGAATAGACAATGTTCATCATGACACAGCAAGAGGCAGAAGAGCAGCTGCATGCTTTTTCAAACTTAGGGACTTTTTTTTTTCTTACCCAGCTGTGTGCCTGTTAGTCTTTGGACAGTGAATAGAAAGGACCATACCCATTCATACTATTACAAACTGCTGGGGCCTAAATCAGTGGTCCCCAGTCTATGGACTGTGGACTGGTACCTGCTGTCAGATCAGTGGCACCATTCCATTACAAGTAAAATGCACAATAAATCGGCTTCCCAGGTGGCACTAGTGGTAAAGAATCTGCCTGCCAATGCAGGACACACAAGAGATGCAGTTCAGTCCCTGGGTCAGGAAGATCCCCTGGAGAAGGAAATGGCAACCCACTCCAGCATTCTTGCCTGGAGAATCCCAAGGACAGAGGAGTTTGGCGAGCTATAGTTCATGGGGTGGCAAAGAGTTGGACAGGACCAAGCACACACATTAATAGTTAAATATTGCCATGGTGGTTATAGCTGATGACTAAGTTCCATCATCATTCACAGCCTGGAGAATGTAGTCAAACTCAGTATTAGACTCAACATGGGAGAAGAAAGGAAACTCACAGAATAATCATTTTCCAAAGTATGATCTCCCTCCTGGTTAAACAGGCTGCCCTAGAGCTTGCCTTCTGCACATCCAGAGCAGACTTCAAACAAAGATTCATCCCAGAATGACAGACTTGCTGTTCTATCTCCAAGGAGGAGAAGAGGGGAAAAGTGATAGGGGAACAGGTGTGATGCTGGAGCATAAAACTGCTCAGGGGACAGAGAGAGGGTTGGACAAGCAAAGGAGATGGGCCTCCCAAGGCTGCTAAAATGTCAGCTATGACTTCATCTTAGTAATAGGTCTGCAATTTTATGACCTAAACGGGGCCCAAAATATCTATTCAACCCACCTCACAGGATGGCATAAAGATAAAAGAAATAAAGAGAAAAGCCATAAAAGCGTGTTCTGCTCATTCAGCTAATAGGGTTCTTACCACTCAACTCTGCTTACTGGGTCAGGGGGAGGCCAGGAAACTCAGGAATCACTCTGAGCAACACAGAGGTGATGAGATGTAAACAGTTCTTCGAAAGGAACAAGAATTCCCAGTC
This sequence comes from Bison bison bison, assembly GCF_000754665.1. Taxonomy (NCBI): domain Eukaryota; kingdom Metazoa; phylum Chordata; class Mammalia; order Artiodactyla; family Bovidae; genus Bison; species Bison bison. Next base: position 2,981,227 of record NW_011494777.1, on the reverse strand, counting down.
TCCTTTCAGCCCTTCTAAAAACCAGTTTTCTAGTTGAGACAACAATGAATAGAGTTCACGTACTTCTCAGTTTGCATCTGTATTTTCTGTTGGATATTTGCAGATTTAATTCTTCTGCTTCCCTGGTGGCTTCCCTTGTGGCTCAGATGGTAAAGAATCTGCCTGCAATGCGGGAGACCTGGGTTGGGAAGATCCCCTGGAGGAGGACATGGCAACCCACACCAGTATTCTTGCCGAGAGAATCCCCATGGACAGAGGAGCCTGGTGGGCTACAGACTGAGCAACTAAGCACACAATACACAATTCCTCTGTTATGTATTCTTTGGAGTATTTTATTGTTGTATAACTTGTTCAGTCACTCAGTCATGTCTGACTGTCTGTGACCCCATGGACTACAGCACACCAGGCTTCCCTGTCTTTAACTATCTCCCAGAGTTCACTCAAATTCATGTACATTGAGTCAGTGGTGCTATCTAACCATCTCATCCTCTGCTGTCCCCTCCTTTTGCCTTCAGTCCTTCCCGAGCATCAGAGTCTTTCCCAGTGAGTCGGCTCTTTGCATCAGGTGGCCAAAGTATTGGAGCTTCAGCATCAGTCCTTCCAATGAATATTGAGTGTCGATTTCCCTTAGGAATGACTGGTTTGACCTCCTTGTAGTCCAAAGGACTCTCAAGAATCTTCTCCAACACCACAATTTGAAAGCATCAATTCTTTGGTGCTCAACCTTGCTATGTATTCTTAGAGAATTTAATTGTGGTATAGCTTATATACCATAAATTGATCTGCTTTAAGTAAAAAGTAATGATTTTTGGTAAATGTATACAGTTCTGCAGTGATCACCACAATCCAGCTTTAGAACCTTACCGACACCCTAAAAGATCTCTTGTTCCCAAATGCTGCTCCTCCCAGTTGGGTTCCCCCAGCCACTTGCTGCTCCTTCAATAGGGCTCCACCAGCCACAAGGAACCCTAATCTACTTTTTCTTTATTACCCACCTTTTCAGGACAATCTGTAAAAATGAATCATGCAACATTTTGTCATTTGTGACTGCTGTCTTTTGTGGAATAATTTTTTCAAATGGATGGAACATCATTTTCTCTGTCCACTCACCAGCTGATGGATATTTGCATTTCTTCTATGTTTTTTTTCCTGGTGTGAATAACACTGCTATCCACTTTTGTGTACATGTCTTTTATGGATGTATATTTTAATTTCTTTTGTGTAGATACCTACCAGAAGAATTACTGGGTCATCAAAACTTAAGGTTGAAGTTTCAATTAAACTGTCAAACTCTTTTCAAAGTGACTGTACCATTTTACATCCCTACCAGCAATATCCCGGTCTCCACACCCTTGCCAACTTCTGTTACTGTCTGTTTCAACTGAGACAATATTTCATTGTAGTTTTGATTTGCATTTTTCCAGTGAGTAATAATGTTAGTCATCTTTGCATGTGTTTCTTTGCCAATCAAATATTTTCTTCAAGGAAGTGTCTATGTAGATCATTTGTCTATTTTAAAACTGGTTGCTCATTTTATTGAGTTTTAAGAATCTTTTGTGTACTCTGTGTACCAGTGTTTTATCAGAACTGTGATTTGTAACTATTGTCTCCCTGTGACTTGTCTTCACATTTTCATAACAGTACATTGCAACAGCTTAAAAGCTTTAAATTTTGAAAATATCAAAATTATTTTTTTCTTTTATGAATGTTTTATACCATATCTAATAATTCTTGGCCCAACCAAGATCAGATATATTCTTCTATGCTTTATGCTTTATAGTTTTAACTCTTGTCACTAAATCTATAATCCATTTTTAATATTTGTGTATCGTGCAAAGATGGGCACAATAAAGGACAAAAATGGTATGGACCTAAAAGAAGCAGAAGATATTAAGAAGAGGTGGCAAGAATACACAGAACAACTGTACAAAAAAGATCTTCATGACCCAGATAATCACGATGGTGTGATCACTGACCTAGAGCCAGACATCCTGGAATGTAAAGTCAAGTGGGCCTTAGGAAACATCATTACGAACAAAGCTAATGGAGGTGATGGAATTCCAGTTGAACTATTTCAAATCCTGAATGATGATGCTGTGAAAGTGCTGCACTCAATATGCCAGCAAATTTGGAAAACTCAGCAGTGGCCACAGGACCAGAAAAGGTCAGTTTTCATTCCAATGTCAAAGAAAAGCAATGCCAAAGAATGCTCAAACTACCACACAATTGTACCCATCTCACACACTAGCAAAGTAATGCTCAAAATTCTCCAAGCCAGCCTTCAGTAGTGCATGAACCATGAACTTCCAGATGTTCAAGCTACATTTAGAAAAGGCAGAGGAACCAGAGATCAAATTGCCAACATCTGATGGATCATCAAAAAAGCAAGAGTGTTCAAGAAAAACATCTAAGATCATGGCATCTGGTCCCATCACTTCATGGCAAGTAGATAGGGAAAAAATGACAGACTTTATTTTGGGGGGCTCCAAAATCACTGCAGATGGTGACTGCAGCCATGAAATTAAAAGATGCTTACTCCTTGGAAGAAAAGCTATGACAAATCTAGTTCAGTTCAGT
>NW_011494777.1:2958559-2978550 GCF_000754665.1 Bison bison bison | reverse complement strand
CCAACCCATGTCCATTGAGTCGGTGATGCCATCCAACCATCTCATCCTCTGTCATCCCCTTCTCTTCCTGCCCTCAATCTTTTCCAGCATCAGGGTCTTTTCAAATGAGTCAGCTCTTCCCATCAGGTGGCCAAAATATTGGAGTTTCAGCTTCAACATCAGTCCCTCCAATGAACACCCAGGACTGATCTTCTTTGAGATGGACTGGTTGGATCTCCTTGCAGTCCAAGTGACTCTCAAGAGTCTTCTCCAACACCACAGTTCAAAAGCATCGATTCTTCATCCTTCAGCTTTCTTTATAGTCCAACTCTCACATCTATACATGACTACTGGAAGAACCATAGACTTGACTAGACAGACTTTGTTGTCAAAGTAATGTCTCTGCTTTTTAATATGCTCTCTAGGTTTGTCATAACCTAGGCTATAATAGAACATATAAAGACATAACCTAGATTATAAAGAAAGCTGAGTGCCAAAGAATTGATGCTTTTGAACTGTGGTGTTGGAGAAGACTCTTGAAGTCTCTTGGACTGCAAGGAGATCCAACCAGTCCATCCTAAAGGAAATCAGTCCTGAATATTCATTGGAAGGACTGATGCTGAAACTGAAACTCCAATACTTTGGCCACCTGATGCAGAGAACTGACTCGTTTGAAAACACCCTAATGCTGGGAAAGATTGAAGGTGGGAAGAGAAGGGGATGACAGAGGATGAGATGGTTGGATGGTGTCACTGACTCAAGGGACATGAGACTGAGTAAATTTCAGGAGTTGGTGATGGACAGGGAGGCCTGAAGTGCTGCAGTCCATGGGGTCGAAAAGAGTTGGACACAACTGAGCAACTGAACTGAACTGAATTGTGTGAGGCAAATGTCAAAATTAATCATTTTGCACCTGAATGTCCAATGGTCCCAACACCATTTGTTGAAAAGTTTATCCTTCACCAATGAAATTACCTTGACACCTTTACCAGAAATCGTAGACCATCTACTACAAGGATGCTCTTCTGGACTCTATTCCGGTCTGTGAGCTGCATGACTAAGGCTGAACAAGTACTACCCTTCCTTGATTATTTCAGACATCTCAGTGCCTTTACTTCTACATCTTGGATATCATCATCAGAAGACACAGAAATATAAAACATATTTATAATCTGTACTTTGCATGCACAAGTCATAAAATTAAGATGATTACTGTGAACATTACAGCTTATTTACACTAACAAATGTGTAACCTACTAGCACATCAGATACAGTACTACTGATGATCACTTTAATAACAAAAACCACCTAGGAACCAATGACTTTGTCAAATTTAGTCACCCTGGATCCAGGATAATTTCCTATCAATATTCTTCACTAAGTATATCTGCAAAGACAATTTCTCTAACCAAAGTAACACTGTGAGATTCCAAGTTAACGTAAGTTTGGGGTAACGGGTTCTTCAACCTGCTATGCCTAGTCTAGGCAGTAACAATAATCCCACTCCCCTTTCCCATCAGTTGTTGACAGGCAGCAAATGACTCACAGCTGGCCAGTGATACTGAAGAAACTATTGGGTTACCCAGGGAAAACATGTCCCTATTTCATTTTTTAAAAAATAAAGTGACAACTTTTATACGTTCCTGTCTCTGGATGTTGCCATGTAAAGAAGAGATGCTAGGAGTTGAGGCAATCCTCTGTGACACAGCAGAAAGCCAGGTGAAGGGCAGGGAATGTCTTCCCATCATGGAAATGCTGCATTAACCAACTTGGCTATTGCCTCGCTCTGGGCCCCTTGTTATAAGATGCAACAGAATTGCTGTTGATCAAGGCATTGATTTAAGATTTACTATTACCTACAGTCAAATCATCCTATTTCACAAAGTATCCTCAGAAGGTAACAACTGGAAGCTACAGTGTGACTCAGGAATTGTTGACCTGCCCTCCAACAATAGAAAACACACCTGTACAAATCCATTTTCTTTCAAATTTTCTCACTCTGACACTGACTCAACTCAGCAAAAAGGTTATCACCAACCTTTCAAATTTAATTCTGGGGATATAATATGGAGACAGGGCAGAAAGAACGTTGGATCACCCTGTGGGAATGGCAACAATTTGCAGAGAAAAATGGGACTCTCCAGAAAGAAAAGAAGGGAAAGAAAATGGAAATTATAAAAAAGAGATTGATTCCTTCTCTGCAAACACTGAAGATTAGCCTGGGGAGGCAGCAATTCCTGTGTATCCTGTAGCTTCTGAGGATAAAAATAAAAATATCACAGCTATAGGCAGAGGTTGAGAGAGCATGGCAGAGAAGACAGGAGGTGGTTAGCCTGAAGTTAGAATGGTTGTCCCGACCACTCTGGGGATCCAGTGAAGTGCCAGTGATGCTGACAAAGACGTATGTAGATCAAAGGTGTGGTGTACCAGCCTGGGTAACAAGAAAACACTGGATGTATAGTGTGTATTCTTAAAAGTATGATAAATATGTTCTCCATACTGAATGTATACATACAGTGTAAACATTAAATATACCATATATGTGCATGCCTGAGTGTCTGCTAAGTTGCTTCAGTCACATCTGACTCTTTGCAACCCCATAGACTGTAGCCCGCCAGGCTCCTCGGTCCATGGAATTCTCCAGCGAAGAATACTTGAGTGGGTTGCCATTTCCTCCTCCAGGGGATCTTCCTGACCCAGGAATCGAACCCACATCTCCTGTGTCTCCTGCACTGGAAGGTGGGTCCTTTAGGGACCTGAGGCCCTAAACTATATGCCTGAGAATCCAATCTATGCAATCAAAGTGGATGTTGTATAATATTTTCTACCATTTTTGTACGAGGAGTGTTTATCTTGTATGTAAAGGGGAAAGAGAACTATAGAACTTGAAAATAATTCATAAAACTTACTCCTGAAAGAAATTCATTATACAAAATCTACTCTTCTTGGTAATGGTGGAATAGCTTCTAATGGGTTAACCTTTACACAGATAATAGCTATCAATTCTGGACACACATACACAAAATTAAATTAAGGGGCGGGTGGGGGAACAACAAATTGTTTGAACAACAAACTACCTAGGGGCAATTGTAGGCACTAAATTAGGGGGGGAAAGTTGAGGAGAATTCATTTAAAAGAAGAGAATGGAATGGTGCCTGGTAAATTTCCAATACTTTATGAACTTTTGCCTGAAGGCAGCTCCAGTCAGCACCGAATGATGTTAGTAAAACTGAAAAGAGTACCTATGATCTTTCTGCCTTGCAGAACCAGAAGAGCTTGAAGTGACCACTGCAGCTACAAATTGAGGGGATAAATATTCATGAAAGAGATATGCACAGAAGTCAAGTGCTAAATTCTACATAAAAAAAAAGATCTGTTTAAATCTCCAGGCAATCCCAGAACTCATTGCAGAGAGGAGTGCAAGCTGAAGGGACTGAACAAAAATGCTGATTGCTGCCCACCACAGAGGGGACAGTTTGGAGTCTGAATCTTGCCAAGTTGACTACCTGCTGAAACAAACAAAAATATCAATATATTCAGAGAGCACAACAGAATCTAGAGTTCTGCAATGGTCACAATGTCTAGAATATGATAAGAATTACTAGACTAAAATAAAAAGAAGAATGTGACCCATAACACAGAGAAAAAGTAATCAGTGAAAACCAACTCTGACAACCCAGAAAACAGATCTAGTGGACAAGAGTTTGGAAAGCACTTATTAGAACTATGCCCAAGAAAAGAAAGGGAAACCTATCAACAAATATGAAGCTCAACAGAGAAATAACACACCATAAGATGCACAAATAATTGTCTTACTTTAATAATTTACTTTATATCTTTGAAAACAATTCCACATCTATTTTCTTCTTAATAAAATAAATCATGTGAAGCTGGTCATTGTGCATCATCTAGGAGCTTAACCAGCTTAGACAGTCTGGTAAGTACTGCACACTGAGTCAAGAAAACCAAGTCCTAACTACAAACATCTCCCTGTGACATGAGATGAGACCATTAACCTCCATGGCCATATGAGGTTGGCCCTAAGTCATCTCCAAGCCTTTTGTGAAAGACCTGGGTGTGTTTGCTAACCATTTTAAAACTAGCTAGTTTGAAAGTGAGGATCAACACACAGGTAGGTCTTCCACTTACCACCAACACCTGAACCAAACAAAACCAGGAAATCTTAACCAAGCACGTATCACCTTCAGTAACTGCTTTAAGGATGAACACAGTACAAAACCAACCCCAGACCCCAGTGCACTGCGCAAAGATCTGTCATGTGCTTCATTAGAAGGGCTGAGAGGAGTCTTTTTTTTTTTTTTATTCAATTTTAATTTAAAAAAAATTATACATGTGTTCCCCATCCTGAACCCTCCTCCCTCCTCCCTCCCCATACCATCCCTCTGGGTCATCCCAGTGCACCAGCCCCAAGCATCCAGCTGAGAGGAGTCTTGAATGGGGTGTCAAGCTGAGAGGAAGCCTACCTATTTCCTCTCCGCCAATCTAGATGCTGCAGAATTGTACCTTGAAACCAAAACCACTCACAGTAAGCAAGTTGAGCAAGTCCTGGATCATCATATGATGTTTTTAAAGTTTCTCCTATGAAGCCCATAAAACATGAAGTGGGTAGTGACTGAACTGAAAATGTAATCAGAATGAGGTTCTGTTGTAAGTGCGTTTTAAGAACCCATTTATCTAATGTACTGTAAGCCTAAAAAAAGAGATTTTAAAATTTTTGATCAGATACGAAATGCTAAATTTTGACAGGGGGAAAAAAGTATATATAATTTATTACTGTGCTTTTCCCTTTTATAGAGATTATTCAATTTCCCCACAAGCTTGTTTTTTTTTTTTTTTCCTTCTGTGATAAACAAGTGCCAGAAATGAAGACAAGCCAAATATATAGATTGCATATTTGAAAAGTCACCGTTTCTCACTGCACTGGGCTGCGCTAACAGCCCACTATCCTGCAGGCATCTGTGGCTGGTGTGGGTGCCTCGGCTCCATACATAGCTAAGCCCCAGCTTCTCACTTTGGCCCAGGGTACTCCGCCCCAGCCCTGAATCCTCACGATACGTTATGATGACGGTATCCTCACATGGCATAAGCTGTGCCACAGATAAGAGACCTATCCATCCACGAGTGAAACAGAAATAGATGGTACAGATGGAGATAACAGAAAGCCAAAATACATATGAATGTTTGGGAACAGAGCTCACATGAGAATTCAAATGCACGGTTGTCTAAAGTGATGGTATTAATGAGATATTTGGATGTAGATGAAAGCAAATCAATTCACAGGAATCTGGGGGGAAGAAAAACAGAATTTATATCCACCAGGGTCTCAGAGAACCACATTATCTTAGGTTGGGAAGCAACGTTGGAGGCCACTGAATCCAGCTACATACGTTCCCCAAGCCAGAATCCTGAGGGTTGACAATTCTCCTTAGGATTTCAGGAATCCACACCAGGAGAGTCACATTCAGGCTCTTTGATTTGAGTACCAGGGTAATCAAAGTTGCAATGCTTTGGAGATCAAGTTTCATTTTGTTTTTATCCTAATTGCTGCAGGTTCTGAATCTTGGGCTCTAAAAATTCATCTTGAACATATTCAATGATGCCGCATTAGAGAGATGAAATATTAAAAGTGTTGTGCTCATCAATTGAGCCTATCAGCGGCAAGATTATCACAAGCCAGTGTTTCTATCCCTGGGCTGTTGTTTTGTGAGAGTTTAAAAGCAGGCATGGTTTCTGCTCTAAAGGGTGTCATAATCACAGGTCAGCAAAAAAGCAAGTATAGTCAGACCCAGGCATGCTGATAAGATTTCCTCCAGTCACAAGTGTTTAGAATATTGAAAAATGGGGTCGATATTTACTAAGCATTGACTGTGCTGAAGAAGGTTAAACAGCTTTGAAACTATTTAGCCAGGTGAAGAGAAGCCTGGGGTAGAAGTCAAGTATTTTCTAATATACTAAAATCATCTTAAATAGGATGCTGATTAATCATTTTTTATTTAATTCCAGAGGACAGAAGAAAAAATGTAAAGGGAGAGACAGCAAAACATTATATCCTGACTATTAAAGTAATGGGAAGAAATTATTTGGGGAAAATGATACTAACACCTCTTTGGGGAAGTTTCAGAGTAAGTCAAACATTCATTTATCTTGATTGGACTGAGAAAAACACATCTTGATGGCAAAGATGTCACCTGTCACTCACCAACATGTCTTTCTTCGATGTTATAAAAAGAGACAGCATGGCCCAGATTTAGATAAAAGGAATGAATGGCCCTAATGGTTTCAGTTTTTCTCTACCATTTATTAGAAAGAGAGAAAATATGAGATCTACCACTTTTTCCCCCAAAAGGGTTATTTATTTTTTCCTTTGGACGTTTACATTACTAACAGGATGTTCTCCTTTGACTTAACAGAGAAAAGGTTTGGCCCTAAAGTCAAAACTCATTAATCAAAACCCAAGCCCATCTTGCCCTCTTCACAGAGCTGAAAAGCACTCTTTTCTCACAAAAAATATTTTAAAAGTTAACTGCTGAATTTTGAAAGTTTGCAATAAAACATTCTCATCAGTGCAGATCTTAAAATGAATATCTCACATTACCATCAGACCACCCTGAATATGGAGTCAATCTTCTCAGAACAGGGAAAAACACAGAAGGATAGTGTGGCTTCTTTTATTCCTTATTTAAACCCATTTTCCTTTGGCAAGGCTGTCGGGATCCTAGTTTCAACCTCAGTCTTATGATTCCTGTACAGTCCATGTGGGTGTGGGTGCGTGTGTGCTCAGCCATTCAGTTGTGTCCAGTTCTTTGCAACTCCATGCCCTGTGGCCCACCAGGCTCCTCTGTCCATGGAATTCTCCAGCAAGAATACTGGAGTGAGTTGCCATTTCCTTCTCCAGGGGATCTTCCTGACCCAGGGATTGAACCTGCATCTCTGGCATCTCCTGCATTGGCAGACAGAATCTTTATCACTGAGCCACCAGAGAACCTGGGCTATATACCAGATACAACGTGAGGGTTTCCTCCACACTCGTGAATGCTCTCAATATCCACATACATACTGTCTGCAAAAGGGTCACTTAAAATGTAAGAACATGAATAGGCTGAAAGTGAAAGGATGGAAAAAGATACTTCATGCGAGCCAACCAAAAGAGGGTAGGGAGGCTGTTCTAAAATTAGAAAAATTAGACTTTAAGTCAAAAATTATTACAAGAGACAAATCAGGATGTTATATAATCATAAAAGGTTCAATTCACCAGGAAGATAAAACAAATACACTGTTAAGGTAGATCCTGTGCTGTGTGCTTATCACAAAAATATTAATTATAAACATATGCATGAGATAGCAGAGGTCCAAAATATATGAAGCAACCATGGACAGAACTGAAGGGATAAATGACTCTACAATAAGAGGAGAATATTTCAATATCCTACTTTCAGTAATACACAGAAAAACCAGACAGATTAACAAGAGCAGCCTTGAACAACACAACAGACTAACTGCACCTACATGCATACAGAACTCTTCACGCAGCAATAACAGAAAACAAACTTTTCTCAAGTGCCCAAGGAACATTCTCCACAATAAACTATATGTTACTAAACTATATGTTAGGCCACAAAATGTCTTAATTTTTAAAAGACTGAAATCATACAAAGTGTCTTCCAATCATAATATATAACAAAACTAGAAATCAATGAAGGAAAACTAGAAAATTTGCAAGTATGTGGAAATCAAACAATATACTCTTAAACAACCAAAAAGAAAATTATACAGAAATTTATAAAATATCTTGGAACAAATTACACTGAAAACACAATATACAAAACTTATGGGATGTAGCTAGCAAAAATGGTGTTAGGAGTGACATTTGTAGTTGTAAAAGCTAATAAGATAAAAAGGTCTTATACCAACAACCGAGCTTTAGTTCTTAAGTGGAAAAAGAACAAACTAATCCAAAGGCTAGCCGAAGGAAGGAAATAATAAAAATTAAAGAGAAATGAAATTAAAATACAGTAATAAATATCAGCAAAATCGAGAGTTCATTTTTCTAAAAAAATTAAAGGACAAATCTTTATCTAGATTGACTAAAAGAAAAAGAATACTCAAATAACAAATAAAAAATGAAAGAGGGAACATTCTTACCAATTTTACAATTATTTCTGAAAAACTAGTAACCAAAGATACAATAAAGTATTTATAATAAGGAAATGAAGAATATAAAAGAGCTGACTGTAAAAGAGCCCTGCTCAGCCACTCAGTCATGTTTGACTCTTTGTGACCCCAAGGACTGTAGCCCACCAGGTTCCTCTGTCCATGGGATTTTCCAGGCAAGAATACTGAAATGAGTTGCCCTGCCCTCATCCTGGGGATCGTCCTAACCCAGGGATCAAACCTGTGTCTGCTGTGTCTCCTGCACTAGCAGGGGGATTTTTTTTTTACCACAATAAACAATTAAATGCCAACACATTGGATAACCTACATGAAATGGACAAATTCCTAGAAATACACAATATATCAAGACTGAATTATGAAGAAATAGAAATCTAAATGGACCTATAGCTAGTAAGGAGATTAAATTAGTAATCGAAACTCCCAACAAATATAAGGACTAGATGACTTCATTGGTAATTTTTAAAAACATTAAAAAAAAAAAGAATTAATACCAACCCTCCTCAAACTCTTCAAATAAACTGAAAGAGAGTGCTTCCTAACTTAGTCTATGAGGTCAGTGTTACCTGACAACAAAGTCAGATAAAGACACTACAAGAAGAGAAAACTACAGAGCAATCTCTCTCATAAATACTTAAGTAAAAATCATCAAGAAAGTCCCAACACACAGAATTCAATAGCACATTAAGCATCCTGTTACACCATATAATAGCAAGATTTATCCCTGAACACAAAAGTGGATCTATATGCATTTTTAAAAAACAAATGTAACACCCAACAATTAATAGAATGAGGGGGAGGAATACATGATTGTTTCAATTAATACATAAAAAGTCTATAACAAATGTTAACACTTTTTCATGATAAAAGTACTCAACAAAAGGAAACTACTTCAACCTAAGAAAGGCCATTTCTGAGAAACCCAGAGCAAAAGCCATCTTCCAGCATGAAAGACTACACTTTTTCCCAAAAAAATTCATTCCAGGAAGCTGTTGCCTTTTGTATCTGTGATGCATTGAAACATCTGTGAACCATGAATTAAGTCCCCACTATTCCATCGGGTTTAGGGGCTCTGAGAAGAGGAAGAGGCTACTCCCCATGTGCCCCTAAGACCCAGCCTCCTGCCACTGCATTGCCAGGCCCACCATGGGCAAAGGCACATGGGATTCCTGCCCTCGGAGAACTCATAGTGGGCACCTGCACCCTCCCTGTTCAAGTGCAAAACGTGATCCAATTCATAATATGGACAGAAGTTGTCATCAACTGCAGGCACCTTCGGGATGTTCACACCTGGTTTTGCAAACCACTCCAGGACACTGCCTGCGTCCCCAGATCTGAGCAGTCACAGGAACCTCAAGGAAATTCTCCAGCAAGTTGTGAGACAACATGTATTTGTACATTTCCACTTTTCACCGTTTGAGGTTATATACTGAACATGTACAATGGCCCAAGCACTGGATTAATAGTGCTTTTCAAGAGGGGAAAAACATTCTCAAAAAGAAACAAAAATTTTAAAAAGACAAGAGATGGAACAAAAACTTATTCAGTACTCCCCTCCCTCAAGGCAGGTGTTCTAGGCAACTTTTCTGATTAGAATTTGCACACACCTGTGGGTCAGGTGGTCGTTGCCATCTCAGCAACCGAGGAAGACCTAAGTGCTCTGTCCAGGGCTCCTCACCCAAGCTGTGGGTCTAGGGGACTGCTGGGGAGGCCACATCTCTGTCTCTCTAGCCCTTTCCCAAGACACCCCCCATCCAGGGTGCCCCAGTCCATTCTGACAACAGATGACAACATTTGGATGGAATCAATCTGGTGTCTGAACCTTGGGAAGCAGTAGGGGAGGGGAGGCGGAAAGAGTGGAGGCAAGTTTGTATAATAATGTTATTTATATAATGATAGACATCCAGTCTCTTCCCTCTCAGCCGCCTACTCCCTCTGCCATGTGGCCCGTGGCCTGCCAGCCCTCGACAGGGGTAGAAGACAACCTCACATGCAGATGCCTGCTACCTGGCGCAGTAAATGCCCTCAATACAGAACCCTGAACTCTGTTCTCTAGCCTCCCCCGACCCCAGGCTCAGCCCATGCCAATCTGTTCTATGACAACCTCTCTGCTTTTCCTTAACAATCGCTCCAATGTTTTACCTCCAGAACCAACCCTTCAGGAGTTCTTCATCACTTTGGGGAATAATCCACGCTTCTAAGTTTGACCTTCACTCCCCTCAGTCTGAACTCAAGGCCTTTGGAAACCTGTCTCCCCCCTAATCTGCACAAACCCCCCCTGCACCCCAACCCTGTCCACCGTCCGTCCTTGCTATGAGAGGATGAGAACTCAGACTCCAGGATCCCACCTCGCACATCTGTTCCTTCTCTCCTCCCAACTCTCTTCTTTCTCAGATCCTGCTCATTCTAAGGGTTCTTTTCTTTAATTTTATTGAAGTATAGTGGATTTACAATGTTGTCTTTACTTCTGCTGTACAGCAAATTGATTCAATGGCACATATATATCTAAGGGGTCTTTCAAGTCCAAGACTCCAGTAGAGCTTTTCCTGAACCATCTGTGTCCACAATAATCTCTCCCACCTCTAAACTATTCAAAGCACTTACTGTCTGGGATGCCTGGAGCATAAGCTCTATGTTTTCTTTTTGTTGGCTTGCTTTTCGTCTTCCTAGATAAGGCGACAGTAAGCCATCTGTAGCTGCTCTCAGTCCCTCCGTCCTGAGATTCCAAAGCCACCTGAGACAGCCTTCCCAGAGCTGCTGGTTCAGCACTCATGCTCAGACTGATAAAATTCCCAGAAGCTGGAGACTTCTGCTTAAGTCCCAGGAGCCAAGTTCAGATTCCCAACTTGAAAGATACAACATGATTTCTCACAAAAGAAACACTCTGCACTGGTCTGACCATCGCTCCCATGGGAGCGTGTCCTAAGTCTGTACTAATCAGTCTATGAGCAATAACTAGATGGAGGTGACGTGACGTATTTCACCCAGGGATAGTCTCTTGGAGAGACTGTCCCTCAGGGCATGGGAGATCCCCCAAGCCTTCCCAAGAGCAGGTCTTTCTGTTCCACACTTGGAGCTCTGGAAGACCCTACTCACTGGCTGACTGTGGGAGGAGGAATGGAAAGAGCAGTTGGGCAGCCATGGAATGAAAACAGGCATGGGAAGGCTGCCCCACTTGCTGTGTGCAGGACAAGCACAAAGCTCATCCTCGGAGATGCCTGAGAACACTTGGAGGAGGCTGTAGAAAACCCAAGCAGTCTTTGTGTCCAACCCAATACACATGTGCGTGTGCCAAGTCGCTTCCGTCGTGTACAACTCTTTGCAACCCTATGGACTTCAGCCCACCAGGCTCCTCTGTCCATGGGATTTCCCAGGCACAAATACTGGAGTAAGTTGTCATGCCCTCCTCCAGGGGATCTTCCCAACCTAGGGATTGAACTCAAATCTCTCATGTCTCCTAGTACCACCTGGGAAGTCCAACCCAATATATATGCTACTGGTTAATTCAATGCCACTTCTAATCTAATTGGAAGAAGGTATTTTTGAGGTCATCACATCTTGGGGAGCTAGATCTCACCCAGGGGGCTCCCTCCAACTTGCCTGACTGGCATTTTTGTTGAGTGGAGCATAGCTGAGGGGATGGACAGCAGGGGCCCAGGCTGATTTCTGAGCCGGTCACAGCAGAGGAGGGATCAAGGCTTCAGCTGGCCAGGCTGGGCCACTGACCTATCTCTGGAGCCAGGTCCGTAGCCAGTGCTTCAAACTACCCAGACTGAGTTGGGTGAGGACTGGCTTGCAAAGCCCTCTGTGCACATGGTTACCAGCAGAAGAGGGGAGAGATGTTGTGAGAATTTACAGATGCCCACTGGCCTTAGCACAATGTTCTAGAAATCAGTAATTTAATAATACGATCTTTGTAATTGAAATGGATTTAAATGATTGAAAATGGGCTGAGCTAGAAATGGTTAAGTGAATGCTATCATTTGCAAGCTAAGAAAAGAAAGAGGATTCCACTTTGGTACATAGAAGTCTCCCCCTTTCTTACATTCTGCTTTCCTTGTTCTACTTGATCTTATTTATTTTATCTATTTTTGTTTGATAAGTAAATCAGTTTGTGTTGTCACTATAAATAAATGGTTACATTTTTAATGTACCCATTAATTTAATATTCCTCAGGAGCTCTTAGTTCGCCAGTCCCTGCCTGAACGACGGTGCACAGATGTGTTTCAAGCCAAGGATATCAGTCTCCTAGAGAAGAGCAGTGTTCAGATAAGAAAACACAGACTCAGCTCAGGCTGGACATCACAGGCTGTCATTCATTTGTCTGATTTTACCGCATCTTCACCTACTTCCTGAAGTGAGTGACTCAGGTGCCATTCACAGGAATTCAGAAAGCTCTTATTAATCAGCAACTGTTCTAGGTAAGAAATAAGAAAAATAAGTAAACTGCACTGCGGTAAATTTAAGGACAGGTAACATCAATGATGCCATGGATGCCCAGAATGGGGCTGGGGCTAAGGTAGTCATTACTCCTAGAGTCAGAGCCCTAGGAAGAGAGGGGGATGGAGGGGCCACCGGAAATGGATGAGAATGTGTAGCATATGGGGAGCCCCAGGAGCCCCACCTGCTTATTCACAGTGATGTGAGTGGGTGGGGAGACCAGTGACGAATGAGGTTGGCAGGGGGATGGAGGGTGCAGATGGCATTGGCCAAGCTCTGGAGTTGATTCCTCCCTGACAGCAGCCAGGGGACTTTGAAGGAGGATAGTAGGTGAGAGACAGTCAGCTCCATGTCACAGGCAAGTCCCTCCCAACTGGTGATGACCCAGGGGTTTTGACTAGGCTGACCTGAACCAGGCAGGAAAGATGGGAGTGAGACTGGATATGGGCAGTGGGTGAGGGGCATTCGAGAGACTCCAGAAACACTTGAGAGACTCAATTAAAAATAACTGATGACAGAAGTGGGGGTGGAGGAAAGATGATCTTTCTGTTGACTTTTTATCTTAATTTCACATCACCGCTCTTGAGAACTCCAGAGCTGAGAGGGTTTTCTATCCATGCAATGTAACTACTCCACGAGCGGTCACAGACCCACACAATCATGGATTCTTTTCAGGACATTCAAGGCCAAAAGCCAATGGGCTGTAAACACCCGGGACCCAGGTCACTGGCTGCCCTCTGGGACTCAGCCTGAACCTACCTATTTCAGACTCACTCTGTGCATGAAAGGACAGACGGCTGGCGTGGTGAGAGGACATGAAAGAGGAAGGTAGGGGAGCTGGGGCACTGGCCTTTGAGCACGCACAGCAGGCACCTGCTTCAGAGATGATGTGGGAGAGAAAGGCTGCTTGGGAGTCGTGGGAGGATCTGCAGCCCAGGCAAGGGAACACTTCTGTTCCACAGGAACCACTGCCTGCCCAGTCGCCCAGGCATCTACCAAGGCTGCCAAAGTTTCGGATGATGTCCACAACACGCCGCCATCACTCCCTGACCCTGAAAGGAGTCCTACTCTGGCTGCCCTTCCCTACAGGAAAGTTTCCACAGACCCAATAATTACTTAACACCACGGCTACAAAACTGGGTGTTTCAAGAGTGTTTCCATTTTTTTGGTGCGTGTGCTTTTCTGTTTTTGCCACTGAGTACCACATCCCAGAGAAGACAAGTGTGTCAAGCCAATTAAGATATAAACACAGCACACGCCTGCTCTGTGGATGCTCAGACCACAGGAGAATCGATGTTTCTCTGCCTCTTTTCACCATTCTCCTCTAGCATTCTCCATCTTCTCTTTCCACCCATGTCCCCCCTCTGGCACTAAACGGTACCGGCAGGGAGACAAAGTCCCAGCTGCCGGTCCTTGCCCACTGGCTTTCAGAACAAGCAGTGCCGGGCAGAAAGGGCTCCCATCTGTCCTGTGCAGCAGCCCAGGGAAGACACCATGTGAGGCTTTACAAGATAACTGAGGGCCCCTTCCCGAGGCAGCACTGCAAAAGAGAGCTCTTCACTTGCTAAGCTCCCCAGCTCTCCCTCTTTCTCTTAAGTTCAGAAAATAACCAAGACATCAGCAGAAGAACTGACTGCTGAAATCCAGTCTTAACCTTTGAGAACGTAATTTATTCCAGCCCAGGGTATCACAGAAAGCCCAGCGTGGATGGGGGATTAGGTGGCCAAGGCAGCCCCAGTAAGAGGAGCAGGATAACGGAGTGCCTCCCGAGAGCCTTCCTGCTGGAGGAAAAGGCAAAAGGCATTCAGCCAGGACAGAGAAGCTTTAAAAAGCCCTTGCCCGGTGAGGGGCAGGATGAGAGAGGCGGGATGCAGCAGAGCCCTCCCCACAATGAGTGGCAGGTACAAGCTGAGCTCTCTCAGAGGCTCCCAGTAAGGGGAGAGAGGATGAAAGACAAGAAGACTTCAAAGGCTTCTCAGGGCTACCAGCAAAACCACAGCCCAGACAGGGGATCTCTCTGTGTCCACGCACCTGTCACCACCCAACCGACCTGGCAAAGTCAACAAGAGCCCAGGATACAAGGAGAAGGTGGCATTTGGGCCAAAATCCCCTTGAGGTAATTTTCAACAGAGAATCTTGCTCCAAGGCATTATAGCTACTTCTTAGTGGCCCATGAATCACTGGATAGCTCCACATCCAGCCCCCTGCCCAAAGCCAGCTTAAACTGCTCACCATGGACCCACTGGCCCGGATGTCTTGAGTGGGTTCAGAGAAAGGAATAGGTGCAGAAACACTGAGAGACATCACAGGGAGACCTGCCCCTCCTGGTGGGTGACGAGATTTTCCTGATCCAGATGTACTTCATGGGAGAAACTTAGTAGCCATGAAAACGAGAGCATGGATTTTAACAACTGGCAGTGAATCTGCCTTTTTTACAGTAGGAAAGAAATCACAGGACATTGATCCATCCAGCCATTAATGGGGATGTACTGGGCACTCACCACCTGCTGGATCCCCCAGGGAAGGTGAGGATTTGTGGGGAGTAAACTGAGCCCAGGTGTTACCCTCAGGAAGTGTGACTGCATAGGATGGGCAGGTGTGCACAGCATGGGCAGGTGTGCACGGCGTGATTCATGGCAGCACGAGCATCCTGGAGGAGCTGCCATACCTCGGCTGACTCTCCTAGGCCACCTGACACATGAGTATTAAATCACCCAAAGTAGGGCTCAGTTCAGAAACCATTTATTCATCTCCTTCTATTTGTTGGCATCAGATGGGGCACTAAGGGAAGCGAGATGTACAGGAAACAATGGACAGAAAGCTCTGGATTCTACCAAGCAGGCCCTCAGGAGGTATTGGCAGCATCAGCCTCCCTCTGCCTCTTCTCGGCTAACACAGTTGCTCACCAGCTGCCTCTGCCTCAACCCAGGTGTGCAGGTGTGCCAAACCCTGTCCTCTCTCCAAGCCCCCTCCCCAGCTCCCACCTCTCTCCTGCCTCCACCATAGGGAGGGTGCCTGTGACTTAGCCATGAGCTCCAGCTCAGTGCTGTGGTTTTTCCAGTAGTCATGAACAGATGGGAGAGTTGGACCAGAAAGAAGGCTGTACACCAAAGAATTGATGCTTTTGAACTGTGGTGTTGGAGAAGACTCTTGAGAGTCCCTTTGACTGCAAGGAGATCAAACCAGTCAATCCTAAAGGAAATCAGTCCTGAATATTCATTGGAAGGACTGATGTTGAATCTGAAGCTCCAGTAGTTTGGCCACACGATGTGAAGAGTTGACTTGTTGGAAAAGACCCTGATGCTGGGAAAGATCGAAGGCAGGAGGAGAAGGGGATGACAGAGGATGAGATGGTTGGATGGCATCACCGACTCAATGGAAATGAGTTTGAGCAAGCTCTGGGAGTTGGTGATGGACAGGGAAGCCTGGTGTGCTGCAGTCCACAGGCTCACAGAGAGTCAGACATGACTTAGTGACTAAACAACAACAACAACAGAAAGGACACAAGAGACAGCCTCTTCTTCTACTCAACCTGCTCTCTGAGCTGCTGAGGACGTGCAGGAAGTAATGTCCCTGAGAACAGTGTCTTCACTTTCAAGATGTAATGGCTCTGCTTCCTGGCTGGCCCCCATGGGATTAGACACCCGACCCAGAGGTGTCAGCCCAGCCAGAGAAACACACATCACACCACTCTGAACTTCAGAATGGCTTTGACTTCATCTCCAAACATTTCACTAGAAGTTTGATGGGATATTTCCCCCAGTTTAGAGGTGGACAGGAACTTTTGACACTGTTGACAGCAGGACAGGCATAAAAAAATCTAAGTTGCAAGCTGGGATCTCCCTGGCATGCAGCAAGGCTTGGATATGTGGTCACCACGTGCCAAGTGTCTCTGAGTTTGGTGAGACACTTCCAGAAAGGAAAGGTCCTTGACTTCCGTCAGTGCCCCCGGGGAGAAAAATCCATCACCTGCTGAAAGAATAAATCAGCGGAAGTATCTGTAACACCCCTGCACTCTCCCCAGGGACGGAAAGAGAAGAAAGCCTTACGAGGGGCAACCAAAGAAGAGGTTTATCTGCTGCTGTTATGAAGCCAATTAGATGTATTTTGAGGAAAGGGTGTATGTATATTAGATTTTAATTAAGTAGTGTTAATTATAATCTATGAGATGTGCTTACTGCTTATCAGATAATTATGAGAAAGCCAATTTGGCTGCTGGCTTGTGACTAATTAAGTGGAATTAGTAGTGATAATTATAGATTTAATGTTGGTTTGCCTTTATTGGAGAAGGGGCAAATCCGCTCAGGATGGGGTGGATCAGGGTAGAAGGGCAGAGTCCACAATCCACCCCGAGAGCAGCCAGAGCCGTGAGAGTGAGCAGGGGGTGGAGGACACGGCCTCTGAGCTGGCCTCCCTGCCTCTCCCCAAATTCACCATCGGGTCTGACTCCGCTTCTCCCCTGCTTGTCCCTCCAGCTCGTCCCACCCCTGTTTCCTTCATACAGAAGTTGGGGTCTGTGCTAGTGTGGAAGTTGACTGCAGGAGAGGCCACAGCGGTCTGGCCCAGGTCCCCCAGCCTGAATCTGGGAGAACAACACATCCATGTTCTCGGAGCGCACACCCCGGCGTGGGCCTGCGATGCCACGTGGGGGCGGAGCCCACAGCCACCCCAGCGACCCAGCCCAGGCGCCCCACCTGCTTAAGGAGATGGCTGCAGACTGGAAGTGGACTGATTTCTTCCAGGCCACCTTCCTCCCAGAAGTGATAGAAGACAAACGACAGACCTATAATTGGGCACAGGATCAACCACCTTCAAAGGGCATCGAGACTAACCCAAGCCGGAGACAAACTAAACAAATAATTTCTGCCTGGCGTTTCCATTTGATACACTGTTCTGACATTTCAATTACATGTTTCCTCATTTAACATTCACTTCTGCCTCGGTCCTGATATTACACTCTGAGTTCCTCGAGAGCGGAAGCCGCATCCATTTTTCATTTCGCTCTGCTCCCTGCTATCTAATAATCCCCACCCCACCCCGGGGTTGCAGCACCTGCAGGTTGAGCCAAGTGAAAAAGCCCCTCCTGCTACCCTGATCCCAGGCCTTCACAGCCTGCCACTGTTATCTTGGGCAAACCACTTCATCTGCCTAAGCCTCAGGGCTGTATTGTTGCTTTTTTTTTTTTCAATCTGTAAAATAAAGATAAAAACGGTGCTCAGTTTAAAGTATGATTAAATAAGTAAGGATTAAGTACTATAACTTATTTAGCACTTAGGGCAGCTCTTGGCCTACTCAGTCTCCCTGAGGTGGGGGGAGGCTAGGACTACCTGGCTCTGAACTGGGTGGGGGTGGGTGAAACAGGTGACCACGTCTGCCCCCACCCCAGACCCACTGGGCCCAGAAACTGGATCCCTGGCCCCAGTGTCCCACTGTCCACAAGTACAGCCCAGGTGACTCCCAAGCACAGTGACCCTGCAGGGCCACCAAAGCAAACGCAGTCCTCTCTGGGCACCAGTGCTGGTCTGCTCACTGCCCCAGACATGAGAACGTTCTGCGTGAGCGCCCCCTATTTCAGCCCAAGTCTGGACCAGAGCAGGTTAAAGCAGCAGGTAAGCCACATGCGTTAACAACCTGGGAATGCCCACTGTCTCATGTTATCTTTTTCTGAGGATAGACTCTTTACCACCCTCTGAATTAAACTCTGCATCACCCGTGCAGCTCCTGACGGCCCGCCTCCTCTATACACTGCCCACAGTGTCCCCTCCTCTGAAATCACTGTTGTGCTGACCCTCCCCCTGCTCCCGCGTTACAATGCACCTGCTCCAGTGTTGTCCATCCTGACTTTCCCAAGTTGATTGCCTACTGCTCCCAGAGGAGACGCACACTTGCCTCTGAGTTTGAGGGTGCCTCCCGTAGGGCACTACCAAAGCAGGTATGATACAGACGAGATGACCAAACGCCTCTCATCTAAATGAACTGTACAGCCTGAGGGCATGAACAGGAAGTCTTTCCATCCTGTCTTACTAGGACTATCAGGAATGCCAGGGCTGGTGCACATCCTGAGGGTGGGCAGGGGGCAAGCCCTACCAGGCTTGTGCAGACATGGTAACAGAAGGACTGAGGTTATTACTGAGCTAGCATAGCCCCCTGGTGCTGAACAACTTCGCAGAGATCAGGGCTATGTGGTTGTGAAAGGACAGCACAAGTATGGGGCCAGGATTTCATCAAGAAGCAAATTTAAGAACCACTCATCAGACAGATTCTATATACCTTCCCTGGTGGCTCAGAGGTTAAAGCATCTGCCTGCAATGCAGGTGACCTGGGTTTGATCCCTGGGTTGGGAAGATACCCTGGAGAAGGAAATGGCAACCCACTCCAGTATTCTTGCCTGGAGAATCCTATGGACGGAGGAGCCTGGTTGGCTACAGTCCACGGGGTCACAAAGAGTCGGATGTGACTGAGCGACTTCACTCCACTTCACCAGACAGCTTCTATATGCAGAAACGTACAAGACCTCCTCTGTCCCCGAAGGGGTCACACTAATCAAACATGACATTAGAGCATAAGAAGTCCTTAGAGGAATCCAATCATTTCATTCTGTAACAGAGACCAGCGAGGCCCAGAGAGGGGAAGTTACTGGCCCATGGTCACACAGCATTCTGGGCAGATCCAGCACTAGAGCCCCAGGCTGTTCTATGGAACCACACACTGCCCTCCCCAACCCCAGAATTACAGAAACCAACAGGCGCAGGGGCCACAAGTTCAGTTAGCAAGAAGGAAAACAGTCAGGCCATCAAGGGCCATCGTGGCAGACTGCCCTGAGTCTCTGAGGGTCTCAGGGTTTTAAATAAACCCATCGTTTATTTAAAAGTTCCGTCCAAGTGTGAACCATGAGCTAGGATGACAAGGGCTGTGGGAGAGGGACATTGGAACTACGACTTGAAAGGAAGGTGAAATCTCAATAGCCTGAGATTAGGGAAAGGGATAAGGAGGGAGGTGGTCAACGAAATCATATACGGGACGGTGTTCATAGCCTTTCAGCAAATACAGCAGATGTAAGGTACTAGGTATCCTGGGGTGGGAGGTCGAGGGGCAGCGAGCACAAAGAAAGGAGGACACGAGGGCCTTGACTCCAAGGCTGGCAGGTAGACTGGCCGAGCTAGGATTCCTGGTAAAGGATGAGGGGGGAGGCTGAGGTTAGGATGTGAAGGGCCTGGTGCACGTGCAAAGGAGTCTGTCCAAGAGGAACTCTGTACGTACCCTGTGTGCAGATGTCTCTGAACTAGAGACTCTGCAGCTCAGAGGGATGTGAGCAGAGGAGAGCAGGTAACCTGGTCGCTGAGTTCCCCAGGGAGTGGGGCAGTGATGGCTGAGTAAATGCA
>NW_011494777.1:2946752-2958459 GCF_000754665.1 Bison bison bison | reverse complement strand
GCACGAGGCTGACTGTCGGGTTCTAGAAACTGATGGAATTTAAAGAAAGGGTAGGGAGAGGGTCAGGGTTAGGAGGGTGGGGAGAGGAGAGGGTCAGGGTTAGAAGGGGAGGGAGAGAGGAGAGGAGTCCAAGGCACTGGGGATGGTGGCCATGGTGTCAGGAGCAGGGATGGCACTTTGAACCCAGGCCCCAGGCTGAAGGGGCAGATAGCGACCAGCAAGGTGTTCCTGGTCAAAGCACCCAGCTCCCTTATTAGGAGTTCCAGGAATCCTAACTCTCCTGAGACCAACCACAGGGAAATAGAACCCAGAGGACAGCATGGCAACGACCAAGTTACACAAGAGAAACATCAGTGGTATCCACAGGAAGCCCCTAGTGTCCAGAGTCTGCTGTGATCTTGAGTGGCTCAGACCTGGGGGGTGGGGGGAGGCAGCAGCCCCCTGGGATGGAGAACGGAGGGGAGACGGAGTGAGAGGGGAGGTGGATGGAGGTGTACACGGTCTCCTATGACCTCTGTCCCAGGCTGCCCACAAGTAAAAGGTGCCTGTCTCATTACCACGGAAGACAGCTGCTAGTGCTTTAACATACTGTAAAGAAGGCAACAGAAATAACTGGGGAAAAGAAAACAGTATTATGAAAACCAGACTATGTGAAAGAAAAATAAAACCTGTTATCTGTTTAACTCTATATTTAAGGATGGATGAGAGACAGTTTAAGACTGAAATGGGAATAAACTAAAAATGTAATAGAAGAAAATTTGGGGCAATATCTTTGTAACCTAGAGATGGAAAACTATTGCTTAAAGGAAAGCCTAAAATGGTCCACAAATGTTTATGAATTTAACACCAAAATTAGGAATTTACTTCAGAGGACATGATGGATAGAATTAACAGACCATAGAGCAGGAAAAAATACTGAAGCATCTGAAACTGAAAGTCATTCAATCATGCCCAGCTCTTGGCGACCCCATGGACTATATAGTCCATGGAATTGTCCAGGCCAAAATATTGGAGTCGGTAGTCTTTCCCTTTTCCAGGGGATCTTTCCAACTCAGGGATAGAACCCAGGTTCTCCCTCATTGCAGGCAGATTCTTTATAAGCTGAGCCACAAGGGAAGCCCAATAATACTGGAATGGGTAGCCTATCCCGTCTCTAGCAGATCTTCCTGACCCAGAAATTGAACCAGGGTCTTCTGCATTGCAGGCAGATTCTTTACCAGCTGAGCTATCATGATGAGACTAATATTTAGACTATAAAAGGAATGCATACAAGGAAGAGGCAATAACCCTGACAAAAATGTGGGCAAAGTAGGGAATTTAAAGGATATAGGTGATGAGTTTACAAGCATATGAAGAAATATTTACATTCATTGGCAATCAGAAAATTTTCTGAGTGAAACAAAAATGATGCATTTATATTGGGTTGGCGAAACAGTTCACTCGTGTTTTTCCATAAGACATTACAGAAAAGCCCAAACTAATATTTAGCCAACCCAGTACTTGTTCTGCTGTCAAAATTTAGAAAGTTGGATAAACCAAGTGTTGAAGGCAGTGGTGGGAAGGATGCCCCATGTCACTGCCCGTCATGGAGGGCAGTCAGATTTGGTGATGGACAGCCTGCAACCAGCCATTCTACTAAGAATACAAACCAGTAGAATTCTCACATGCAGTCTCTAAGAAAACATGTTTAAAGACACTCATCTCAGCACTTACACTGGAGGTAATCTAGTGTCCATACAGGAGGAGTGGAAAAGAATAATTTGACAGATGTGCCCCACTGTGTGATGAGTAGAAATTAGATCATCACATAGAAATATTGAAGCAGTGAAGGAAAAAAATAGAGAAACAGTACAGACTATGTAACACAACATCATGTATGTTAAGCAAACTATATGTACAATAAGAGCATAAAAGGATGCACATGAAACCCATTGAATGTTTCTTTATAGGTGGCGGGGTCAGAGGAGCAGTAGAAAATGGAGATAACAGTAAATACTTACGTAAGTAAAACAAGAAAGGGGACTTAACACACGGTCCAGTGGTGGTAAGGTCCCATGAATGAGAGACCAAATCATCTACACACAAGACTCTAAATTAAAAGAGAGAGAGAGAGAGAAAGCAACCAGCAATTTAAAAGTGAGCTGACAACTCAGAGAACCAAGATGAAGAGGAAGACTGGCAAACACACACCCAGAAGTGATGGCCAAATGCATGATCAGGAGGTGAATGTGCTGCCAAAGAATGAAGCTAAGGACAGAAGGCAAGAGGGGCTGAGGACACAGAAGAGGTGGTGAGAACCACAGAGAGAGAAAGTTAGGAATTTTCCCAACCCATCTGAGAGGCTACCCCTCCTTCATACAAAACCAGTTAGAGAAAACAGTAATTTTAGATTAACTGTACTAAATAATATAACGTAAAACAATAATAAAATAAAATCTAGCAGCATGTTTGAAACTGCACCAAATCTCAGTAGGGTCCATGCCAGGCATTTCAATTTCAACTACAGAATATCTATCAACAATACGTCATTACTTTAAAAATAGAGGAGAAATCAGGTAATAATACTGTTAGATGCCAATGAGCTTTTTATAAAATTAATAATAAATCAAAAAGAAAAAAATGATAACTTTAGACAAAATAGGAAAAGGGAAATATTTTAAAATTCACAAAGTTTTATAGCAAAACCAGTAGCAAAGTTCATACCAAATTTTGAAACACAGAAGGCAATTCTATAAAATTATGAACAAGAAAACACTATCCATTTAGAGATTTTACATAAATACTGGGGGAAGATATGTTATCTAAAAACAATATAATTGTTTTCCTAGAAATGCAAACAACTTTTTAAAAATTTTTCAAAGCTTAAGAGTTGAGAAAGTGACTAGAAATAAAAGAAATATATAAAAATAATCAATAGCTTTCAGCAATAAGTAGTTATAAAGTACATTTATAAGGCAAACTCACTTGAAATACAAAAAATTATAGCATGTCTAGGGATTCATTTAATAATAAATATACATGAACTATCTGAATAAGACTAAAAATTAAAAGATAGGCCTTCCCAGGTGGTGCTAGTGGCAAAGAACCTGCCTCCCAATGCAGGAGAAGAGACACTGGTTCCATCCCTGGGTCGGGAAGATCCCCTGGAGGAGGCCATGGCCACCCGCTCCAGTATTCTTGCCTGAAGAATCCCCGTGGACAGAGGAGCCTGGCAAGCTACAGTCCATAGGGTCAGAAAGAGTTGAACACAACTGAAGTGACTGAGCATAAAAATTACAAGAGGCCTTTAAAAACAGCCCTGAGTGACAAGGCCATTGCCATATTATTTATTGCTCTGATCAAAGTTCGCCCTCTGCAGCACTGCTGATCTGGATTCCCCTTCTTCTCATTACCGAAGTCTGCTGGTCAGTGGTCAGCATCAACTTTCCTCTGAACTGGGTCAGTCCTCCCACCCTAAAAACACACTGTAAGATCCCCCATGTTTTTAAAAGCTAATACAGATTTAGAAAACAACCATATGGTTACCAGAGGAGAAAGGTGGGGGTGGGGAATAAATTAGGAGTTTGGGATTAACAAACACGCACTGCTACATATAAAACAAATAAATAACAAGGACTTACTGTACAGCACAGGGAACTCTCCTCAATATTCTGTAATAGTCTAAATGGGAAAAGAATCTGGAAAACAGTAGCTATGTGTGTGTGTACAACTTGGAGGTATATCTGAAACCAATACAGCATTCGCATTGTAAATCTACTATAGTCCAATATAAGACAAAATAAAATTTTTCTAAAAATCATAAAAAGCAAAATAAGACCTCTATCACTATACCAAACCTAGCCACAAAACATCTCCAAAGAGTTGTCTATAGTTAACACAGTCAATTCTCATTATTCATGGATTCCACGTGTGCAAATTCAACTATTTGCTAAAACTTATCAGCAACCCCAAAATCAATGCTCACGGAACATTTGCTGAGCAGCATGAATTTGATTCGCCCTGACACACATGCCCTCATTTCAGCAAATCATACTCTAAACTACTGTCCTTTTCTTAAGTTTATTTAGTGCCACATTTTCTCGTGTTCTGCTTCTTATTGGTGATTTTACTGTTTAAAACAGCCCCAAGTGTAGTACCAAAGTGCCCAGTAGTGTCCCTAACCAGGAAGAAAGCTGAGATATGCTTATAGAGAATAGGTGTGTGAGGCAAGCTCTGTTCAGGTGTGAATTACAGTGTGTTGGGCCAGGAGCTTAATGGTAATGAAGCAACAGTGTGTATTAAATGCTGCTGCTGCTAAATTGCTTCAGTCGTGTCCGACTCTGTGCGACCCCACAGACGGCAGCCTACCAGGCTCCTCTGTCCCTGGGATTCTCCAGGCAAGAACACTGGAGTGGGTTGCCATTTTCTCCTCTAATGCATGAAAGTGAAAAGTGAAAGTGAAGTCGCTCAGTCATGTCCGACTCTTTGAGACTCCGTGGACTGCAGCCTACCAGGCTCCTCCATCCATGTGATTTTCCAGGCAAGAGTACTGGACTGGGTTGAGGTGTGTTTAAACAGAAATGCACATGAGTTTGTGAATCATGAAAGGCTATACCAAGCAGCTCACAGACACAAAACCCTTCTTCCCGTGGGAGCAATGGTTCATAATCGTTAATACGGTGTTCGAAGTGATTCTGCAGAATGAAACCACTGCAATAACAAACACTGATTATACTTTAATTTCTTCAAACCCCATTCTTTCAACGACAGTCAAGCTTCCAAACTCACCATTCCATTTTAATTACTCCGGTTAAGGTCACCAATTACTAGTTCCTAAGGTCCAAAGCGGAGAAGGCAATGGCAACCCACTCCAGTACTCTTGCCTGGAAAATCCCATGGACGGAGGAGCCTGGTAGGCTACAGTCCATGGGGTCGCTAGGAGTCAGGCACGACTGAACAACTTCACTTTCACTTTTCACTTTCATGCATTGGAGAAGGAAATGGCAACCCACCCCAGTATTCTTGCCTGGAGAATCCCAGGGATGGGGGAGCCTGGGGGGCTGCCGTCTATGGGGTCACACAGAGTCGGACATGACTTAAGTGACTTAGCAGCAGCAAGGTCCAAAGCCTCTGTCCTCTGGCTTCAAATGTGGCTAGTGACAACATTCCTACAATAACCACCACTTCTTGAAACACTTCTCTACCTGCCTCAGAACTTTCTGTTCCTGTCTCAACCCCCGGTCCCTCACACTGACAGTGCCTGCATGTGTATCACAGGCAGAATTCTCCCCAGAACTGAGAAGGGACAACTCCAACCTCCTTCCTAACATTCAAAATAAACACAGTCCACGAGGACTTGGGTGGATCCATGTGCTCCGCCCCTCTCCATCCATCTCATTCAGTCGGTTTCTCAAACCTGAGCTCTTTGCAGCCACTCCATTCTCAGTTCTTCAGCCACACAACTAGTGTATAGAAAGCTCCCCAGCCCTACTTCCAGGACATATGCAAACCCGTCAGCACCCCTCAGTGCTGCTGTTCCCATGTGAACCAGGCCCCTTTGTCTTAAATCCTGATCACAGTGGCAATTTCCTGAACAGTCTCCTTTCTTTGCCCTCCCAACACATATACAATCTATTCTTGTCACAGAAATGAGAATGGGCTGCTAAGTTGTGAATCAAATTAACCCCCTTTACACAAATCCCTCTAAAGGCTTTCCATTCTAGAATAATATCCCAGACTTTCACATTGTCCTGGAAGACCCTATACCAATAAATCTTCGTCTCCATCTCTGATCACTGGGGAAACACCTCCTGCGGCACCACGTTTCCCACTGGCCTTTTCTAACCTCTGGAAGCTGACAAGGCGGTTCCCAGCTTAGGGCCTCTGCCTGATTGGCCTGTCTGGAATGTTCTTTCAGACTGGCCCCCTGTGATCAGGCCTCAGAGAGGATCCCCTGAGTCTACAATCCAGGGCAGGCCCCCCCCCTTAGTCCTGTTGTACTTTGTAAACCTTTGCAGTATCCACGCCATTGGCAGTGGGCTCTGCCTCCTCCTTCCATTCACCGCTCACCACTTTTCACTACCTCATCCTCCAGAGTGTAAGTTTCTGCATGAGCAGGAACCCTGGCCACCGAGTCTATTACAGAGCTGATGACAGTTCTGGACACACAGATGACTCTAAATATTTACTGAATGGATGTGTGGTCTTATCAGGAAGTCTCAGTATTGTAGAGATGCTGAATATGTGTATGCATTTAAAGGAATCGCGTTCAAACTCCCAGTGAGGTTGGTGCTTGACTAATCAATAAGAAATTAGTTTGGAGGAACATTTATTAAACTAACCAAGCCCTGGTAATTGTAAGTGGTGTGGTTCAGTCACAGGGACAGACAAATAGATTAATGGTGTCAAAGTGACAGACGAGAAACAAACTCATACGTGAGGGAACTCGGAAGAGGGCAGAGCGGCACATATTGGTGTGGATTAAGTACCTCACATCACATACATCGGTAGCTTGAAATCAGCCATGGATAAAGACTGTATACCCTGGAATCAGCAAATGCTACAAATTACGGATTATTTTAAGGCTTTCTCAGATCAGTTTTACATTTATAGCAAAATTGAAAGGATACAGAAATGCCCCCCTTACACCCACACATGTATAGCCTCTCCCCTTATCAACACCCCCCAGAGAGGTGCATTTGTTACAACTGAACCCACATGAATACATCATAATCACCCGAAGCCCATGGTTTACATCAGGGTCCATCCCTGTTGTAGATTCTGCAGGTTGGACTAATGTACAACGACATACATCCATCATTCTGTCATGAGGGGTATTTACACTGCCCTGAAGACCGTCTGCTCCCCGATTCATCCCCCTGCCCACCCCCTGGCAACCACTGATGCTTTCATTTTCTTTCCATAGCTTTGCCTTTTCCAGAATGTCATAGAGTTGGAGCCACAAAGTATTTGGCTTCTTTCACTCAGAAATAGGCATCTATGTTTTTTCCATGTCTTTTCACAGCTCAATAGTTCATTTATTCTTAGTGCTGAATAACATTGCATTGTCTGAATGGACCAGTTTGTTTATTCATTCACCTATTGAGGGACAACTTGGTTGCCTCCACGTTTTGGAGACTTTAAATAAGGGTTTGTTTTTTCTCCTGCAGAAAGCTGGTTGTTACCGGCACACCAGCGTGCCAGGGGCCCATGCCAGCAAAAGTTCCCAGCATGAGTGGAAGTAAAATGAGCCGAGGCTATGACTCCCAGCAGGCAGGCACTGCTCCGATCTCCATTCAGGCCCCTGTGTGAATGATGAGAAGACTCCAAAAGGACCTTTGCTGTGAGTCTGTTTATATCCCAATAAACCTGAATATTTTATACTCCTAAAATTTCATCTCTGCATCTCACATTCTATAATAGATTTAGAAAGCAATTGGGGAAATGTGGCTGGAGGATAGGATGGTGGCAGATCATGAAGTGAAACAAGGCTCCAGAGGCAGGTGTGGATGCCAGGAGATGAGAAAAGGAAGGATGGAGGTGTGTCCCCTACACTAAAACCCAGGTCAGCCCTCATCACTCCCCTGCAGAAAAGACTCCAGCGGCCTCCTGTCTAACTGTTTCCCATTTCAGCCGGAATAAAACCAGCATCTGCACAGTCTTGCTCCTTTCTCATCACAGAGGCCACCTTCCTCTACTCCAGACATGAGCCCACATGCAGCAGCCAGGCTGCTCCAAGATCTCTTCACGGCTTCTCACCTCGTCCCCTATAGATCTTTACTAAAATACTCTCTTGATTCCTCCCACATGCCCATCAGCTTCTCCCAGCTCTCACCCCCACGCGACACCACCCTTTGATATGTCATCGTATGGCACGCTCTATTTATTCTGTATTGTCTCTTCTCACTAGAATGTAAGCGCCACAGAGGCAAGAATGTGTCCAGGGTGTTGCTGACTCCTAATGCATGGAACAGGATTCACGGAGCGAGTAGGTGTTCAGTAAATGTTCATGGAATAAATGCACGAGTGGAGGTCAACAGAGTGCTGAGCAGAAGATGCTCAGCGTACCGGGTGGGTGGTGATGGGTGCTGTTCAGGACGGTGACGCAGGGTGGAGGACAAAAGGAGAAGGTGTGGAGGGTGGCCCAGATGCTAGGCTGGGCCGCTGGCCACCTGTGTGGAGTTCGCCGGTCATGCCCCATCCTAATCTGGTGACCTCCTCAACCTCAGCATCTCGAAGCTTCCTCCCACTCAACTTTGGAAGGTATCACTACACAGGAGGAGAGGAGAGAAAAGGACCTTGTCTGATGGAAATCACTGCCGTGGGCTGGGAAGAAACCTACTATCTGGTTACAGCTCAGTTCCTGCTCATAAACCAGATTCCACTATCACGCGTATGATTCCCTGCCCAGGAACTCCTGTTTCCTATTCCCTTAAGGACACATGGACAGGTACCTACATGCTAGCCAAGGAGTCCAGGAAACCACCCAGAGACAGAACTCAACCCAGCACTGTTTGCTTTGAAATGTTCCTTCCAGAGACTGGGTCGCTGTCTGGTTACAGACAAATGGGTGATATCGTTAAAAAAGGGGGAAGCCCTGAGGATTTGCACCCCCATTAGCAGAACAGAGATGCCAGAAAGAAAACAGGGCTGGGAGAGTAAAAGGGTCAGGGACTGAGATGAGGATAACACGGAGCAGCAAAGGCCGGCTTCTCGCTCACTGTACCACCCACCCCGGGATCCCACAGGGAGCTTTACACGTTGATTAAAACCTGTAGCAGCCTAGGGCAGGACAGGAGCTCGCGTAACCACACGGGAAACAATGCACTAGAATCACACGCAGCATGGAATTGTATATTTAATTCCATTTCTAGGGGAGCCATGTCATGCCTGATACACTGGTTTCTACATCAGGTGGATCTCACGAGGCATGTCCTGCCCTCAGAGGAAACCCAGCCCTGCCAGACTCAGGCAGTGGGCTCGAGGGAGGAAGTGGGGGCCCCCAGCAGCTGCGGGGCTGGGGTCAGCCTGGGCCCCTTCCCCAGCCTCTGGGACCCTCCCTCCAGGAGAGGCTCCACAACACAAGTGTGTCCAAGCTGAAGGCTGCTTTTCACGGTGCCTGCTCCTTTTTTCTTCCTTTGAGAACTTGGTCCCCAAGGAGACAAACTCTTTCCAAATCAGCTTTTTGCCCTTTCTCATCATGGATAACAGCGTATAAAAGCAAGAAGGGATCTCCCTTATATATGGAATCTAAAAAGAAATGATACAAATGAACTTATTTACAAAAGAGAAAGAGACTCACAGACTTAGAGAACAAATTTATGGTTGTCTTATGGTACACACTGCTATATTTAAAATGGATAACCAACAAGGTCCTTCTGTACAGCACATAGAATACTGTTCACTACTCTATAATAACCTTATGGTTACCAGGGGAGAGGGATGGGGGGAGGAATAGTTAAGGAGTTTGGGACAGACATGAACACACTGCTACATTTAAGATGGATAACCAACGAGGACCTACTGTATAGCACAGGGAACCCTGCTCAATGTTATATGGCAGCCTGGATGGGAGCGGAGCTTTGGGGAGAATGGATACATGTGTATATACGGCTGAGTCCCTTCAACATTCACCTGAAACTATCACAACATTGTTTATTAATCAGCTAAACCTCAATAGAAAATAAAAAGTTTAAAAAAAAACAAGGAGGAACAACTAGAACACATTGAAGATAAGGCTAAAATATTGGTATAAATCTTCTCTGAAGACTTTTTTTTAATGGCAAACTAAGGCATGGCCATTTGAATAGAGATAAAAACACACCCCCGGGGTTGGAGAATTAAGTTGGAGACAACAATGCCAAACCATCATAGGGGAAAATAAGAAGTAGCCCTGATGTTAACATCAGAGAGAGCTAAGACATAAGCAGGCAGTTAATGTGGGAAAAACCTACAGTCAGTGCCCATTAAAAATTTAATATTAAGGGGAAATGTGTAAGGGCCTCGTGGTTGATGGAGACATGAGGGGATGTGTCCTAAGGGTGAGACTCCAGGACTCAAGATCCTCTGCTCAACACAGACTCCTGGAAGTGGAGGAATCACCCCCTCGGGAGCCAATGAAGCCGGGAGAGGACGCTGCGCTTGGACGAGGCCCAGGAAGCCATCAATTCCCCCTGGTGTGGGCAGAGGGCTCGACTGAGACCTGTTCCCTTGGGCAGGACCACCCTTTCCCTAGAATGCCCAGGTGGGGGGGTCCAGGGCAGAGGGAACCTGCTATCCTAGGACTCTCGGAAGCACCACCTGGGACCCGACATCACAAGTGTGACCCTGAGCAGCTCACAGCTTTGTCACCAGAGGCCATGTCCTACCTGGCAGGAGCTATACCTATATTTTCCTGGGAGGAAGGGGGCCTGGGCCTCCCTTGGCCTCAGTAGGGTGGGGGGAGCACAGCTGGATGAGCTTCCAGGACCCCACACCCCAAACACCCCCCCTCCTTTGCTCCCATAGATCCCCCTCATATCTCCTGCTGCCATTATAAGTGACACACAGCTGTGGGAATGATTAGCAAGTGAGGATTAGTAAAACCAAGTGCAGTGCAGTGCTTACTTGCTCAGCTGTGTCAGACTCTTAGCAAGCCTATGGATTATAGCCCACCAGGCTCCTCTGTCCATGGGGATTCTCCAGGCAAGAATACTGGAGTGGGTTGCCATACCCTCTTCCAAGGCATCTTCCCAACCCGGGGATCAAACCCAGGTTTTGCAGGCAGATTCTTTACCAGGGAAACCCAAGAATACTAGAGTAGGTAGTCTCTCCCTTCGCCAGAGGATCTTCCTGACCCAGGAATCAAACCAGGGTCTCCCGCATTGCAGGAGGATTCTTTACCAGCTGAGCTATCAGGAAAGCCCAAGTAAAACCAAACGCTACAACAAAACCATTCTGAGTTCCCCATCCAGTCATCCAGGTGTGCATCCCTCACCTGCATGTACATGTAGCATGTTTTTCTACAAAAACGAGTTTAACTGCACATGGTATTTTAGAACCTATGAACGTATTTCAAAATCAAAAAACTTCTAGAACATCTTAATGACCGTGATTTCATTGCATAAACGTAGTGTCACACGTTTAACTAAGTTCCCACTGCTACACATCTTTGTCCCCATTCGGAGAGATAAGAAAGCCTTCCTCAGCAATCAATGAAAAGAAATAGAGGAAAACAATAGAATGGGAAAGACTAGAGATCTCTTCAAGAAAATTAGAGATACCAAGGGAACACTTCATGCAAAGATGAGCTCAATAAAGGACAGAAATGGTATGGACCTAAAAGAAGCAGAAGATATTAAGAAGAGGTGGCAAGAATACACGAAGAACTGTACAGAAAAGATCTTCATGACCCAGATAATCACAATAGTGTGATCACTCCCAGTCACCTAGAGCCAGGCATCCTGGAATGTGAAGTCAGGTGGGCCTTAGGAAGCATCACTATGAACAAAGCTAGTGGAGAGGATGGAATTCCAGTTGAGCTATTTCAAATTCTAAAAGATGATGCTGTGAAAGTGCTGCACTTAATATGCCAGCAAATTTGGAAAACTCAGCAGTGGCCACAGGACTGGAAAAGATCAGCTTTCATTCCAATCCCAAAGAAAGGCAATACCAAAGAATGCTCAAACTACCGCACAATTGCACTCATCTCACACACTACTAAAGTAATGCTCAAAATTCTCCAAGCCAG
>NW_011494777.1:2940704-2946652 GCF_000754665.1 Bison bison bison | reverse complement strand
AGACCACCTGACCTGCCTCTTGAGAAACCTGTATGCAGGTCAGAAAACAACAGTTAGAACTGGACATGGAACAACAGACTGGTTCCAAATAGGAAAAGGAGTTCGTCAAGGCTGTATATTGTCACCCTGCTTATTTAACTTATATGCAGAGTACATCATGAGAAACGCTGGGCTGGAGGAAGCACAAGCTGGAATCAAGATTGCTGGGAGAAATATCAATAACCTCAGATACACAGATGACACCACCCTTATGGTAGAAAGTGAAGTAGAACTAAAGAGCCTCTTTATGAAAGTGAAAGAAGAAAGTGAAAAAGTTTGCTTAAAGCTCAACATTCAGAAAACGAAGATCATGGCATCTGGTCCCATCACTTCATGGCAGATAGATGGGGAAACAGTGGAAACAGTGGTTGACTTTATTTTTGGGGGCTCCAAAATCACTGCAGATGGTGACTGCAGCCATGAAATTAAAAGACGCTTGCTTCTTGAAAGGAAAGTTATGACCAATCTAGATAGCATATTAGAAAGCAGAGACATTACTTTGCCAAGAAAGGTCAGTCTAGTGAAGGCTATGGTTTTTCCAGTGGTCATGTATGGATGTGAGAGTTGGACTATAAAGAAAGCTGAGCGTAGAAGAATTGATGCTTTTGAACTGTGGTGTTGGAGAAGACTCTTGAGATTCCCTTGGACTGAAAGGAGATCCAACCAGTCCATCCTAAAAGAGATCAGTCCTGGATGTTCATTGGAAGGACTGATGTTGAAGCTGAAACTCCAATACTTTGGCCAGCTGATGCGGAGAGCTGACTCATTGGAAAAGACCCTGATGCTGGGAAAGATTGAAGGCAGGAGAAGGGGATGACAGACGATGAGATGGTTGGATGGCATCACTGACTCAATGGACATGAGTTTGAGCAAGTTCCAGGAGATGGTGAAGGACAGGGAGGCTGGCGTGCTGCAGTCCATGGGGTTGCAAAGAGTCGCACACGACTGAGCGACTCAACTACAAAACCTGTAGGAAAGTCATCACTGTTGACTCTCTGTGGGAGAGGGTAGACACCATATTTTTAAAGGTTTTGGTTCCTTTAAAATTTTGATTCCTTGTGGCCAAAACGCTTTTCAGAAAGGTGCTATCTGCCACCAGCAGGATAAAAGTGTCCTTTTGCCACTGTTCTTGTCACCAGAAGGCCCTTAGTTGTGAGGGGTTGCAAGGCACACGGCCACCTCAGCAGGTTAGCAGGAAGGGAAGGAGAGGAGGCTCCTTTAAGGCAGCCCGGGAGCCTTTCCCCAAAGAGAAGACACAGACGAGGGCCTCTCGCTGCCTCACAAGGAAGCGGCTATCTGCCTGGAACAGCCAGGACCTGGAGCTCAAAGCCATTAATCCTCTTTATTAAACCCGGGTCACCTCCGAGTCCTGAGAAATTAACCAGCACCTCCCCATCGCAAGTGCATCCAGGGACGGCCACGCATGGCCTGTCATCTCCACAGATCAGGCTGTGAGGTCAGAGGGCCTCCGGGCTCTGGCCCCTGCCTTTGTCCATTTAAAAGAGAACAGCGGCTACACTTGTGCAGAGTGCAGGCCTGGGGCCAGGGCCGCACCTCTGCATGGGGCGTGGAGGGGGCGGGGGGGAGCTCGGCCTCTTCCTTCCAAAGGTCTGAGTGGCCCCAGAGCTCAGGAGGGCCCGGTCCAGAGGTGGAGGGACTCGGGGCTCTTCCGAGCAACCTGATCATCCCCCAGGGTCAGCCACAGAAAGACAGAAAAGGACACAGACTGCCAGACCAGCCAGGAAAACGCACACAGACCAAAGGCATCAGAGTCAGGACCAGAGCCACACCAAAACACACAACATGGCACAGGCCCCTTTGCAGCAGCCTGCCCTGTGGATCTGGGTCCGGGGACCTGAGACAATGTCACTCAGGCCTCCCCGCCCACCTACACACCCGACGAAGCCCTAACAGTCACTCTGAGACAAGGGGGCGCAGATCTCAGAGGCCAGGCACACAGAGGACAAGACTCAAGCACCCTTAATACGAAGGGTCACGAAAGCAACCATCGAGGGGCCCATGAAGAAATGCAAAGGTGAGGTGTTAGAAATTAACCCTCGAGGAAAAAGGCAGTAGTTTTAAAAGCAAGGAGCTGGCATCCCCGCGGTGGGGAGTGGTGAGTGGGTCTGGAGCCTGACAGACTCCAGGGTGGGCGTGTGTCCAATTTCATGATAGCCCCACATGCGGAGGGTACGAAGTTCTCTTCTATGACATCTCCATCAGCACCCCAGACAATGGAGCAACACGACATCTATTTTTTTCCATATTTTCCGCCCATCTACATGTAACACAGCCCTAATCCAAACACGTGTGTGTCCACTGTAATGATCGTCCCCTCCCTCCCTTACGAGTGCAGGGATGGAAGCAGGAACTCTTTGGCCCCAGAGGAAGTTGATTGTTTTGACCTTTCCTGGGCCCCACAGGAAGCATGTTCTTAGATTCTTTAAGACTCACACCCAAAGTCCATCCCTGACCTGGAGGCAGACCCACTGATGGATTGGGGTGAGAAGAGATACCTCAGAGCCTTGAATACAGCCGCTCACCTGCTGCCTAGAGTAGAAGAGACATTTCCAATAACTGAAAAATTGTCCAGATCAGAAATAGATGACCAACAACAGCAGCAGAAATGTTTAAATCTAAGGATCAATTCAACAAATAACATCAAAGGAGAAATAGCAGAAACCACTGCTCCTTCTCAAGTGGGCAGCAGAAACAGGCTCTGTGAGCACCAACCAGGGGCCACACCTGCCTCGCCACTGAATCCCAGACAGCCGGACTGTGCCCTACTCTGGCATGAATCGGGTGGGTGGCACTGAGCCCAGGAGGGTCCTGCCAGCTTCCCTCCCAGCCGTGATGCTGCTAGAACACAGGTGTCTGTGGATTTAATCTCTCCAGCGTCATTTCACTGACAGGATGCTTCTTCTGGGTGGGTGTGTGCTGCCTGGGTCCTGGGTGCCCCATCCTGGGCTGGGGGAGCCTCCCTCCTCCCACCACCTGCCCCCACCCCGGGCTCCCATCAGGGGAGGGGACAAAGCCAGGCGCCCGCCCGCCAGCCAGCTCAGAAGGCCCAGAGGCTGCCAGCCACCTGGAGGACAGAAATCACGCCGCTCAAGTCCTCCTCCTGCTTCCAGCCAATTTCTACTCCCTTTAATTCAATTCCGCTCCTTCTGACCCCAGCAGGCTGGAGTTCCAGAGTTACTTTCAACAGATAGCACCAATTACCGAGGTGTGAAACTAGAAACCTTCCCGCTTGGAGAACAAACCCAGAGACAGAGACGGGACTTAACTGAACTGAGAAGGAAGGTGGAGAGAAGAGAGGGGTGGGGTGGCGTGGGGGCAAGTGACTAGCAGGCAAGGGGGAGGCTGCAGACACTGGCCACCCAGAGGGGCCCCCGGAACCATGACGGGCCGGGGAGGTGCGTGGGCAGAGGCACCTGCAGCTGGGACAGTCCTCTCGGGCCTGGGAGAGCGCCAGCCTGGCCCCACTGGACGCTGCCCTGGGCAGACAGCCCTGAACCCCTATGCTCCCCACAGGTCACAGGGGCCAAGAGGTCTGTGGAGAAACCCTGGCATGAGGTAGGGGAGCAGGGCCATAGGCAGAAGAAGGGCCCAGACACCCCCAGCTAGCTGCACAGGCAGCCAGAGGTCATGGTAGTGTGCATGCCCGGGGCCGGGGCTTCACCCTCCCCACAGGTTTCCTGGGGCCTCCCCTCTCACCCTGTGCCACGTGGCCTGGAAATCCAAACACACACCCAGTCCTAGTAACACTGTCAAAATTAAGTCTGGGGCTGGTTTATGCTTCTTTGGTCGAAATTAATTGGTTCCATGACCTTTTTATATTGGCGTCCTGTCCCCTATAAAACTTAAATGGAGTAGGTATCCAGCAAAGACTTAAACTAATGTTTTAAAGAAGTTTTCTGCCCTTCATAAAGCCAGTCTTGTTATCTAAGAAAAAGATGACATTCCTCTGGGAACAGCAATCAACAAGACTGCCCTCCCCCACCTGCCCCTGCAACCAGGGACAGGAGGGGAGACTTGCTCTCTGTTTCAATCCCAGAAACCCCCAAGGAATGAAGAGGGTGCTTACTTCAGGTGGAGCAGAAGCAGAATCTCTGGTCCAGACAGAGCCGGTGGGAAGCCCTGGAACACAGCCCAGCGGGCACTCGAACACCTTGGTCGAGCACTGGGGCCTTAAGAAGCCCTCGCCCTCCCTCACTGCATTGGCCCAGGGTCTCCACCTCCCCACGCCACCCCCCACCTCTCCCCATGGGCTGGACTAAGGGTCTCGTGAACAATTCAGGGAGGAGCCTCCACAGGTGTCTGTGAGTCCACAAACACCGCCTCAACACAGAGGAAACAGGAAAAAAGAAACAAACACACCTCCTCTCCCCGCCGCCAGGAGCAATCATAGTATCACCCTGTTCAGGGAAGAAATTACCCTAAGAAGCTCAACCAGGCCTTCCGACTTTCCGTCCAGACCCTCAGACACTCCACTGGAACCAGCTCCCTCGGCCATTCTCCATCGGGGCACTTGCTCCTGGCTTTCCTGTCCACTGAAATGTGTGGCCAGAATTCCTAACTCCAGGGCTGTCCCAACACTTGGACCCACCCCCGGTGAGAGGAGACTCACTTCTAGACTAGACTCAGGGTGACCAGCCATCCCTGGGTGACAGGACGGATAGGCTCCAGGCGGCAGGGCTGCCAGTTCTAAAATCAGGTCAGTTCTGGGCAAACCGGGCTGAGTTGGATGATCCAGCCTAGGCTTGGTTTCTGAAAATGCCCCACCCTTAGCAGCACGGATGGGGCAGGATGACAGTGTGTAAGGCCCCAGCTGGTCTGGGAGGAACTGCAGAGTGATAACATGTCTTAAACTCTCTTGAGTTCCTCATCCCACTTCTCAAGGTGCAGAAATGAGCTTCACAGAAATGCATCTGCCGATGAGTCAACTTTAAGTGGCAAAGTTAACTCTGAAAGTCAGATCTAAGGGCCCAAAACCTGTGTTCTTTCCCGGGTCAGGCGCCCGGCAGGTCCTCCCAGCCCCAGGCAGGGACCTCAGGGCCCCCACCACCCAGGGCCCACCTTTGAGGCATTTCAGAGACATTAGATGGGGCCTAACCCCAGCTGGCCAGCATCTCCTCCCTCCCCACCCTCTGTGATTGAACACGCAGCTGTAAATCCTTCCCATCTGTAAACATGCATGCTGTTCCCACCATTGCTTAGCGCTTCTGACACTAATTGCTCTACAGAGTGTGTGCAACTGGCAACACCTTATTAAAACTGAAATATATTATACTGTCCACTTATTGCTGCTTTATAGAGATAAAGTACCCTTACCACATGGAAAGCTGGCAAAAAATCTGACAAAGTGGCTTCTGAACAGAAGCCAGCGAGAGGCGACTCCTGGGACAGGGCCGGTCTGGGTTAGGCCGGAGTTTGCCTGACCTGCCCGAGAGGTTTTGCCACGTGGAGACTCTCCCCTGCGCTGTTCTGGTTCCATCTCAGATGTTGGTGTCCACGGAGCCAGCCCTGGGGCTCTCGGAGCTGAGAAGGCAGCCCCAGCCCGTCTTCAGGAGCCATGCCAAGGGCAGAGGCACACGACAGCCAGGACAGGCAGGTGCAGCTGGGCGGCAGGCATGCAGGGCAGGACCCGCAGGCCCAGGGCGAGAACTCCAGCTCCAGAAAAACCTGGGTCACGGCAGGCTGCCTGAGGGACACCCACCCACCAAGCCAGAGTCCCACAGTCAAAACAAAGCCACTGTCACCAACCTCTGCAGACACCTGCCGACCCTTAACCATCAGAGAATCCACCCACTGCAGCCTCAGCCCAGCCAGCCTCTGGGGGTTGTTACATGGGACAAGACTCCAGTGACCCCCATGCTGAAAGAACAGGATTCAGCTCTCCAACCAAA
>NW_011494777.1:2939303-2940530 GCF_000754665.1 Bison bison bison | reverse complement strand
AGTCTTTACCACCGAGCCACCTGGGAAGTCCAAATAACCCTAAACATCCCTAAACAAACCTCCCATCTAAGATGGCCTGACCACCCCTATGGTTCACAGCTAAGAACATTTCTTACACTTTCAAAAATTGTAAAAAGAGGAGGAAGAATATGAGATAGAGACCTCATGAGGCTCGCAAAGCCTAGAACAGCCATGTCATAGGAAACAGTAGCCAGCCCTGTCTTAAAGGAAAGGATGGGAAAGTGGAGAGAAAGGTGACCACGGGTGGCTCAGAGAGAAACTGTGGGTGGAGGGAAGGCCAAGGGCTGACACAAAAATGCCACCAGAAAAACACTGCCCACCTGTGTTAAGCCAGCTTTGCAGAGTGCTGAGATCTGTTCCATTGTGTTCACTGAGCTTTCCGGAAGGCCCCTCTGAGGAGTCTCTCTTCTGTCTCGCTGATGTTTTACCACTGTCTCCATCCACACTAGCCCTGAGACCTGGCCAAATGGGACCAGGCGGCCCAGTGGCTGGCAGATAACAAGGAGACACGGTGATGGAGGGGAGCTTATTGTCAGCGTCACATATTGTGTTTCCGAGACACCAAACTGCCTGATCACTCTGACATTTCCGAGACCAAATTAAAATGCGCCACCATGGAGACAAAATGTCATTAGCCTCATTATAAGTGACTGTGTTAAAATAAATACAAAAATAAAGTGAAAATTAGTCCAAACCATTAAAATACAGAAGCGAAAATGGCCAACAGGGACCTTACAGGAGACACACTAAGAAAGGTTGAGATGCCCCCAGGGAGGCAGGAGCGGGGAATGGAGCAGCAGCAGGCGGGCATCAGGCTGTGGGTGGCTCAGCTCAGGCACCAAGGCTGCTGTCACTCGGCCACCGGCCATGTCGCCTGCCCTTAGAAAGAGTGAGTGGCCCCATTGACCCCGGAATTCCTTCTCCAGGAAGAAAGAGAAATGACCTCTCCTTTCACACATGTCTGTGAAGAGCTTCACCTCTAAGCAGAAGGAATAAAGAAATGGCCTTTTGAGTTGGAGACTCTGGACGATGTACCCCCCCTGCCCCTGAGAGAGAGGGCACAGGAAGCCCCTTTGGGAAGAGAGAGAACTGCCCTGACCAGGCACAGGGGTGTCCTCACAGGGCAGCCCCTGCTTTTCCCAAGAAGGAAGGCCACGGACAGAGCTTCTAGGAGCACCTAGGAACCAAACTTGGGTCTGCTCACCA
>NW_011494777.1:2926240-2939203 GCF_000754665.1 Bison bison bison | reverse complement strand
CATGCAGTAAAGCCAACCTACTTACCCGGGTTGTGGTGCAGCAAAGTGTAGCATTTGTTACTGGCGCCGAGCAAGGCGTCCAGAGGAGCTGGTGCTCAAATGCCTGAGCTCCCTTTGGGTTTCAGGAAAGCATTTCAGAGGCCAGGTGAGGGCAGGGCTCTCAGGGCCTGTGATCAGCCCATGCACAATTCCCTGGTTGGCTGATGGTGAGGTCACAGGTTTAACATTATCTGTTCTCAGGCACCAAGAGGCCTGGGGGCTAGGGGCTCATAGTCATCAAGCAGTTAATTTCTTCCATTTGGAGGTGGTTTTAGCACCTTGTAAAACCTCAGGTACTGTTATCTGGGTGATTCAAGAGGATACAGGGGAGGTGAGAGGTGGGGGTGTCCCAGGAAGGTCCAAGGGGTCTTGTTCATTACACCAGATGGCCCTGTGTGGGACATGGAGACAGGCTTCTGGTTACAACTTCATCTGGCATCAGCTCAGCACCTGCCCTGACCTCAGTCCGCCGTCCACGTGGACACACCCTCCCCACTGCCCAGTCCTGCACTCTCTGCTGCTTCACCCCGCCTGCCCTTTGACCCTCCCTCTTGCCTCTTTTACCCATACCCACTTCCTTTAGCACCTCAGACTTGACCCCAGAAACCCAGTCCAGGCACATATTATCTATCTCTGCATTTCTCATTCCCACCAGAGGAGGCCCTTTGCCTCCTCTATGGACACTGACCACAAACAAGCAATGATGTGACTTGTGCTCCCAAAAGGAGAGAACCAATCCTTCCCTCAGATCCTCTGAAAGAGAATGTGGATTCTAACAACTTCCCAGCCCCCAGCCCACCCAAGAGAGCCACATGAGGCCCATCCCAGCCTGTCCTATTCCACAGGAGCCAGACTGAACATGCTCAATTCCTGTCTCAGTCTCTGAGTCCACAGGGACATGGATAACCAGTCCTGGCCTCTCCGCTGCTAGGGCCACATCATCTGGGGGATAGCTACCTACTGACTGGCACCGATTTCTCCCCATTTTCACCAAACATATGAAGCCTCTAATAAGCATGAACCACCCCAACTGGAAGCACAAT
The DNA here is from genome assembly GCF_000754665.1 of Bison bison bison. Taxonomy (NCBI): domain Eukaryota; kingdom Metazoa; phylum Chordata; class Mammalia; order Artiodactyla; family Bovidae; genus Bison; species Bison bison. The sequence continues at coordinate 2,938,121 of NW_011494777.1, read as the reverse complement.
GATAGAGTAAGCATACCTGGTTAGCATGATGGTCCTTCCTGTTTTCTAAACTTTTTCTACCAACAGCACCCTGGACCCACACAAAAATCCGGAGGTGGGACAAAGGCAGATATCACAGTTCCTTCCTCATGTCTGAAAAAACTGAGGCCACAGCATAGAAAATGTCTCGTCTGATTTCCCATCATCCAGAGAAAAGGGACTCTGATCCATATACCTGAGCTCTCGGTTCAGTCCAAACTCAGTAGAATTACTTTGTCTGAGTCTTAAGGAGCAGAACAAACAATCCCAAAAGTGCTGAGATGCCCATGGGGAGCTTGACCCCTAAGGAGAGCCCCTACATGCCCAGTGGGATGAACGGGGGCCCCGGGGCTTCACTGCTGCCGCTCGCTGAGCCCAAACCTTCCTGCAACACCTGTGGCATCCTTGCCTTTCTGCTCCTCCCCCGCTGTCACCAAGATCCCTCAGGAAGTGCAGGGGTGGATTAGCAGTATATTTTGTTTGTTTCAGATGAGTTTCTGGGAATACTGCACAGGGAGGCCCCCAGGAGATGGAGGAGGTAGTGCCAGTCATCCTGGTCAATCAGAGGCGGTGCCGCTGCAAGAGGCACTGAGGGCGCTGCCCTAAGAACCGAAGCAGAAAAGCTTTTCCCTGGAGACCCAGGCAGGATGGTTACTGCTCAGTCATCCTGTGTGAATGCCCCATGCTGGCCGGGCTTGAGACGGAACTCTGTGGGTCTCACCCCCAGCATCTGTGCAGAGTTGGGGAGAATGCCTCCCTTGGACTGCTGCAGCTCCCACCAAGCCCACTCCTCCACTCTCTTCCTTCCAAAGCCAGCAGGCATCTGACTTCTCTAAATGTTTTTCATTTTGGTCCCTGCACCACGATCTTTCTCCCACATCCCTTATTCTTAACGTCAGTGTTGTCTTAAATCTGCGCCCACTTTCCCTGTTGATCCACAGGGTAGGGTTCAGGACAGAGCACACCTTCTAGGGGCAAGCCAGCCCTTCCTTGGCCCTGAGGGACACCCTGCTATAATTCAGACAGAGCAGCATGTGGACCAGCAGAAGGCTTGGTGAAGATGACCTCACGAAAGGCCTGACATTCAGCTGAGAAGACACATCTCCAGAGGTGAAAATGCCAGCATCCTACTGCCGTGAAGCAGGAGGAGGACAAAAACACGCCAAAATGGGTCAAAGGTCAGGCTTCAGCACCGGGGCTGGCTGCAATCAACCCTGATTTCTGAGCACACGCTGGAATCACAAAACATCCAGCCAGCTGGGTCCTTAAGGGATGCCCTGTGCAGTCTTCCATAGAGAAGAACTCTGAGGCTGAGGAGAGGCCAGTGACCCACCTAAGGGCACACAGCCCAGCACGGCCAGGAAGGTGAGTTCAGGACCTGAACTCCCATCGCCGCTTCCGATACCACTGTACTCATTCGGGGAGCAGGGGAATTCCTGAGCACAAGTCATTCACCCTCTGATTACAGAGAAGAATCTTCACAACTGTGAAGACATTTTTTGGCGTGGTCGTTGAGAGGGTAGATCATTAAAATCCCAAATGAGCCAGGGGAGATTTTAAAACATCCTAGCATCAGACACTGCACCCTGATCAATTACATCAGAATCTCAGGGAGGAGGATCTGGGCAGGGGTCTGGGAGTTCTGAGCTCCCCACACCACCCCGCCCCACCGTGGTCCCACTATGCAGACAGGATCAAGAACCACGTCCTGGAGTCCAGAGGGAAAGAGTGCTTGCTGGGTGCAGTGGTCAACAAGGCTGTGTGGAAGAGACTGTTTCTGGGCTGGGCTTTGGGCTAAGATCAGAGCCAAAAGCCAGACCTGGGGTAATCAAGAGTCTTCATTTCCACGCTGCTGGCCCAGGAAGCACACCCTGAGTAGGAAAGACCATGAAAGCCATTGGACACTGCTATCATCTCTCTCTCTGAGCCTCTGAGTCCACTCACCACAGCAATCTGGGGTGAATGACTTCTGCCCCCAGTTTTCCATGCAGAGGGGGTGAAGCAGGCTGAGGAAGGGCCCCGAGTCTGAGAGTCTGCAGCCCTGACCCTGGTAGAACCCACTCCAGCCTGCAGATTCAACCTGCAGTCACTGGCTGAGGGCCTAGTCTGCTCTAAGTGCTGCGTTTCCTGCCCACGGATCGCACGGAGGAGGGGAGGAAAGGAGGTGCTGGAGAGACCTGTCAGGCATCACCTCGCCCAGGCTTCACACCCAGATCTCATCTGCCTGTTTCAGCAGCCTTACCCTTGGGACCAGGCCCACACCCAACAGCAAGGAAGAACCCGGGGCTACAAACGTGGGGCGGGGGCCATGAGCCTGAGGGGGTGCCCACGAGCATGGGGGCCATGAATGTAGGGGTGGAGGCTGCCTGGGCATCCCCCTCTTGCCTGGCATTACCCCCAGCACCCTGTTAGAAGGATGGGACAGACAGAAGGGGCCACGCTTTTCAAGCCCCCTCCTGACTCGCCTATGGTCCCTGCTGCAATGGGGTAGCCTGCCTTTCAGTGTTTACCCTGAGGTCCCCTTGAAGTCCTCTAATGCATGCATGCTCAGACTTCACTCAGCCAGCCTGCTCCCACGGATCCACATCGGCAGATCCACTCCAAGTCACAGAGCGGCTGAGCAGGTTCCCCAGGGGTGTGGCGGGGTTGTCAGCACTGGGGGAGCTCCTCCTCTAAAGCTGACCAACTTGCACAGGATGTTATGCTCAGGGGAGCCACCCACTGGATTATTTACCCAAGAACAGCTCTGAACCCCTTTTCTGTGTGGGACCCCACTTCCCAGCCACCTCCTCCTGAAGACTGCTGGGGTCCTCCTTGTGCCCACATTTACCCCTTGAATCAGACACAGGAGCCAAAGCTCTGGCTTCAGAGAATCACTGAGGCCACGGAGGGAAGTTCTTAGGCAGAGAATTCTGCTGAAGGTTTGCTTGTACCCCTGCGGGCCTGGAAATGCAGGCGGGCCTCCGTGAGGCCTCGGATGCTCCCAGCTGGTCATGGTGCGGGTCATGCGTGGCCACGAGATGCGGGTTTGAGCAGCTGAGGACCACTGCCTGGACAACCCCTTCCAGCTTGTTGTTCCAGGTTGAGAAGAACGTCTTTCAGATCTTCACCAGATTTTGTCTGGGGTGATCTATAGGGAACTTTCTCCAAGAGGGAGGAGCGTGAGAAGTATCTGAGCCAGGACTCATCAGACCTCGTTCCCATCCCTGAGCCCCCCACTCACCCGCAGCCCCTCTGCATGTGGCTGTGTGAAACCACATGAGTCTCCGTGCTGGGCTCCAGTGCCTCAGGTCCCTTATGACGCTGATCGTTTGTAGACACGGATGTGGTCTCCCCAGACTTGGGCTTCTCGTTTCTCCCTGTCATTAAATACTCCAGAGCATGTTATGAACCCAGCCTGACCATGGCAAGGCAAGGCCTCCCAGGTCTGCAAAGGCTCTGCAGTAGCCAGGGAGCCCAAGAGCACTTCTGCAAGGACTGGAGTAGCCTCAGGACCAGTCATGGCCATGAGAAAGGCATCCGGACAGCGGGCACAGGTCCCATGCCCAGGCATCCATAAGGCCATAGGGCTGCAATGCTGTCAGCGTCCCCAGGGTGAGGTCAAAGATGCTCACATGGGAACAAGAAGCCAGCTCAGGGTGGGGCTGGACAGGGTCTGGTCTGCTTTCTGCCCCAGTGATCTGACTACCCCTTAGGCTTGAAGCCCTGATACACTGGCCTCTCTAATACGGACTCATGCTGCAGCTCACAGGTCACTCCAAAGTGACTGAAGTTGGGTGGGGGGCGGAGGGAGTTCCTCCCGCACGCCTGCTAGGTTTTTGCCTGCTCTGCTCTGGCTCACCTGTGTCTGCTCCCACCCCCAGCACCTGGAGCTCCTGAGATCCCTGTTACCAATGGACTGGGGTAAACACAGGACACTCTGAGTATCTGACCGAGATCCCTCCCTTTCATTAAGAATCAGTCCAAACACCCCAGTCAAAAGTGCTTTTTAACAGACACAAAGACACAGAGAACAAGAAGTATGGACAACAAGGTGGGAAGCGGGGAATGGATTGGGAGACTGGGATTCACATATATACACTACTGATAATGTGTATAAAATAAATAACTAGTGAGAACCTACTGTATAGCCCAGGGAACTCTACCCAGGGCTCTTTAGTAACCTAAATGGGAAGGAAATCCAAAACAAGAAGAGACGTATGTATACATATAACCGATTCACTTTGCTGTACAGCAGAAACTAACACGACACTGTAAAGCAACTATCAGTTCAGTTCAATTCAGTCGCTCAGTCATGTCCGACTCTTTGCGACCCCATGAATCGCAGCACGCCAGGCCTCCCTGTCCATCACCAACTCCCGGAGTTCACCCAGACTCACGTCCATCAAGTCAGTGATGCCATCCAGCCATCTCATCCTCTGTCGTCCCCTTCTCCTCCTGCCCCCAATCCCTCCCAGCATCAGAGTCTTTTCCAATGAGTCAACTCTTCACATGAGGTGGCCAAAGTACTGGAGTTTCAGCTTCAGCATCATTCCTTCCAAAGAAATCCCAGGGCTGATCTCCTTCAGAATGGACTTGTTGGATCTCCTTGCAGTGCAAGGGACTCTCAAGAGTCTTCTCCAACACCACAGTTCAAAAGCATCAATTCTTCAGCACTCAGCTTTCTTCACAGTCCACTCTCACATCCATACATGACCACTGGAACTATATCCCCCCCAAACTTTCAAGAGTGCATTTTAATAGTTAGGGCCATTGGACAAAATTCCTTCTATTTCAATCCGGCTCAGGATTTTTAATGGATCTCAAAACTCTACCACCACCACTGTGAGTAGGTTTACACTACTGTTTGCAACCCATGATCTCAGACATTGCATTTTAGTTAAGGTTTAAATGTTCATGCATAAGAATCCCATCTGGGCTGTCACTCTCACTCCTGACTACCCTCAAGCTAATACAGTAAACTCCACAATTGTCCTAAAGAAGAGAGTTGTTTGAACAGTTTGACTAATGAAAATGGCACACCCAGTGAGAGAGTCAGTCCAGCTAAACTAATCACGTGGTTGTGGCCTAAGACTTCTCATATCTGCTTTACTCCAGACATGTTCCCACCATCACACCTAACAGTGTTATCATCAGTGCACTCCCCTTGTTAGCCATCCCTACAAAGCGTTCATCAGAGAGCACCCAGCACAGATGAAGAAGTTGATGACCTGATTTACAGGTTTGGGATAAACCTAATTTTCAGTGGAACAAACTGAAAACTAGAAGCTTCTCACAGACTTGAAACCAGGATGGATCAGAGGTACAGGCCTCTGGAATAGAAAGAGAAGGCTGTCCTTCATTAGAGTGGTGAGAAAGACAACTGACCTAAGTTAGGGGATTCCTAGGAGACTGTGCTGACCATTTAAAACCACACAACAGTGATTCTCAACCAGGAGCAATTGTGTGCCCCAAGGGACATGTGTCAGTGTCTGGAGACAATCTCAGTTGTCACAACCGGAGAAGGGCTGCTGGCGTATGATGGGTAGAGGCCAGGGACACAGCTAAACATCCTGAGATGCACCGGGCAGACCCCACAACCAAGAAGTGTCCTGCTGAGTGTCAAGACTCTGGCAACATCAGGGAAATCACGCTCCAGAGGCAAGTGCAGGACCACAACCATTCACCATGGAAGCATCACTGGAGGGCAGAGCCCACTTCATGAGCCCCCCAGTGGATGTGCTCCAGATAACAAACCAGGAAGATGAGAAAGAAGGCCAGGTGTGCGCTGCATCTCCACAGACTCGGGCCACATGGGGGGAGAAATAGGCAACTTTTTCAATAATCCAGAGACACCAGAAACCCAGGGGGAAATCTGCAGAACTTGGGATGAAGATGTCTCACTTACTCAGAGTCGGGGAGGGCTTCCAAGGCCCAGGGCTCCAAGGTTCTGCGTAGGAGAATCTGGAAGAGCAAGTCCCTCCTGGAGTTGACGACCATACACGCAGCTCTCCCAGGATTGCCAGACAGTGTTACAGGGCTACAGAGCAGGGCGGGTGCTATGACAGGGAGCTGGGGAAGGCAGGAATCTGGAGCAAAGAGCCAAAGGTGGGCCTGCTCTCAACCCTGCACCACACCAGCTTGGACCCTCCTAAAACCAGATGCCAGACAGGACAGAGTATCAAGATGTGGACCAAGGGGCATCTGAAGAGAAGATGGGATGGAGCTGGAGACCAGGGTCCTCTGATCCAGGAGTGTGAGAGCAAGGCTACACGAAGCCTGGGCAGACATGGTGGTACCGGGTCCTCCTAAGGAGAGTGTGGTCAAGCCCTGGTGAGCCTCAAGCCGATGCCGCCCATCACAGAGGCCGTGTCTCTAAGAACGGCTGTGAGCTGGCACCTCTGCCAGGCTCAGTCTGAGCAACGTGGCTACACAGCCAACACTGCCATGGGCTTCGGGTAGCAGAGGTGGGAAGGGGACTTGTGACCTGAGACCCCATCCTTGGGGCTACACTATCAGTGGGACAACACGCAGGAAACCATCCAGCGTCACCAAGTGACACCAAGCTTCCTACCGGACTTCTTCCTGTGTGTCTCCTTCTTCCTTCCTGTGTGTCTCCATCAGCGTGGCCTCTAAACCTTCCCCCACCTGGGCTGGACCTTCCCACAGGGGAAGCCAGGGCCACAGTTTCTGCAGCAGCTGGTCCCTGGGGAAGAGCTGGGCAGAGAGGAACAGGGTGAGAACTAGGGTAAGGAACCACTTGCAGCTGGAATGGAGGGTCCCCGTGCTTAGCGCCTTTTCCTCCCCCAAGACTATTCTGCATTTACTTCCCCTCAATGGTCCTTTTTGATAAACAAGAGAACATCCGTAATCCTGGTCTGTATCCACTGACATGTTACTCATTTTTACCACAAAGACGGAATTGTCGAAGGACATGACAGCTGCTCTGAGATGGGGCCTGCAGAGCAACTGTGCTGCAGCAGGACACGGAGTGGGGTGAGGTCAAGGACACCTCCCATGCTGAGTCTTGAGAGGAGCAGCCAGAGAGGAGCCGTGGACGCCTTCTGCCAATGACAATGTGATGTTTCTGTCCTGACTCCAGGCCCAGGGAAGTGGCACGAGCGGAGTTCTGGACCTGAGTGGTACTGGCCCCAGGGATGCTCTGAGTGCTAAACCGAGTAAAGGAAAGGAATACTAGAATTCCTATTTTCATTTCTTTATCTCATCCTTTTTGTTATTGTATATGTGTAGTGACACAGATCATCTCTGCATAAATAAGTAAGGTGCGGGCTCTAAAACAAAGTTGAGAGACCACTGGGCTTCCCTGGTGGCTCAGATGGTAAAGAATCTGCCTGCAATGCAGGAGCCCTCGGTTCAGTCCCTGGGTCGGGAAGATCCCCAGGGAAGGGAATGGATAGCCACTCCATTAAGTGATATATTAATTGTACAATAGGTCTCAGTTTTTTTAATAGCAAAAAGGGATGGTATGAAATAGGCCAGAGTGGGACTACTCTGGTTGCTCAGAGAAGATGGGGTCATGGAATGAGGCAGAGACTTCCCCCACTTACCTGCAACCAAGCCTGCAGGGCTCTGAGCCCCCCAGGAAGCGGGGGTTGGGGGGCTCAGGTGTGGCAAGGGCAGGCAGGCAGTTGCTGTGTCTACCAGGATGCCCTGTGCTCAATCTGGGGTCTCTGGTGTTTTCCCATTGCTTGGCCCACCCTCAGGGCCCCTGGGCAGGGCTCTGGCCACAGAGGAGTCTGCCCCAGAGGGCCACAGGCGTCGAAACCACCCACACACCACTCAGCCTTGGGCAGGACCTCTGCTCTGAGGCTGGGGTGCCCCAGGGCTCAGACCTGGCCCTGCTGCCCACTTGCTGGGTCTCTGCCGCACCCTCTGCCCCTTATCCTGCCCGCAGCCCCCGCCTCGCGGCCTCATGCTGTCTTCATCCTTCCCAGTCTCTGGCCTCCAGCCAACCCCAGCTGCACCTCCACCCGGACTCCCTCCTGCTCTCACCTCTGCTCTCGGCTGCCACGCCGCTCTGTCTCCTCCCACTAACATTCAGTGCAAAAGAGGCAGCTTTGGAAATTCTAAGAGAATAACAAAGATATTTCTCATGTATCCAGTTCTTTGGGCAGGTGTTAGTCGCTCAGTCATGTCTGACTCTTTGTGACCCCACGAACTGTAGCCCACCAGGCTCCTCCTCTGTGCATGGGATTCTCCAGGCAAGAATACTGGAGTGGATTGTCATTTCCTTCTCCAGGGGATCTTCCCGACCCAGGGATCAAACCCGGGTCTCTTGCATTGTGGGCAGATTCTTTACCGTCTGAACCACCATACATTCCAAACACAGGCCTCAGTGAGAGGTCTGCTGATGGTAACCGAGAGCCGGTGTCCCAGATGAGTTAAACTGGAGAGACAGGTTTGTTTTGCTGACAAACCTACCACAGGCATCATCCCAGATGTCACCATGGAAAAGCAGCAGAACAAAAAAGAGTCATGAAGAATTGAAAATAAAGCCAGATAGAGGATATGGGATGGGTTCACAGGAGAAAAGGCCCCTCACGCAGCTCCTGAGGTCTCTGCTTCCACATTCTCCCACAAGGCACGGCAGAAGGGCTCCGTGGCCACCATAAAAATAAACAATTTTTATTGAAGTAAGTTAATGTAAAATATTACAAAATTACAGGTATATAATATACTGACTCACAATTTGCAAAGGTTACACTCTGTTCATGGTTATTATAGAATATTGGTTATATTCCCCATGTTGTACAGTATGTCCTTATACCTTATTTTATACCAAAAATGAATAAATGAAAGAAGAAAGCAAGCAGTTGTCCAGGTCATGATATAGGTGTGGGCCGATCTTCGTGGGCACCATGGGGGCAGGTGTAGGGCGGTGCCCTTTCACTCCCAAGTGGAAGTGTTAGTCACTCAGTCATGTCTGACTCTTTGTGACCCCTGGATCTGAAGCGATGTCTCTTCTTGGACTTCCCACATGTAATCACAACTCAGCTTGCCCCAAATAATCATCCTACTGACCAAGTGTTGAGCTCTTACAAGCACCAGGCTCTGTGCTCATGGTTTTATTTGAATGTATATATGTGTGTTAATTACTCAGTCATGTCCAACTCTTTGTGATCCCATGGACAGCAGCCCACCAAGCTCCTCTGTCCATGGAATTCTACACGCAAGAACACTGGAGTGGATGATCTTCCTGATTCGGGAATCAAACCTGGGCCTCCCGCATTGCAGGCAGATTCTTTACCATCTGAGCCACCAGGGAAGCCCCTTCCCCCTGAAACAGGAGAAGGGGCGGACTCATCAGGAAAAGATGCAGAATCCCAAGTGATTTTCACCATCCCTTCCCATCTGGGCCTCACCCAAAGAGGCGTCCACCCTGGTGCCAAGTAAGACTGGGCACGGCCGTCTCCGTGGGAGGAAGCCAGGGGACTCCCAAGGCAACTCAGCCTCCCTTGGACTGGAGGCTGACGGGCTATTTCCACCTCCACACTCTCTATTCCAACATTCTTCTGCCTTCGAGGAGCTGGGGATCCCCTGGCACTGGGCTCTTCAGAAAAACCAGAGAAGCAAAGGCTGCTTGAGGCTTGTCTTCCTAGAAGGCAAATGCCCATCGGAACCTGGCCCCAGCACAGCCACCTAGATCTCTGTCACTGTGAATATGCATCCTGGCTTCCCATTCCACATTGTCCACAGCTCTCCTGACCCCATCTCTCCATCAACTATGCCCAGGCCTGTGTGGTCCATAGTGAGGGCAGAGCAGGGAGTGAGGAAAGGGGTGCAAGCCTTCACTTCAATCATAGATCATACAGAGTGGTTATGATGTACACAGAGGTTCTATACACACTGCCAGTCCCCATTTCACCAGGAATCGGTACTATAACACTCACAGCATTTTGGGTGGGTTTTCTTCTCTTGGGTTTGATGGTCCAGTGCTGATAAAGGCAGGTGCCTTTCCCAGTGTGCAGACCAAACAGGACAGGTAGACATGTGTGGGGTATTCGATATGTACCACCCTGAACATCTCTCTCCACACATCAAGGATCAACTGGTTTCTAGAAGTCTCCCAGTTCGAGTATAGACATCATTCACAGTATGAGGATGCCCCCGAGAAGGACAGGCTTCTCTCTTGCTCCTGACCTGTCAAGTTAATCTTTGGGTACCAGGCACTCAGAAGTCCCTTGCTCCACACACTCCTTGCACACTGATATAAGAGAGCTTAGGGGAACAGAGCAGGGGCCGAGGCTGCAGGTCCACTTTCCAACAGGGGACCTCACGGGGAGGCTCAGCACAGCTCAATGCTGTGTAAAAACACCACCAGCTGGGCTGTGAGCACAGGATGTTGAAATTCCATGTGGACATGCTGGCTGGTCCCTACTGACTGTGTGACGTTAGATGAGACACTGGGCTTTCTGTGCCTCAACACTCTCGACTGTGGAGTGAAAGGAAAGGACATGACACTCTCCAGCGGCCCTCTCAGCTCCCAGGGCTCTGCTTTCCTACGTAAAATTAACAGGACTCACCCAGGTGGTGGGCATGACGGGGAGGTCATGCCTGCTTTCATGACATCACAGTAACTCTGGTGAGAAGATTGAATCCTAATTCCCAATAATCAATCTTGAGTCCAATCCAAGCATCTCTAAAATGCCTGGTTACTTAGGAGCAAAGAGCCCCAGGCAGGATCCAGCAGATGATAGTGCTGGAGCCTTTTGTGATCTCCTTAATGTACTGGGAGGTGAATGATGCGATTTTAAGCTCCTACATTAGCTGCTAAGAGAAGCCAGCAGAAGCTCAGTCCCACCAGAGAAGGGACTGAGATGATGAGACCTCCAGGAGTGATGGTCCCAGGGGAAAACTACGCATGAGCTGAAGGAGATGGTCTGTAAGCAGGATGTGCAGGACAGAGCCTCTTCTCTGCCGGGTGCTGCCAGGGCTCACCATGGGTTTGCCTTAGACGTGGGTTCTTCAGATGCGTCTGGGGCAGCTCTGACTCTCCCAGAGAGGCTCCATATCACCCCTGTCTCTCTAGTCCGACACTCCCAGCCATTTCCCACCTGATCTACTGCAGAGGTCTCCCGGCTGGCCCACCCCTTCTGAGTCTGCTGCCTTCTAACCCTCTCTACACCTGTACAGTAGCGAGATGGAAATGTAGGTCACGATGCTCACCCCCAGCAGATGAGCCGCATCAGTGGTGTTCCATCACTTCTAGAATGAAGACCAGGACAACTAACACGAGCTTCCAGGGCTGCTGACCTCCTCCTGTACCACACGCCCTTCCTCCATGCTCCTGACAAACAGGATGATGCCCTCTGGTCCCCATTGCTCCTGGTCCCTGCATGTCCTGTTCTGTCTGTCTCTTCCCATACCTTCCCTGGGTTTGGATAATTTCTGTGTTTCATCCTTCAGATCTCAGCTCAACTGTCACTTTCACAGACAAGTGGTCTTGCCTCCCTGGCAAGCCAAGCCCTTCCTGCAGGCAACCGAGGCAGCCCCCACCTCTCCTCCAACAGGACTCACATCAGCCTAACTTCCCTCCATGGGGGCACGGAGTTGAGACACACAGTCTATCCCATGAGGCCATGAACACCTTGAGAGCAGGGACCACGAGGACTTTGTTCAGGCTTCATGTTCCCAGCACAGTGCCTGTCACACAGTAATCACTCAATATGCAACGTGTCAGACAAGCAAATGTGACCGGGACTTGTGTCGTCATCATCAGACAGGAGTAAGGCAAGACCCCTGCTGCTCAGAAGCCCACGGCCAAGAAAGAGTAAGACTGACATCAGCTCGGCTGTAAGAAGTGACTTGGGACAAACATGAGAAGCCCTGTCTCCATCTCTGCAGACTGGCTGAGCCCTCTGAC
>NW_011494777.1:2922101-2925963 GCF_000754665.1 Bison bison bison | reverse complement strand
TGACCCTATGGAGTCTAGCCTGTCAGGCTCCTCTGTCCATGGGATTCTCCAGGCAAGAATACTGGAGTGGGTTGCCATGCCCTCCTCCAGAGGATCTTCCCGACCCAGGGACTGAACTGGAGTCTCTTACGTCTCCTGCATTGGCAGGCGGGTTCTTTACCACTAGCGTCACCTTCCTGGATTTGCTTAAACCTGAGTGATTTTGGTTCCCATGAGGCCGACGGCCAACATCAGGACCCAAGTCTATGTTTACTGAGAAACCCTCACTCACAGGTGTCTCTGTGGTGACAGGTGACGTGACATGCAGAAGCACTGTCCACAGCTCTGAGCTGCCACGCGTGTGTGTGGCTGGAAGCTCAGGCTGGTGTTTATTGACAAGCGTGAAGACCGGAATGAGTAATCACTACAGCACTTCCACCTCCCATTAGCAAAGCCTCTCTCTCAACACAGAGAAACTGATGGGAGGCCCAACCCAGGGGCCCAGATGCCTGAAGATTCGATGGAGGAACAGAAAAGGGTGGAGAGGAGAAGCTGACACTTGGTACTCGTGTGACCTGGCTGGTCACCCATGCACGTGTCCATTCGTCCATCTCCTCATTTGTTCAGTTCACAAGCACTTTGTGAGCATATATTCTGTATCCGTCACTGTGCAGGGCACCCCGTCATGTGACTGGATGCATTTCCTACCCCGAGGGACCACAGTCCAGGCAGCAAAGTGAGACATAACAGGAAGAATCACTCTAAAATACCTGGACTCAACAGTGTTAAACAGGAGAAACCTGGCCTCCTGGACTGGGCAGTGAGGAGGGAAACATAACCTACTCTAGAGCATCTAGAAAACTCTCCTAGGAGAGAGAAACTAGAGCTGAGCCCCGAAGGATGTAAAGGACATTTATCCAGAAACATCATGAAGGGAGGGTCAGGTGAGCTCGCAGGGGAAACCCCTGGGAAAGGAGAGAGCACAATGTTTGGGGACTGAGCCCTGAGAGATACGGAGCACAGGGCAGGCCGTGGCCTGGGGACCAGGTTGAAATTGCTTTGGACTCCGGTCCTAAAGCAACCAGAAGTCTGCATAGGGTTTTAAGCAAAGAAAAGACAAGCTCAGGATTGGATAGTATCTCCCCTGCCTATCTCATGATCGCTTTGACAAATGAGCAAAACCCAAGATGAATGTCCCAGGTAGACCACAAGGCAGGAATGTGGCATTATCCCTGATACAACCACTAAGCAAACGTCTAGGAGCGGTGGCACAGCCTCTGTAAACTCCCTATGAGGAAACGGGCAAGAATGGCCACTCAGGCTGCTTCAGAGGATCTGTACCCTGAGAGGTGGAAGGTGCTGGTCCTCCTGGGGTGGGTGTCACTTACCATTTCCCAGGAACCTGCGAGCAGCCGCTCCAATCAATGGCCTGTGTCCCACTGCATCGATCCATCTGGGCCTTTCGGGGGGTGTCTCAGCGCAGCGTCTCTGCTCATTAAAGGAAAGTGCCTGCACCATAATGATAATGCCTCGCACTTACCCAGCGCATCGCCCAGGGGTGTCTCAAAGCATTCGGCAAACATTTAATTAAGTTAGCCTAGTAACTGCAAGGGAGCCCCCAGCCTCTGGGCACTGAGGGATCTATGGGGAGGGAGGCGCTGGGGAACCAGGGTCAGGCTCCAGGCCCAGGGCGGGTGGGGCTTCCCCCTACATGGCTGGGGAAGCGCTCCCGTGCATGGCCATGGTGGAGTGTGGTACAGGCCAGGTGGAGGCCAGCCCCCACGGGCACCCACAGGAGAGCACTCAGGCTTGTGGCTACAGCAGGGAGCCCTGGAGGAGCAGAGATGCAAGTCCTGAGGGATAGGCTGCCTTCCTTGTGGGGCTGTGGATGTGATGGGGAGGGAGGCTGAGCTCTGACTTGGAGGCCCATATGTGTGTGTGGGGGGGGCGGGGGCGGAGTGGGTTTAGTGAAGGAAGGATGTGTATTCTCACAGCTACAGGAAGGGAATAGCAAGCACGTTTGTCTTGAGTTTATCCCTGATACAGGGTCTCTTCCTGCCCATTCCCAGGATTACCCTCAGTGCTACGTGGGGCCCTACAAGCACCACCACCTTAGGGCACAGACTTGAGTTGTGCAGAAATCTAGTAAATGGAGCCACATCCTCCCCCACTCCTGTTACTGCCTCCCCGCTTTAGGGAAAGGCAGGCAGCCAAGGCCTCACAGGTTGAGAAGCAAAGACTCAGTTTCCCACCAAGAACATGAAGGCACTAGAGGGCAGATGAGGCTGGCCTGAAGCCTGGCACCTTCAGCGGGGTCAGGCAAGTGGGCAGAGGAGAGCAGGGCCACCCTGGTGAGGCCAGCCTGGCTCCCTCCTCTGAATGCACGTCCAGCCCCCTTGTCTGGAAGCTGCCACCCAGCATCGCGAGTGGTGCGAACGCCCACCCCTGCTGACGGGGCTCGCAGGCAGCCCCCAGCCATCTGTGGGCCGACGCCCGAGATCTCCCACAGGAAGAGCCGGGCTGGGCATCCAGGCCTTGTCTCCGCCCAGGCAGCTGCAGGCGATGGCAACAGCCCAGGGCTCGGGTCCAGCGAGCCCAGGACCGGAGGTCATGGCCTAGAGGCTGCAGGAGACAGCCCGGAGTGCCGACTGGCCAAGCCTGACACAAGGCCCGAGGGCGGAGCACCTGAGAAGACTTCAGAGAAGCATCGGGGACCAAAGGGGCCACATCGGCCACCCTCGTCCTCCACACGGAGAAACCAAGGCCCAGGAAGCTCAAGGTCCGTGGGCCACAGCATCAGGTCCAAGGGCAGGAATACTGGAATAATTCCCTGTTTCATGGACCCTGTTCTTAATTAAGGCAGGTGGGCATCTTACTCTGCAGACTGTGTAATCAGAACCCGGAGAGGGTCTTGTTGGATAAACAAAGCTGGGACTGGACGGCTGGTTACCACTGCGTGACGATGACTTAGGCATCATCGTATGCTCCACCCTGCCTGCCAACTCCTCCACCACAAGGAAGGCCGGCTCCCCTCCCGGGCAGCAGCCCCCTCTCTCTGCCCTATTACCAGGAGACCAGGCTGAGTTTTCTATGTTCACCTTGTGATCGGCTAGCCTACATTTTTGGCTACTCCATGCAGTTGCAAACAAGAAGCAAATGCTGCTCAAACCCATGCTACAGATGACTGGTAGACTGAGGCCCAGAGGACAGCTCAGGAGAAGGTGACAGGCAGGAGGTCATGATCTCAGCATGGGGACAGAAGCCCTCCAGATCACAGAGCCTGTCTTGGCACCACAGAGCTGGGCCTTTGACTGGGGTGACCCTGTGCTTCCAAAACTGAGCCTTGGCCATAAAGACAGCACCCCCACAGCCACCCCCTCTGCCCTGCCGGGTCTCACGCAGAGGGAAGAAGGCAGATCCAGAGAGGTGTGGACTCAAACGCTGCAGGCCGTGGACAGATTCTCAACTACAGACAAAGTGAGCGTAGAGGGACCAGGGATCGGGGTGCTTGTTATAAATGCCCGTCTGCGGTGGGGGTAAGGGTTCTTATGTTAATCTGCACCACCCCCACTCTTCACCCAGGCTTGCTTCCCACCCACTCCTCTCCCACCAAGGCCCTGGAACCCCAGATCAGGAAGGCTCCTTGCCCAGGCCAGTCTCTCCTCCTGTCTGGGGCCACCTGAGCTCCCACTCTTGGCACGCAGGGTCTCAGGAACTTCTTAAGCCCAGAGTGACAACTAAATTGTCCACCGAGTCCCCTCCCCATCTCGTGTGTGGGCTCACTATGGTTTCCAAGTGTTACTGCCTTTCCTGTCCCAGAGAGTCTGCCTAGAAAAGCAGTTGTTAGGCCACGGTTCCTACTCCCCGCTCCTGCCCCCCCAAC
>NW_011494777.1:2920074-2922001 GCF_000754665.1 Bison bison bison | reverse complement strand
GCCCCCGCCAAGGCATCAGGTGACAACAACATTAGCCTTAAAATTATTCTGGGATGGAGACGCGTTTCACCAGGAAACAGAACGCTGCAGAATGAAATGGCATCGCGGCCCAACCAGGTCAGGGCTGCATTATTGCATTAGCCTCTGCCTTTAGACGCTGGGAAAGTACACGGCTAACGAGCTGGTGTTAACCCCGAGGGGAGGAAAAGCATCATTAGAAACAAAGGAGTAGAGTCTAAAAACAGTAAAGGAAGCACAAGAAGTGAGGCGGCAGTCACCCCTGAACTTCTGGGCACAGCCAGGCCCAGCTTCCCCGCAGGAACCCTCCTGAAGTGACACTGCTTTCCTTTCTCTGGGAGGCTCCAGGGCCAACTTTCCTCCTCTTCCTCCTCCTGGAGGACGAGACCAGCTTCCAGCACAATCACCAGGAAGAGCAGCCCTCCCAGCAGAAATGTCACCCCCTATGTGGCTCGCTGAGCTTATCTTGGTGAGGACAAGGGGCGGGGGGAGGCCGTGCCCTGGAGCAGAGCCTGCCTCAGGTGGGGGTGCATCTGTCCCCACAGTGGAGAGGAGCCCGTTGGGTACCGGGTGCCCTGCACCTCTAGGGGGAGGCATCACAGGCTCTGCTCCCTTCAGGATGCACTGCAATGCAGCTCCAGCACCCTCCGGGGGCTCGCTCCCTCCCCACTTTGGAAGTGCAGTGTTCAGAGAGGAGCCCAAAGCCACCAAGGGTGGGAGGGTGGTCCCAGCACTGCTGTCCTGCCAACTCTGCTCTGGCTCAGCGAGAGGAGGGGGGAGCTGGGTGCTGGGGGCTCTGAGCTATCACCCAGGGAGGGACTGGCACCCATGGGAAAGTTTGTCTCTTCACCTGGACCCACAGTGCCCACCTGACTCGCTCCACCCAGCTGCAGAAGGTACTGAGAGCCCCTTGGCCTTCCCTCCTGAGCCTGTGGAAACCCCCTCCCAGGCCTGAACCTGGAAGAAGAGGAGCAGCAGCCCCCATTCTGAACTTCTCAGCCTGGAACGTGGTTGTACAGAGCCCGTCTTGGCTGGGAAACGTGCAATTTTAAAACAGCATCACATTATACAATGGAATTCCTCTTTTTTCCTTCCACACCATCCTCTTCTTCCCACTTCCCAATAAACTTTTCATTTTTCTGATTTCACTTTGGCAGCTTAGAAATACTTAGGCCTTTATGTTCTTAAAAAAAAAAAAAGCCAAGAAATTCTGAATATAAAAATGTGAAATTGTGTGTTTTACCCATACCAGGATACGTAAGGCTTAAGAATCTTAGTATTTACATCTATGTATATACGTACATGATTTAAGGTTTAAGTGAATGTGTAACCAAATGCATGAATCTCAATTTGGGGAAAAAAAAAAAGAAAAGAAAATTCTTCTTGGGCTGGGGCTGAGGGTGGAAACCCCACAGACTCTCAGATGCTGTCTAAACCCTTGGAAGCATAGCCCAGTCCCTTCAGCAGTGTTTGAAGGCTGCCTGCAGGCATTCAGCTGTCTGCTTGCGAACGACACGCGTGCAATTATCAAATCTATTACAACGTGTTGGGTTTTGCAACACTTCCACTAAGCTTGTTCTGGCAGGATTGCAGCATCTCACCTGTGTCGCTGCAGAATTTGTTCCCCCCAAACAAGTTACTGCTGTGCTAGGTGGCACCACGTTTAAATCACCGGGGAGGGAAGGAAGGTGCTGAGGAGAACCAGGTAAACCCAGATTCCCACCCTTCCACTGGTGAGAACATTCCAAATTCTGTGAGGGGAAAGTCGCCTTTCAGATGCAAGAAGGAGGAGGCGGAAAATGGGATTCTGAATTTCAAAGGCACAATCTGCCCATTTGGTGGAAGGATAAAGAAAGGATGGCGGTGGGAGAGCCTTGTAAGAGGAGAAATACTGGAGCAAAGGAGGAGG
>NW_011494777.1:2898035-2919591 GCF_000754665.1 Bison bison bison | reverse complement strand
CCTCCCCAAACCCCCCTGCCCCTTCCTCTTCGGCTCCTCCTCGGAGCCGCCCCGTGGAGCCGGAGCCCCTGTCGGGGACCTGGGATGAAGAGCAGGGCGGTCGTCACGGAGAAGACGATCCAGCAGGCGGGCTGGTGCATCTTGAGGCTGCGGGGTCCCCGCGGCTGGGCCGGCTGCTGCCGCTGCCGCTGCCGCCTTCCTCTGCACTGAATTCTGAGCAGGTTTAAATCCAATGTTTGCGAAGGGAGGGAGAGAGCAGGAGAGAGGGGGAGCAGGCAAGCAGCGTCTCGGGTTTTTTCTTGCACAGACACACAACTGGTAAGCACCATCAGCACCAATCTGTGCGGGGCGCGGAGCAGACCTCCTCCAAGGCTCGCATTGGCTCCACTCTCCTGAGCGACACGCGGGCACTTTGCAGCGGGGAGGCTGGGCTCCGGGGAGCCTCGGTCGGCCCCCCACTCACCCTCGCCCCGAGCACGAGGCGGACGCTGCTCTGTGGGTGAGGTGCCAGTGCGCAGGGCTTCCTTCCTTCCGTGGGCAGAGGCGCGCCTTCGTGGGCAGAGGGAGGGGCTGGCTCAGGGCGCAAGAAAGGCACTGTGACCAAAGCTCAGGCCAGTTCTTCACTGTCTTCCCTCCTCCTGGTCTCCAGGTGGGGAGGGGACAAGAGCCGAGGCCGCCTACGGGGGTCACTGGGACATTTAGATCTGTGCCCGCCTTGCCCCCCAACTCTGTTATTAGGAGCACTTTGATTTCAGTTTTCCCAGCAGGAAGATGGGTGCATCAGGGTTTTCTCCACGAAGGATGCAAGGAGAATTGGCCCGGTTCTCCACAATTAGAGCGTCCTCAAACCCCAGAGGTGAAGCTGTAGACATCGAGCAGTTGGTGTGATGAGGCCGCCAGGGGCAGGGGTGTGCTCAAAATGACGGACAGGAGGCAGGCTGCAGCTGAAGTCACGGGAATCTCCGGGTGAGAGAACTCAGAAGGAGCCTGCAGTTTTCTACCTTCTATCCTGGCTACTGTCCACAGCCGGTGCGGCCCTTCCCCTGAAACAGCCACTCGCTCACGTGGACCATTCCTCATGGGGGTGCAGTTCCTTCCTGCTCCACAGCTGCTCTCAGGAAGGCCTACAGCCCCCCTCCCGGTCTCCAGGCCTGCCATGGGTGGTGCTCTCTGCTCCCTGAGGAGGTGCCCCTCTGATGGACCCGCTCAATGTCCAGGATCTGTGAAATGAACAACATGGGGTATTACAGAAGGTGGGCACACACTGCTACTGCTACTGCTAAGTCACTTCAGTCGTGCCCGACTGTGCGACCCCATGGACTGCAGCCTACCAGGCTCCTCCATCCATGGGATTTTCCAGGCAAGAGTACTGGAGTGGGGTGCCACTGCCTTCTCTGGTGGGCACACACAGTAACACTATAAATATTTCTGCCCCCAAGTGTCCTCTCGAGAACCCACCAGGGCCTGGATTCCTTCCCAGCTCAGTGTGTGTGCTCAGGCTCATGGTCTGTGTGTGACCGACCCTGTGGGTCTGCCCTCCACCTTCACTGAGATTGCAAACATTTTCCCAAGTGCCTGCCATGGACACATATTCACATGAATCGTCTTAGTTCATCCTCATCATAGTCCCACAACTTGGCCATTACTACCACTGGATTTTAGTAGGCTGAAACTGAAGCTCAGAGAGGTTCAGCAACTTGCTAAAGGTCACACAGCTAAGAGAGTTAGGATTCAAACACAAAGGTGTCCTAAAGTGAAATCCTCACAGTTGCCATTAAGTAGCTATGCCTACTGCCAATTGCCAATGAGTTTTTCTGGTCTAACAGAACAGGGGCCTTTTCTAAAAAAAAATAAGAACTTGTGCTTTTAAAGAAGTAAAACAATCAACGCTTTACTTGGTCATCACCACCAGGGCTGGAGCTGGGGGTGCATCTGAGGCTCCTGCACCCCAGCATGCATGTGACACACATCTGAGTCCCAGGTGTGTGTGTGTGTCCTGGAGGCTCCCTGCAGCCTCTGGTCCCTCTCGAGAGCTGATAGGCAGCAGGAGTCAACCTGCCTCAGCCTCTACTGGACCCAGCACAGTGGCGGGCACTCCATGTACATCTTCTCTGATTCCCACCTGCACAGATGCAGACACAGACCAGCTCAGAGAAAACCCAGTCTCTTCTCCAACGCCATGAAGTGGCAGAGAACCTAGGACCTTCTTACTCCACATTCATCTTCTTTCTCTATTTCCCTTCAGTTATATTTGTGTTTTAAAAACCCCATTTATTCAACCAAACTATTTCCTATAACACACACATACACATGCCCTGCACCTTTAATTAAATTCATGTTTAAGAAACATCAATGTATAACAAGAAATAGTTTAGTTTTTCAAATGTGTATGCCTAATAAAACCTTTTCTTGAGCAAACACATAAATATGAATTTTTACTGATCAATTCTTCTAGTCTATTAAATGATTAAAATATATGTCTCTTTTATTTAAAGAAAAAGTAGGAGAAGAAACGTATAAATGCATATTTAATCAATAGATGGCACCAACTCTGAAAAGAGATATTACGGTCTACTGGGTCTGTTTAAACACCTTAAAAAATACAAATACAAATAAAAATGCTTCAGTGCATATTTACTAGGGGGACTGTTCTTTCCTCTGGAGTAAATAATATGCAATTTTATACCTTCTATGAATCCTTTTTTTCTCCATCTAAAGCAAACAAAATCATCAAAACTGTATTTAAATAGCCATAAGGTAGGAGAACCACCCAACCGAAACCAGGCCATGGTGCTGTGATGCAGACAGTCACCTTCCACTCCTGTGTCTGCACTCATCTTTCCTCTGAGCAGGGACAGCGACACGGTGGACCGCTTCAGAGGGAACTGGGTCAGGGTGAGTCCTTCCCCAGAGGTAGGCCTGGGCCCCCCAGCCTCACCCCTGCCTGCCAGCATTGTGACCTTGGGTAAGGAATTCAAGAACTTCATCTGAGCTACAGGTTAAAAATGTTTATACGAAAGACCGCATCAATGATTAGACTGCCTTTTGGCACTTCATTCATGGCATAAGCATTCATCTCATCATGTACTTACTATGGGCCAGGTAAATACATACCTTAAATGTGTGACATTCAGGAAAAGTAGCACAGAGCAGGCCAGAAGCCCATCCTTGCCCACCTAAAACTCATCACATCACAGCTTACACCTGTGAAAAGTGATGGAGAAAAAATACAGATTGATAGGAAAGGACCAAAGATGGCAGTGCATCTGAAGGTAGGCAGGTGGAGATGGTGGGGAGACCACTGGAGAGGCTGGTCTTGGGTGGGACTGGCCAGGAGCAGAGATCCCCCCAGGCTGTTTTGGGCAGAAAGCACAGTCTGAGCAGATGCAGCAGGGCAGGGAACTCAACCTGTGAGACTCCTAAGGTTCTCTGCACCGTTCCCATTCCCCGACTTTGTGCTGAAATCAGCCTGGGGATGATGGATCCGCGAATGTGGAGCCCAGTGAAGGGGAAGGAGGGGTGGACTTGTAGATATTGTATCACTGCGTTTTCTTCCTGTAAGAAATTAAAAGGGGCGGATGATAAAATACTACAGATTAAAATCTGACTCTGTCATTGTAGCTCTAAATATTCCAGAATGAACCAGAGCCTCCCAGGCTTGGATCTCCCGAGAGCAAGTTAAAGACTCTGGAAGGCACACAAACTCCTTCAAACCACAAAGGTGCCATTTGGCTCAAAGGAACAAGGATTTATGAAGTGACACGTTCACCACTGGAAGAGCAACCTTGATTCTGAAGCTCAGGGACCCCCTTAAGGGCATCTCACCTCTGGTCTCAGCCTTCCGTCTATTCAAATGCATCCCCAGATTTCGTATATGTCCACGGAAGATCTCGTCATGTCCATGAGAGTTCTGACAATGACCACCCAGGACGTATCAGCTCCCTGCTTGTGACTGATGTGTGCAAATGGCTCCCAGGAGACAGAGCTCCTCACAGGTCTCAGACATCTCAGCAAGGGTGTCCCCCACCCCAGGAAGCAGGCAGAGGTGACACTGCACCAGAGCTGACCCCAAAGTGAACCCCTCTATCCTCTGATGCATTCACATGAAGCCTTTATAAAGATTTACTGTCTGGCTGCCCGCATTGCACGTTATTTTTTTCAGTTAAAAAACTGTGATCAAGGTAAGACACTACGATAAAGAATAAGAATGCATAGCACAGGGAGCTGTATTCAATATCTTGTGATAAATTATAATGGAAAAGAATTTTAGAAAGAAAATAGATATATATGTATGTATAACTGAATCACTTTGCTGTATACCTGAAACTAAAACAATATTGTACATCAACTATGTGTGTGTGTGTGCTCAGTCACTCAGTTGTGTCCGACTCTTTGCAACTCCATGGACTGTAGGCCACCAGGCTCCTCTATCCATGGGATTTCCTAGGCAAGAACACCGGAGTAGGTTGCTATTTCCTCCTCCAGGGGATCTTCCTGAACCAGGAATCAAACCTGCAGTTCTTATGTCTCCTGCATTAACAGGTGGATTCTTTACCACTGAGTCACCAGGGGAACCCCCACATTACACTTGATCTTAATCAAAAGGCTCAGAATCAATTATGTTGTTGTTGTTCAGTCGCCAAGTTGTATCTGACTCTGCAACCCCATAGACAGCAGCAGGCCAGACTTCCCTGTCCTTCACCATCTCCCAGAGTTTGCTCAAACTCACATCCATCGAGTCGGTGATGTCATCCAACCATCTTGTCCTCTGTTGCCCCCTTCTCCTCCTGCCCTCAATCTTTCCCAGCATCAGGGTCTTTTCCAATGAGTCTGCTGTTTGCTTCATGTGGCCAAAGTATTGGCGTTTCATCATCAGTCCTTCCAATGACTATTCAGGGTTGATTTCCTTTAGGACTGAGTGGTTTGATCTCCTTGCTGTTCAAGAGACTCTCATGGCATCATACGCATTTTTTCCAGTTACTACTACAAAAAGCACAGGATTGAAAACAGCATTCCAAATGCAATTCCTCAGAAGTAACCACTTTCTTCTCTTCTAGCTGCTTTGTCTGGCATTTGTTTCCTTATCTCTCTCTTTTTTTTTAATGTGCTTATTCTGATATTCTTGATTTAACAGTTTTAACAATTACCCATCGACTTCCTACTACAGACGGTGAGGATTCAGCCCTGATCACCACCAATCTCTACCCTGCTCCTCCCTCTGCCAACTCAATATAAATGTCACGATTTTCAACCGTATCAATGTTCAGTATTGACATTGTTATGATTATTTAACCATTGCCTTTCTAGAGCAACTTTTTGCTTTTCCCAGAAATATTTGCCTTTTTGTCTCATTGACCTATCACTAAATCAGGCTTCCCAAGTGGTTCAGGGGTAAGGAATCCACCTGCCAAGCAGGAGATGTGGGTTACATCCCCGGCTCAGGAAGAGCCCCTGGAGAAGGAAACAGCAAGCCATTCTAGTATTCTTATCTGGAGAATCCCATGGATAGAGAAGTCTGGAGGGCTACAGTCCACGGAGTCACAGGAGAGTCAGACACGACTGAGCAACTGAGCATGATCACCCAATCTCCCCCAAATTCCCTGAAGAATTCTAAAATCTGTTTAGTAATCTACAGGCACCAGGTTTTGAAGACTTTCCTTCTGGAGCCTCCCTGCCCTTGTTCTCAGCTGCTCTCTGGGGCTTCCCTTTCCCGGGAGCATAAAGGACCCCAAGTTTCTCCCCTGTTTTCCGGACCTAGGTTTCTTCTCCTTGCTGTTCCTCCTTGTTTTAATACAACCTATCTTTTAATAATCTGCCAGGAAAGTGTACATACGTAGGTGGTCATTCAGGGGGGATCTTCCTTCCTTGAAAATGGTTTTATTCTAATCTCACTCAACTTATATATAGTTAATTCAACTGCAAATAGCAGTCTAGGATTAAAATCAATATACTCTCCAAAAGTTGAAGCCATTCCTCCATCTTCTTCTAAGCCTAAGCATTATTGCTGAGAAATCTGATGAATGTCAATTGGTATCTTTTTGTATGTGAAATGGCTCTATTTTCCCTCAGTAAACACTGAGGGTGTTCTCTTTACCCATGGCTGCCCAAAATTTCACAAAAATGTTTCCTAATGTGGCTTTCTTTTCCAGCATTGTGTCAGGCGCTCTGTGTTCACTTTCAATATAGAAAACCCATGTTCTCCAATTCTGAGATTTTTTGGGGGGTATTGTCTTTGAAATTTTTCTCTCATCTATATTATTCATTCTCTGTGGAATTCCTGTTAAATGGATGTTAATCTTCTGGCTTAGTTCCCTAATTTTCTTATATTTTCTCCTCTCGTTTATCAAGATGTCCTTGATTTTAATTTCCAATTCTCCTCCTGATATTCTTAGAAAATTCTAGAACAGATGATTAGTTTCACTGTGTCTTCCTGTGGTCTGATGTTTATAGACCTGCCCTTGCTCCCTGTGTACAGCATCTTCTCCTGGCTCTCTGAGGATGTCAGTCAAAGCTTCTGAGGTCTCCCTTTATGGCAGCTTAGTCTGCATCTCCTGAGAGTCCTTTCATTCTGCTCATTTGTTTTTGTCTTTGTCTTTCCTGTAGGAGAGCCTCTTCCACTGTCTGCTGATCTCTGGCCTTCCTTTCATATTTAAGAGCAAACCAATAGAAGCCTGACTGAAATCTCTGTGTTTATCCGTGGAGTTTATCTTCTGTGGACCCTTTAAAGAGGGTGAGGCCGGGAACTGGCCTCAGGACCATGTCCCCAAATGTCGATCACGTGGATGTTCCTGTCTCCAGTCGGAGGCATCCCCCGTTCTCCTGTCCTGGCTTCCCAGTCTTCAGGAAGGATGGGGGGTTCTCCACTCAGGGTGGGGACTGGAGCTCTCTTCAGTTCCTCCAAAAAATAAACTTCCCACCCATGAAAAAGTTGGGGGGAGCAGAGAATTTTGGAGTGGGAGTGTCTATCACAGACTGAGCCAATGCTTGGTCTTAAGAACCCCCACCCCAATTTCTGCCTTCCACAGGACCTGTGACTGGCATTCCCAGGTCCCCTGGTTCATGGCACAAACCCACATCGTTCCAGCTACCACATCTCCCTGCCGACCCTGGAGCCTCAGCCTTCTTTACTCGCTAAATCACTTGCCACTCACTCTATCTTTTTCCAAAGAAAAGTCCCATCTTCCACCCACTTTTGCTTCCTCTTCCAATCTTTTTGTCCTCGGGGCTTATACCTTGTTTACCCTTTGCTATTGTATCTGTAGGGGATTTGGAAAACACCAGAGGCCAAAAAGGAGGCTGTCCTCCACGATAGATGGACAGAACTTAGCATCAGGTCGCAGGAAAGGTCACACACAGAACACGTAAATGCCTGTCTCCAGCATCAGTGAGTCCCAAGAGACCTAAGTCAAGGGAGACCCCAGGACCGGAAGTCACACCTCCTAACACGGAGCCTCTGCCACCAGCCAATCCCACAATGGACACCCTGCTCAATTGTTACTACTGTTGTTGTTTCAGTCACATAAGCATCACCCTGGTCCATACACTGGCTAGGTTTGCTCAAGACTGCATCTTACCCAGCATCATCACATCCTCACAAAGCCTTCTACTTAGACATGTCTGACCAGCTGTCGGCCACTTACTAAAGAAAATAGCATCCGGTTTTCACCTAAGTAGCATTTTTTTTTCTTCCAGAAGAGCTTTGGAGCAAGAGAGGAAATGTTCCCTCCAGCAGGGGAGAAAAGTCACCACCCCTTTCAGAGGTGTCCTGCAGGAAGACGTGAGGATGGTCGGGCCATGTGTGTGTTCACAGGCCACACCACACACCCTCCTTCTTGTCCCAGGTTTTCACCCTTCCCGGCCTCCTTCCCCTCCCCCATCCGCTTCCTGTCGCCCTCGCCCCTTCCCCCTCCTCCCCTTCCCCACTGCATGGAGGGGCTGCTCCCTTCGCTCCTCTCCTGATGAAAAGGCTACTCTTTTCTCCTTGACATCGTGTAGGGCTATGAATACAAGTCTATTGATTCGCATTTGGAGGAAGAAAAGGAGGGGTGGGGGGAGAAGAGAGGAACACAGAGTCACACATCGCCTGGCTTCATGACTACCAGGGGGCCATGTTCAGGCGACAGCGGAGAATTCCAACTGCGCCTCCTTCCACTCCAGCCCTGCAGTGTCCTGGGCATCACAGCAGCTGCTGCTCTGGCCCCACCCAGCCCAGGGCCCACGCCGCCGGCCCTGGACAGTCCAGCGGAGATGCCACACGCATCTCAGTCATCACCCCCATTCACCGACAGGCTCAGGCGGGGCTGACACTGACCCTTTGTGTGAGGCTCAAGATCCAAGGAACTGTTCTCACAGGATAGGGGCTCAGAAGAGGCCGGAGGCCTGGTGAGTAAGGGCTGGTCATGGACCGAGTGACAGTGCTGCTGCTCTGAACAATTTTAAAGCCCAAATCACTAAAGAGCATGCAGCTAGGAACCAGAAACCAGCTGACACGCTAGGTTCTGACATTTCTGACCATGAGACCATTACTTCCACATTCATCTCTTCCCTGAGACAAGAGGAAACCCAGGGCAAGCCTGATCGCTAAGGATCCCACCTGGCACCTGGCCTGTCCACAGCTGCACACAGACATGGGCAGGTCTGCTGGGATCTGGGGGCTCGTCCTTTGTGGGGCATCATTTCAACATAGTATGTGTCTTTCTACATGAGAAATTAAGTCAGCGTCTCACTGAAGGCCATGCTAGCTTATTTTCAAGTAACGTTTACTGAGCATTTATTAGGCATCCCTGCACACAACGGAAAGCTGGGCCCAAACAGAACATTGAGTCCCTGCAGAAGGGACCACAGCCCTGCCGTCCTGCCCTGCATCCCTGGAGAAGGGAGGCGGCAGATTAGGAACATACGGGAAAACCCCTGGAAGAGGATGCCCAGTCGTACAAAAGCCCATGTTACTATTGCTTCACCTGATCTTAAATTCTCCAGGCCCAGCCAAATGTGTGTGCTTCCCTGAGAATGCACCTACTATTAGCCAGAGATGTTGGGGCCATTTAAATGAAATCAGCAGGCGCAGTGTTCTAAATAATCCCGGCTTTGGTTCAGTCCACACGCACGCCTTTTGAAATGGAAACACTGGACCGAGCAGTAATGACAGGGAAAAACAAACTCGAGCTCCATCTACTTGGCCAGGAAACTGTGGATCACTCGAGACTGAAATGAATCTGATTTCCCTCCTCAGCGGAAGGCTGATTCTCTTTACAACGAAACTGCAGCACTTAGGAGAAGATGCCCTCCTGCAGAATTAGATTCTTCAAGCTTCGCTAGGTACCTGTGTTTGACACACTCCATTCTGCTTTCAGCATTTCCTTAAAGGATGTGAGAGCCTCCAAGGCCTCGGAAGTTAAGCCGAACCACAGCCTCATGTCAGGATCCTCGCCTGGAGACGCACCTGCTCCCAGGGCCGCACCATGTCCCCATCAGGGCAGGTCCTGAATGCAGCCTTCTTGCTCTTTTTGCTGAGGGGCCTGCCGAATACTCCCTGGAGTGAACGATTCCCCTCCAATCTTCACCCTGCCTGGGACATGGCGCTGCTAAGCCAGAGGCGAGGGTCCAAGGACATGGTGGCTTGGACATCTTGGGAGCACCTGGAACAGAGTCTCCCTGACGAGCACCTTTGTTCATCATCTTTCAAGTGAGCATGTTCGGAGATGCTGATAACTGTGCCAGCTGCCTTCAGTGAGGAGGACTGTAGTTAAAGACGAAGAATGGGAGCATGGCAGGGTTAGAGTTTGGGGAGGGCTTCCCTGGGGAGGTGACATTTCACCTGAGCCCCAAAGGGTGAGAAGTTAGTCGGGTTAGGACAGGGAGTCCAGGCACAGGACACACCATGTGTGGGAAGTGACTGTGCACACGTAATGAACTGGAAGACGGCCCAGATGGCTGGAGGATGAGGAGGAAGTGGACTAGTGAGTGGAATGGAGGCGCTGGGGAGGAGAGGCGCCAGCTGCACGGAGACCCATGGCCTCTGCAGAGAAGCCCTGCCTTCATCCGAGAGTGCTGGGGGGTCGAGGGAGATTTCCAGGTCGGGGGAAGGGACACACAGGACCCCTCTGCACACTGCACACAGAGGGGGTTGGAGGCACCAAGAATAGATGTGGCCAGTTAGACATGGAGGTCCAAGAGAGGCTGCAGCTCAGAGCAGAGCTTCTGTCTAAGGATGTCTGAGTGCAGGTGGCGATCTGTAGAGTTTGCTTCCTCAGGTTCATGGAAGGGAAACTTCTGCCTCTCCGGGAAAAGGACAGGAGAATCACTACCTCTCTGTTTTGTTTTGTTTTTTTGTTTTTCTTACCCCCACATGATTAAGACTGACTAATCATGGAGAAGACGAAGGTCTGACACGTCTGCGTCCTTGTTTCTTTTCTGGACAGGTTTAATACTTCACTGGCTTCTGCTTATATGCACTCATTTTTCCTCCCCCCCCCCCCTCTTTTTATCTTTTCCGCCTTAAAAGGACTACCTGCAGTTCGTGTGTTTTCCTTTCTGTCCTTTCCTCCTGTACGTGCCAATCCCCTGGCAGGTCCTGCCTCTGCAGGGCGAGGCCTGCAGCTACAGTTGACATATTATTGTGCCTGTGACTGAGCGAACCAAACCAACTGGGAGCAAGAAGGTATTAAGTGAGGAGCTCATTTTGGACTTGACTCAAGACTGCAGCCTGTGACTCAGCTTCACCCGAAATGAAATGGAGAGTCTGATGCCTGCCTGACTCTACTTCTCGGCATGTTCAGGCCTTTGTGGGAATTGTGCCTTTAAATCCCAACAGTAAACAAAGCAATTGCTTATGCCGATGAAACCATCTCAGGAAAAACAGAGAAAAGAGGACCTAGAACTGAGTCTGAGAATCCCCTTTTAATGACTGAAGAAGGACTAGCTGAGGATAAGGGGAGATGCATGGAGCTAGAAACAGTTATCAAGAGGAGGACACTGAAGACAAGTATGATGGGCAATGCAGAAGGTCACCAAGAAGCAAGGGACATGGGTATTAACATTTTTTTGCTAGATTGTTTCCAGGACAGCCATTAATTGCCTTGGTGAAAACCCTTTTATAAGAAGAGGGTCAGAAACCAAGGCGTGAGCAGCCATGGAAGGCCAGAAGAAAGAGAAAGTGCAAGAGGAGACTTTTCAAGAAATGTCACTCTGGAAGGCAGAGCAAGAGACAGTGGAAATAGATCTCCAGACCTATCAGGTCTCCGTCCCAGGAAACCTCAAGCCTGCACTTCATAGCTGAATGGGAAAAGCTCGACTCCCTGTAAGTAACTCCCCACCCCCACCCCAACCCACCCATGCTCTCTGTTTAATCACTGATTCATATGAACAGTGCTCATAGACTTTTTTTTTTTCATTCAAGACTGGGTTTTAACACATCACTTATAAAAACGAACATCCCAGTTCAACTGATTGGTTTGGCCACAAGTGCTGCATATGCTAAGTCACTTTAATCGTGTTTTACTCTTTGTGACCCCATGGACTGTAGCCCACCAGGCTCCTCTGTCCATGGGATTCTCCAAACAAGAATACTGGAGTGGGTTGCCACACCCTCCTCCAGGGGATCTTACCAACCCAGGGATCAAACCTGTGTCTCTTACATCTCTTGCTCTGGAAAGCAGGTGAGCCACCGGGGAAGCCCCTTGATCATGAGGTCCACCCCCACCCCCAAATACGAATCCAGCCACGAGGTTCTCCTGGCAAGGATCAAGAGTCATCTGCCTACGAGGGATGCTACAGCACTTGGCGTGTTTCCTGTTATGGCACATATCACAGGTACAGTGATCATTTCTGTCCCTGTCTGTAGCTGCCCCCCAGCTGGTAAACTTCTCCAGGGCAGGGATCTAATCGCTTTCACTTGGTGTCACGTAGTGGGAACTCAGTAAGTGGTTGTAAAATAACTGAGAAGTACGGCATCCTGCCCCCCCGCCCGTGGTGATATCTGTTGACAAAATTGGATTTCTGTGTTGGACACGAACCAAAAGAGACTAAAGAGGCGTGATGACTAAATGCAATATGGTGTCCTGGATGGGATCCTGGAACAAAAGAAGAAATCAGTGGGAAAACTGGTAAATGCCCTCTGAGAACCTAGCCTGAGGCACCAGACCCTCATTACAAGTACCCAGGGTTCTGGTTTCTGTTAATACGAAAAAGCGTCTCCTTGGAAGTGGTTGAGCACAAGGGTTTGGAAAGGTCAAATGATATTAGACAGTCTTGCCTCCTTGGGAAACAAGTCAGCCTTCCTTACGAAAATTCTCCGCTTAAGGGAGAGGTGTCAACCTCCTTTCTAAGACCCCCTACCCAGTTCTTTCACACTGGAGTGTTTAAACATGCAGGATGTTTAAGAAACCTCATCGTAAGTAAGCTACTCCACCTTTAGCATCTTGTTCTCCCGCCTGAAGGTTTCCTGGAGAGCCTATTTAACAACCATGTGACACTGACAAATGAAATATCTCTGGCCCTGCCTGCTTCTGACTTCTCCGATGGCTCAGCGGGTAAAGCATCTGCTGCCTATGCAGATGATGGTTCAATCCCTGGGTAAGGAAGATCCCCTGGAGGAGGAAACGGCAATCCACTCCAGTGTTCTTGCCTGGAGAATCCCATGGACAGAAGAGCCTGGCCGGTTTGCAAAGAGTCGGACATGACTGAGCAACTTAGTAGCAGCAGCTGCCCCTTTGTCATTAGGGAATGAGGATCTTCCACACTCCTACATAAACCAAGGATGTCCAGAAACGGTGTGCATTTAGAAAAGAATCCTGACCGCTCTAGCAAGGAGCACACAGGCCACCAGAGAGAAAGGCAAATTAGGAAATCGCAAGCGGTACACTAAGAAGTCTCAGTATGGCTTGTGACATTTGAGGCTACTAAGTGTATGATTATGTTCAAATGCAAGTCTGTGTGGCTTGGGAAACACACAGTCAAAAACAATAACAACAAGATCAACAACAGAGCGTTTAGCACTCGCCCACCTCTCACTCTTCGCCAGCATCCTGCAAAGCCCGGGAGTATACGATTTCACCCTCACAACAACGCTCTGGATCAGTTCTCTTGTTTTCCTTCTGTTTCAGACTCAGACGCAGAGGATCCAAGAGTTGAGTAACTTGCCCAAGGCTATTATTCAACTGACGAGGGAGGTAGCCAGGACTTGAACACAGATATTCTGTCTCTAGAGCCCGAGATCTGAGCTATTTCATTACGTCACACTTGAACTTGTAAACATAGGCATGAGATCCAAGGTCCAGAGCCGAGTGAGGGAGGCTGGGCAGAGGTGCCGTGGGATCCTCTCGCCATGCGGCTCCCTGAGCTCCCAAGGCTTGAGCTCCTCTCAGCACCACCCATGTTTGTTTATGTCTCCCAGGACCCCTTATCCTCAGGAATTCCACTGGAAAGAACCCTTCTGCCCAGCAGATGCTTGAGCTATTCCGACAGAGTCTGAACCATTCCCTCTCAATGAGGAGTTATCAGTCCAGGCGATGCCAACCCAAATTCTTTTTTTTTTTGGAAAGATCACAGAAAACAAATTACATTAATATTTGTCAGGAAACATGCTAATGACAAGGATACAAAGATGATAAGCCTCCGATAGCAAACTGACACACTAATTAACATTAACAGCCTAATTGGCAATAAGGGCATAGAACATCACCCTGTCTCATTAAGGCGTCCCCGTTTTCATGGGGTCCTTCAACACTGGCCTGAGAGCAGGAACTTGCATGTGTGTTAGCACATCTGGCAGATCAGGTGGCGTGAGGTGGGGGCAGGAGAGGGGACACGCTCTCAACCCTCGGTGTCAGAAACGTCTCGAGTGAAGACGTTTGAGTCTCTCCTGATCCTCCTGACACGAGGTTCCTCTGGTGGCTGAGCGGGAGCTGGGTACCAGAGCAGGTCTGAACATGAAAAGGGATCCATGCACCCGTGCTTCGCCTCCCTCTGCTGCATACAGGTTACTGGGAAGGGTCTGAGATGCTAAGTCTGAGTCGAAGATCTTAGGCAGGCCCGAGAGTCTTCGTTTCTGGCAAGCTTCCAGGTGACCCGGACACTGCTGCTCCTCGGACCACAGTTTGAAAAAAACAAGACTCTAGATTCCTACCACATCATCACCCATGAGCCACCTGGACCTATCTTGGGTTCCCCCACGGACGGGGAGCTCACTACCTTATAAGGCGGTTTCTTCAGTCCTGGGCCCCTTGATTATCAGAAGGTTCTTCCTAGCATGGAGCTGGAATCCATCACCCCATCCGTCACATGTTTTTCTACCCACTAAGGCCACAGAAGACACTGAGGCCTTCTCTCAGGTAATGCCTGTGACCACACTAGGTCCAAGGTCAACTTCCTGACCGAAAGATTCTCCAGGATCTATAATGCGCAGGACCTATGGGAAATAATTCCCTTCAGAAAGGTGAGTGAGGAATTTAGCAGAGTACCCACTGATTATTTTTATGCTGTGGTCACTTGGTGGTTCCCTGGATAAACACCGATGTGTCTTGGACTGTAGCCTTGGCCCCACAGCTCCCCGCATGGGGGGAATCAGACCCCTCCTTCCCGAGCTCCATGTCCTGCCTCTCTGCCTGGCCTGGCCTTCCTCCCCCTCCCTCCAGCACATACAGGGAATGAGGGCCTTCTGTGTTCCCTGCACATCAGCACAGCTCAGCAGGACAGATGCATGTCTCTAGCCTAGAGGGCCCATCAGGGAAAAAAATCTCAAGAGGCTGGCATGTCCCAATGTCCACGGGGAAGATGACTCCAAGCTGACCCTGACCTCTGTGTGAGTTCATTCTCTCAAGATAGAGGGACAAGGACATGCCTCTGCCTTTCCATTCTGCTTGTGCTGTTAGCTGGGAGGTGGCGCTGGGAGTTAGCCCACCCTAAGTACAGACGGGAGCAGAAGAATGACCAGACGGCCGGAGCAGAGCCCAGCCACCGAAGGGCCCCCTTCCTGCCTCCCCAGCAGGTCAGAAGCGCTGGCCGCAGGCATCCGTGACTCCTTGCTGTTCATGAAATTACGGATCTGGAACCTGACTGCTAAGTTGTATGGTTTCTTCAGTGAGATGGGAAGAGCAGTTGAGATAGGAAAAAAAAAAAGCAGTCAAATGTTTCCACTTGGAGAGTGTGGACTGCACATAAACGCTTATGTGAACCCTGATCTGAGCCAGGAGGAGGTGTATGTGAGGGTATCTGGCAACCTGGGTTTCCTTCTAGATAAGCCTGTCCCCTTGAGAGAGAACTAACCGTCCACTCCCACCCCAGCTCCCCGCGGGCCTTCAGAGGGTCAAGGAGGTCTCAGGTTGTGTCGGCTTCGGGTGAAGGTGGGAATGAGCGATGGACTGGAAACAAGGCAGGCCCACCTTCTCCAGCTGCACAGCCCAGCACAGGGAGGTCAGTGCCGCTGCAGTCCAGGGTGCAAGACATGTGTCCAAAGGTTCTAAACTCTAACAATAGCCTCTTGGAGGTTAAATCAGAACGGACGGCTGTGCGGGGTCCAGGCCAGCATGACACTCGAGCCTGCCGTCGGGTGGGCTGCCTGGTGGACTGTCTGTGTCCAAGCTCAAGAGCAGACGTCATGCTTTCTATTCTTTGGCGAAAGGAAACCCGAACAGCACAAAACTGGTAGACCGACAGGACCAAACTTGAGGTTCCTGAGGATATGTCTTTATAACTCTGCTTTCCCTGAAAAGAAAACCCGGGGAGGACAAAGGAGGAGACCACGCCACCCCTATCTCCCGGCACACACACTGTCGTCACTGCTCTGCACCAACTGGGAATGTGTTCAGGCCCGAGTTATGATTTAAATGAAGCACACCGCACCAATATTGTGTGGTGCCATCTGTTATTTTATATTTCACAAAATTTGGCCAGTTTTGAAATATTATAATTATATCTCCCCCATTACGTATGCAACGCAGACATTTTCTGACACATAAATACAGTACGTGGGAAATGTGACTGTATTTATAGCCCTCGGCCGGTGGGGAGCGGAAGGGCAGCTGGCACCATTCACATTCTGGGGGCACAGCCGGCCAAGGGGCAGAGCCCAGGTCGGAACTGCCTTAGCCCGCTAGTACCCTGTCCCTGAAGAGGCCCCACTGTTCCCAATGCTCCCGCCCTACTCGAATTCCAAGGAAAGTCACACCAGCTTTTGTCAAATCATCCAGGATCAAGCACGTCTCCTTCCCTGGGGCTGTAGCTGCCAGATGCAGACACACCAGGTGGTGTCGAGGGTCAAGGACTGGGCCCAGAAGGGGCAGGGTTCTGAAGGCTACCCCCCACCCCAGGGGTTCCTACAGCAGCCACGGAGGGAGGGGAGCAGAGCAGGAAGAAGCTAGGGTCCTGGGAGTAAGAGGACCAGGAGGTTTGGCGGACCTGCTGGGAGAGGGGACCCCCTCCTGGGACAGCCAGCGCCCTTGAGCCTTGGCCCTCTGTTCGCTTCTGCAAAGGCAAGGCTGGCACCCCATGGCTGGTTTGGTCTGGGTGCGGGGGACCAGGAAGACTGTCAGCCTCCGTCAAAGCCTCCAGTGGGTGTGTTCTGGGTCTGTTTCATCTTCAGAGAAAAATAGTGTTGTTTAGTTGAGCTGTTTTTCTTCAAATACTGCAAAGTGCCTTGCAACGACAAAGAGAAGCAAGCAAATGACAAGCATTTGAGCTTCCCTTTCTGTCTCTCCAAAACAAAGGCATTATCTGTGATGAGAGCTATTTGATAACTCCAGGCGTTTCTGCCCTGGTCCTCACATGCCATCCGCAGGAGCCCAGGCAGACCTTCCTCTGTGACACTAAGTGCTGCTGCCCCGGACGACCCAGCCCAACCAGAATGGCACTGATACTGCAGCACTTTTTAAAATTTCATTACTAACATTTAAAAATCAGGGATTTCACATAAAACCCAGCTCCTCTTGAAAAATCATAAGAGCTGGCATCACTGAAAGCGTATTTCTGCCCGGCGACAATCTGCCTGCTCTGAGGAGCAGCTGCCCGCCTTGGAAGAGACACAGTCCTCATTTTGCCCCGGCCCCTCCCCTCCCTGAAGTCAGACTCATCCAGTGCCCCTGCCCGGCCCTGCAAGGACTTGTGTCTGAGACTCCTGAACTGGGCAACTGACACTCAGGGAGAAATACAGACAAGAAGACTGAGGTTACATTTTTTTTCCCCTTGATACAGGGCTGGCGGAGCATTAAAATATATCTGTAAACACTCTAACAGGAAATTAAAGTGAAATTTATAAGCCTCCCTGATTTTTTTTTCCTTCAAAAACCTTCTAAAAGTGAAAAGATAAATCTCCACCGCAGTGCTTTTTTCTCTATATTTTAGTCATCTGTTTATTTATCATTCTCCGCCAACAGACTGTGAGCAATTTCAGAGCAGGAGCTGAGTTAATTCTCCTTCGCACACTGGAGTCTACAACAAGGGCACATCGTGGGCCATAATCTATGGAGGGAAGGTAAATGGTGACCAGAGCCAATGGAATCTCACGGAGCTCTCCTTCTCAGGAAAGGAGCCCAGCCTATGAGGCTCCTGATTCTTTAAGGTCCCAAACACGATGCAATACATACCCTGGCTGCCCAAAAGGAGCCAGACCCCCTCCCTTGTGTGCTTGGGTATCCCTAATGGGGGTGAGGGAAACGGGCAGGATACCCACCTGGAGGGCCAGCCTGTCCTGGTGACGGGTACCATGCAGCTCAGCTGGACCGGGGCTGGACCATCGATACCAGCTAACACTGCCCCTGGGCTCCCACTGTGGCTCCAGGACAGGAAACATGATGTGAAATAGCTCTGGCCCAGGAGGATAGAACACTGAGCAATGGGGTAGAATGCCAAATTCTACTACCTCAGGGGCAAAGGAACCTCAGAGGAGAGACAATAAAATGGAAGATGTTCATGAAGACTTTGTCCTCCCAATGAGAGCTGGACCATAAAGAAGGATAAGTGCCAAAGAATTGATGCCTTGGGATTGAGATGTTGGAAAAGTACTCTTGAGAGTCCCTTGGATAGCAAGAAGATCAAACTAGTCAATTCCAAAGGAAATCAACCCTGACTATTCACTGGAAAGAATGATGCTGAAGCTGAAGCTTCAATACTTTGCCCACCCAATGCAAAGAGCCAACTCATTGGAAAATACCCTGATGCTGGGAAAGATTGAGGGCAAAAGGAAAAGAGAGCAGCAGAGGATGAGATCGTTGGATGGCACCACTGAATCAATGGACATGAATCTGAGCAAACTCTAGGAAACGGTGAATGACAGGGAAGCATGGTGTGCTGCAGTCCAAGGAATCACAAAGAGCCCCTGACACGACTGAGCGACTGAACAGCAACTGTTCTCCCATGGAGCTCAGGTAAGAGTCCAGCAAGCAACAAAGGTGCAAATGTACTTTCTAGAGTTTTGGAGTAGACCCACCTCAGACGTAGTCACAGGGAAAACCTTGCAGAATTAAAAAGCTTAAATCTATTTAAAAGTGTTACGAAGCATACTACTATATTTTTAGGGTGGCACAAAGTCTATTCAAGGACAAAAGTAGACTGTCTTGGGACTTCCCTGGCGGTCTAGTGGCCAGGACTCC
Organism: Bison bison bison; assembly: GCF_000754665.1. Lineage (NCBI taxonomy): Eukaryota > Metazoa > Chordata > Mammalia > Artiodactyla > Bovidae > Bison > Bison bison. Next base: position 2,901,007 of record NW_011494777.1, on the reverse strand, counting down.
AAGTTGCAGTGCAGAGGGCTGGAATTTAATCTCTGGTCAGGGAACTAGATCCCATATGCCACAACTAAAGATTCTGAGTGCCGCAACAAAGATCAAAGATCCTGTGTAGCACAACGAACACCCGGCACAGCCAAATAAATAAACAAGATACATATATTTTAAAAGTAGACTGTCTTTTCCTGGGAGTTTTCAATAAATTGCACAGATTTGGTGGCATTTTTGGCCTCTCTCTGCACCTGGGCTCGCCTGGTGCCACCATCAGGGAGGAGACTATGCCCCACCTCCCACCCGCCACCCCTGGCTGTGGCTCCAGAGCCCAGCCTGCTGCCTGCAACACCCCAGAGCTGAGCTCCGTATGTGGAAGAGGAGACGGTCCTCAATTCCTGTGTTGACGTGAAAGGGAAGTGACAGACTCCAGGTGGACACCTGTGAGAATGTGCTCCTTCCTACATCCTTCAACATGCAGGAGGCCCCCAGTTCCATCAGTGACACTGAGGCAGGAACCCCGGCGGCTTTCCTCGAATGTTTGTCTGAGACTTAAAACAATGTCTACCATCTGCCAGCAGCCCAGGCTTAACTACTGTCTGCAGACTGCCTGACAATGCAGCAGATGCAAGAGACCAGGTTTGATTCCTGGTTGGGAAGATCCCCTGGAGGAGGGCATGGCAACCCACTCTAGTATTCTTTGCTGGAGAATCCCATGGCCAGAGGAGCCTGAAGGGCTACAGTCCATGGGGTCGCAAAGAGTCGGACATGACTGAATCAACTTAGTGCACACGTACAATGTTCATTGTAAATTCTTCTTTAGGGACTTGTTCTTGGAATAGGCCAGGCCACACTGTACATCAGATGTGCATTTGCTTCCTAACCCTCAGAGCCGCCAGCTGTGTGATCACAGAAATACACTCTATGTCTTTGAGCGTCCACTCCTTCATCAGTAATACTGGGATGATAACAGCTACCTCATTGGTTTCTAATGATGATGAACTGAAATAGAGGTTATGAAATTATTATTAGTTTTAGAATTTGTCCTCCCCTAAGCATCATTATTATTAGCTGAATCACAGCCTGAAAGCAATACCCTTTAGTTTGGGGTCAATGCAAGGTACTGATTCTTCACTCAGCAACAAACTCCTGCTCCTGCTCTGCTACATCCCACTCTACGTCTCTGCTTTCCTTCCACTGCAATACCGGGTGTGTCCACATGACACAGGAGGTCAGCAGCAGGGGCGCTGGAGTTCTGGTATGGACGGCCCTCTGAGAGACTGGCTGTGGTCAATGGCAGTACCTCTCGCGTCTGCCGTGCCTGGAATAGGCCTTGTCCTCCTGCCAACAGGATCAGTCAACATGAAAACTATGACTTATTTGAGTGCTGTTGTTGTTCAGTCGCTCACTCGTGTCCAACTCTTTGTGACCTCATGGACTGTAGCTTACCAAGCTTCCCTGCCCTTCACTATCTCCTAGAGTTTGCTCAAACTCATGTCCATTGAATCAATGATGCCATCCAACCATCTCATCTTCTGTTGCCCCCTTCTCCTCCTGCCCTCAATCTTTCCCAGCATTAGGGTTTTTCCAGTGAGTCAGCTCTTCACATCAGGTGGCCAAAGTATTGGAGCTTCAGCTTCATCATCAGTCCTCCCAATGAATTTTCAAGGGTGATTTCCTTTAGGATTGACTAGCTTGATCTCCTTGCAGACAAGGGATTCCCAAGAGTCTTCTCAGCACCACAATTCAAAAGAATCGATTCTTCAGCACTCAGCCTTCTTTTCGGTGGCCTTATATCAACAACACTTGTCTGAAAATAAGAGTGGAGCCGGTTCTCTGCACCAGCAGGTTGCATCCTCAACATGGACGGCTTGAATTGGCTTCTTCCTGTTAGTGGCATTTCTTTTTTAAAATTATATTTTAGAATTCTGATGTTCGATTAATTCACACTGGTGTTTACCACTATTGGTAGATTTTAAGAGAGTTTTATTATTTATTTAGAAGTACTTGGAAAAATAAAAAATATCATAAAGCTGAAATGTAATTTTCTCACTAGTAGTAACAGGAATAAAATGATGATAACATGTTTCTTTTGCATAAAATCTGTAACAGGCTTATGATGGGAGAACTCATGTTGCTGATGCTGAATAGAGAGGGAGATCCCACAGCCTGCTTTGCAAAGGCACTTCACAAAGTGATCCATCTCCCAGTGAGCGGCAGGAGACTAGGGAAGAGAAAGGGCTTAATGGAGTCAAATATGTCATTCCCTGCTACAGAAAGTGCCAAACTCCCATTTTTCTGGGATAAATAATGTCAATGAAAGTGAAAGATGCTCAGTCACATCTGACTCTTTTGGACCCAATGGGCTGTAGCCCACCAGGCTCCTCTGTCCGTGGAATACTCCAGGCAAGATACTGGGGTGGATAGCCATTCCCTTCTCCAGGGCATCTTCCCAACCCAGGGATCAAACCCAGGTCTCCCACATTTCGGGTGGATTCTTTACCATCTGAGCCACAAGGAAGAGAAGCCCTGAATAACATCAATGGAAGTGTCGAAATTAGTTTTTGACAGATAGATGGGTGGACCTTGAGACCTGCGAGCCGAGGACACAGCTAATGGACTCCCCTTTGCTTCATAAAAGAGGAAGTGGGAGGTATAAAAACTTGGCTCCAAAGTGGCTCTACTTTCTCTGTGAAGCGTCCAGAATGTAATAAGCTTCCGTGAAAGAGTAAATAAAATCAAACTGGAAGAGTAACGTGGGAGTTCCCTCCTTAGGTTCTTCTCTTTCCAAGTTTTCTTTGTAGCAGTTTCCCATCCATGTTAAATTTCCTAAAAGTTCATTTATATCAACTTACTTCTTTGCTAAGAAATCTTCAGTGGAGCTTCAAGTCTGAAGTCTTACTTTGGTGGCAGTGATTAGTCACTCAGTCATGTCCAACTCTTTAAGACTGTATGGACTATAGACCACCAGATTCCTCTGTCCATGG
>NW_011494777.1:2893006-2897854 GCF_000754665.1 Bison bison bison | reverse complement strand
ATTGAGCCACCTGGAAAGGCCGCAAAGCACTCCAAACAGATCCCCAACTGGTCCCCATCCTGGATCCCACCGTGTTCCTCCAGGAGCCTCCTGACACCCAGCAGGCCATCCCTCCCACATGCAGCGGGATCCTGGGACCTAGCCCCTCCCCTGCCCTCCTTCCACACTGAGCTCCAGCCCCTTCTTCTCCTCTGCACTTCTTTGAAGACTCACCTGCCTTCGGTGTCTTCTAGCTCCCCAAAAAACCTTATCTGGAAAATCTTATCTGTGCTTCTCGTTTACTGCCTTATTATGCCACTGTTTTTCAAGAAGACCACAAGAATCTTAAGGACAAAGTCTGTTTAGCTCCTATTTTCATTCCTCACAACTAGTATGGTTCCCTGTTCCTGAAAAAAATGCCAGAAATGTTTGTCGAGAAGAACATCAGCTGGACATAAACATCTCACCGAGGCTCTATAAGGTCTTGTTCTTATAGAGCTCAGATAATTCCTTGCCTTTTGAAAAGTCTCTTCTCAGCGACTATGGCCAAGAAGCTTCTGTCCTTCTCTACCTCCCTAGAGAGAGGATGCGGGCTGGAGATGGATTGGAACAAAGGACGCAGTCACTCTCGTGTTGATGGTGTTCCCAGGAGACAGGACTCTTCCAAATCCAGCTTTCTCGTTCAATGCACTTGGCTGGAGCCATGCACCCAGTGGTGGAAGCCCATCTGAGAAGCAACCAATTCAAGCAGAGGTCCAGCTCTCTGAGATGGGAACTTGGCAAACCCAAGTTGCCACGGTAACTGGGCTCCCAGCTTCAACATTCCCTACTTAGGTTTTCTAGTTCGGGGTTTATGTTTTGGAGGGAGATTTTTTTCCCCTTCCTTTTAACCTCCAAGTGTGTGAGGAAACGTCTGCCAAGGGAATTAAGGGAACATACTGCCTAGAAGCAACTGGAAACCATAGGGATTTAAAGGTCTCTGAGAAAGAAAAAATAACACACAGGACATGGACTCTTAGCAACAAACTATCAGCGCCGAGGGTCAGAGTTGGCCACGTTGGCCTCCTGTGCCTCCCTCTTCTCCAACCAAGTTAGCATATGTGGTAACCACCATATTCTGCTTTTCTTTTTTTTAAGCATCAAGAATCTTACATTTTTGGGGTCTGGTAGTAGTTTTTTTTTTTTAGAGAGACGGAGCTTAAAACATGTTCAGAAGGGCCATTTGCCATGTAGCTAGTTCTCAATTCCTCCAGCTGGTATTCACGCCAGCCTGGAAGCATCATCAATCATTCAGTATATCAACTGCACCAAGGCATGGGTATAATTTCTGGACACAGAAAAAAGATGGTGCTCATGGAGACCTGGGGACCAAGGTGCATGTGTGCGAAGGCTGAAAAGCTGGTTCCAACCCTATGGTTTTCCAGGGTAACTGCTCCAATTCCGAAGGGCTAGGGTAGGTTTTCCCAAAAAGAGAAGAGCAACAGAGCTGGTGGCTCTCGTGAAACCCTCCTTGGCAATTTTCTGTCCTAAGTTTCTGTGCCAGCAGGGTGGTCTGGGCAGATTTAAAATCGTAATGAAAATGGAGCCCTCACTTTCCAGTCACAGAATGAACGTTCCTTATCTCTGCTGTTAGCTGCTTAGGCGCCTTAAGGGTTGAGTGTAGCAGACACAGGCAGAAGGAGAGAAGAGTTATTAAATTCTGAATCTGACACAGAGAAAAATTAGAGATAAATCAATGAGAAATAGAACATCTTAGATCTCAGCTAAGAGATCAAGTTGATGAGGCCATCACCAAACCTCGAGCTACATAAAAAGCAAAGTCTATGCACACACACGTACATATTACTATTACATAGTATCTACTGTATTTGTATGCATAGTCTTACTTGGCACACGCTCTCATATATGCAAGTGGTCTTTCGATTGTGATATGCAATTGCCAGTAAGCTATGCAGATAAAGACTTCAAAACATACTTCCTTCTGGCGCACAGCTGCACGTGTGTGGCAGGCATCACTTCCAGAGGACATAATAATAATCTATCCACTTTAGGAGCTACGCTGAGCCCATAGAGATAATTAGCTCAGAAGTGCAATGATAAACATGTCAAGACAGGAGAAGTGTTTCTTTCCTAAAACTAGAGATGACAACGTGATGGGAAATGGGGTTCTGTGGAAGGTGAACAGTGTGCCTGTGATCAATCTTCCATATAAACTGTCATAATTTGAGCTAATCTGTGTGGGTCAGCAGATGCCAAGTGATGGGGGAATTAGCATCGTGACTTTGGGAAGGGAATCCCACAGTTGAAAAGTAAGCCCCTCAAGGGTCTTCGGGTCAATTTCCGTATTCCCTGCTGAGACCCCTCTGTGTGCTATGTTGTGCAGTGCTAAGTCACTTCAGTCGCGTCCAACTCTTCGAGACCCCATGGACTATAGCCCGCAAGGCTCCTCTGTCCTTGGGATTCTCCAGGCATGAACACTAGAGTGGGTTGCCTTGCCCTACTCAAGGGGATCTTCCCAACCCAGGGATAAAGCCCACATGTCTTAAGTCTCCTGCACTGGCAGATGGGTTCTTTACCAATAGTGTCATTTGGGAAACCCTCAGACCCCTCTACCTAACCCTAACTCACCATCATCCATCATCACCATCTTCATCCACATGTGTTGTCCTTTATGTAAAGAAACTTAAGATTTTTTTTCAGATTTTTGTATGCAGATGCATTTCAACATAGAGCTATGATGAAGTCAGGATGTTTTTCCCTAAACTCACTGACATTAAAAAAATCAATTTCTTGTTGGTTTATTTTCAATGAAGAAGAGAAGAAATTTCTACTGACACTGTACAGAAAAGTATTTCAATGTATTTGGAAATTTGGGGCTAGTTGAAATAGCAGCTGAGTAGAGTACAATTTGGGGTTTCCCTAGTAGCTCAGCTGGTAAAGAATCCACCTGCAAAGCAGGAGACCCTGGTTCAATTCCTGATCAGGAAGATCTCCTGAAGAAGGGATAGGCTACCCACTCTAGTGTTCTTGCCTGGAGAATCTCATGGACAGAGGAGCCTGGTGGGCTACAGTCCATGGGGTTGCAGTGTCAGACATGACTGAGCAGCTAAGCACCACACAGCATGGAATAAGACTTACTAGATGTCTGCAAATATCTTTTCTTGATGATAAATTCTCCATTGATTTTAAAACAAACTGTCAGTTTTATTTTAGCTTTTTGTGGTGGCAAAAAAACTAAACTTCTATTGTAAGATACATCAACACTTAGAGCTATTAAAATGAGAGTTAACTTGCACCTTAGAGCCCAGGGAATATGGTTTTGTTTGTTTTTGTTTATTTCACTGTTTGCCATCCGACTATTCTCATGAAACTGTGCAGTAACCATATGGGACATGAAAACCAGGGTTTATTTCCTGGGTTCACTTAACAACTGGGATCAATTTCACATAGACTCATAACTTTCACAACACAGATGTTCTCAGGAAAAGTATAAAATTAATGACTGGGTATCAAGAGCTGTCATGTAGGTGATGTTTCAGGGACCATAATTATGTCAAATCAGTGCTCCGTAGCCATGTACCTTGATCAATTCAAAATGGGATGTAAGGCCACCACTCTGAACAAGACATATTCATTGTCTTGTAATAGATTGGTAATACTTAGTGAAAAGAAGCAAAGGAGAAAAGGAAAGATATACTCATTTGAATGCAGAGTTCCAAAGAATAGCAAGGAGAAATAAGAAAGCCTTCCTCAGCGATTAATACAAAGAAATAGAGGAAAGCAATAGAATGAGAAAGACAAGAGATCTCTTCAAGAAAATTAGAGATACCAAGGGAATATTTCATGCAAAGATGGGCACAATACAGGACAGAAATGGTAGGGACCTAACAGAAGCAGAAAATATTAAGAAGAGGTGGCAAGAATACACAGAAGAACTGTACAAAAAAGATCTTCACGACCCAGATAATCAGGATGGTGTGATCACTCACCTAGAGCCAGACATCCTGGAATGTGATGTCAAGTGGGCCTTAGGAAGCATCACTATGATCAAAGCTAGTAGAGGTGATGAAATTCCAGTTGAGCTATTTTAAATCCTGAAAGATAATGCTGTGAAAGTGCTGCACTCAATATGCCAGCAAATTTGGAAAACTCAGCAGTGGCCACAGGACTGGAAAAGGGCAGCTTTCATTCCAATCCCAAAGAAAGGCAATGCCAAAGAATGCTCAAACTACCACACAATTGCACTCATCTCACACACTAGTAAAGTAATGCTCAAAATTCTCCAAGCCAGGCTTCAGCGATACCTGAACTGTGAACTTTCAGATGTTCAAGCTGGATTTAGAAAAGGCAGAGGAACCAGAGATCAAATTGCCAACATCTGCTGGATCATCAAATAAGCAAGAGAGTTCCAGAAAAATGTCTATTTCTGCTTTATTGACTATGCCAAAGACTTAGATTGTGTGGATCACAATAAACTGTGGAAAATTCTGAAAGAGATGGGCATACCAGACCACCTGACCTGCCTCTTGAGAAACCTGTATGCAGGTCAGGAAACAACAGTTAGAACTGGACATGGAACAACAGACTGGTTCGAAATAGGAAAAGGAGTACATCAAGGCTGTATATTGTCACCCTGCTTATTTAACTTGTATACAGAGTACATCATGAGAAATGCTGGACTGGAGGAAGCACAAGCTGGAATCAAGATTGCTAGGAGAAATATCAATAACCTCAAATATGCAGATGACACCACCCTTATGGTAGAAAGTGGTGAAGAACTAAAGAGCCTCTTGATGAAAGTTAAAGAGGAGAGTGAAAAAGTTGGCTTAAAGCTCAACATTCAGAAAACTAAGATCATGGCATCTGGTC
>NW_011494777.1:2888085-2892906 GCF_000754665.1 Bison bison bison | reverse complement strand
ATTTTTCTGGGCTCCAAAATCACTGCAGATGGTGATTACAGCCATGAAATTAAAAGACACTTGCTCCTTGGAAGGAAAGTTATGACCAACCTAGACAGCATATTCAAAAGTAGAGACATTACTTTGCCAACAAAGGTCTGTCTAGTCAAGGCTATGGTTTTTCCAGTGGTCATGTATGGATGTGAAAGTTGGACTATAAAGAAGGCTGAGTGCCAAAGAATTGATGCTTTGAACTGTAGTGTTGGAGAAGACTCTTGAGAGTCCCTTGGACTGCAAGGAGATCCAACCAGTCCATCCTAAAGGAGATCAGTCCTGGGTGTTCAGTGGAGGGACTGATGTTGAAGCTGAAACTCCAATACTTTGGCTACCTGATGAGAAGAGCTGACTCATTTGAAAAGACCCTGATGCTGGGAAAGATTGAGGGCAGGAGGAGAAGGGGACGACAGAGGATAAGATGGTTGGATGGCATCACCAACTCAATGGACATGGGTTTGGATGGACTCCAGGAGTTGGTGATGGACAGGGAGGCCTGGCGTGCTGTGGTTCATGGGATCGCAAAGAGTCTGAGACGACTGAGTGACTGAACTGAACTGACTGAAAGCAACCATCCAAGTTGAGTGAAATTTACTAGGAAATTGTTTCCAGGCACCAGACAACAGGCAGCCCCTGGTGGTCCCAATCTCTGAGAGGAGAAAAACTCACAAGTGAGCCTCATGAGTACCTTAGATCCACCTCTGGATCATTTCCTGGCACCAGCAACAGGAGTCAGCATCCAAGTGCTTACAAGACAGCAGCCCTATTGGGTGAGAGTCCCCAAGCTCAGACTCTAGAGCAGGTGAAGAGACTGAGCTCCCTAAGGAAAAGAATCAGCGAGGAGGAAGTGACACAACAGAAGGGGCAAGGTTGCCAGTATGTGGGGCATCCCAAAATTCACAGCCAAAGTCTGGGTTGCAGGTGCCCAGGTGGACAGGGCTTCCTAGAGAGTGAATCCCCCAGGCTGAGGACAGAAGAGATATTATTAATAAGTTAAGGCACCTCTGGGGAGTACTAGAAATACCCCTCCACTTGAGTGGAGAAACTGCATTTGCATCTTGTTACTCTTCCAAGAGTCCAGCTGAAACACCAGAGAGACCACACCTCAAAGACCAAGCCCAGAATAAGACTCCTAGACCCACCTCAACAGGGTACACACTTGAGCACTGACCACACCCTCAGGGGGAGAATGTGGAGGCTGAGGACTGTCACATCAGATCATCCAATAAACCACAAACTCAACTCCATGCAAGTTCATCAGTCAGTAACCAACTACCTTCCAGAATAAAACTTACCACTTTTCAGAGAAAAATTACAGAATCCAGCTTCTATAATGTGCCATCAACAATGTCCACTGAACTATAAAAATTCTTAGATATGCTCGGAAAGCAGAAAATATGACCCATAGTAAAGTGGGAGCAGGGAGTATGAAATAGAAATATCCTCAAATGATCCAGATGCTGGCTGTGGCAAAGATTTAAAGCAACTTCAATAAATACGTTCAAAGAACCTTAAAAATTCAAGAAAAGTATGGTCTAATGAGAAAACAGATGGACATTCTCAGCAAAGAAACGAAAAATTGTAAATAATAACCAAATAAAAAGAACCCAAGGGAAATTCTATAAGGAAAAAGGGGCAGCATACCGGAGGTTACAGCAGAATAAGAAAACCTGCAAATATATGAATGAAACATATCATAATGTTAAGACGAGGGAGAAAAAATGAGTAAAGAAAGATAAACAGAGCCTCAGGGATCCAAGGGACACGTCCAGTCTCACACGTAAAATAGACACAGAGAGGAGAAGGAAATGAGGATGAAGTGGAAGATATATCTGAAAAAATATAATAGCTGAATATTGACCATAGATGAAGAAAAATACCAACTTTTAAATCCAGAAAGTGCAACCAGCCCAAGCTGGATAAATACAAGGGAAAACATAGCTAGGCACAACATAGGAAAACTGCTAAAAAAAACAAAGAGAAAGAGAAGATCATGAAATAGCCCCTGTGGTGTGGTGGTGGTGGTGCTGAAGATTACATATAAGGAAGCAGCCATGTGGATTATCAGATTTGTGAAACAACTGAAGCCAGAAGACAATGGAGCATCTTCGAAGTACTGAAAGAAAATCATCCTTACACCTAGAACTCTATGCCCAATGAAAACATCCCTCAAAAATAAGAATGAAATGCAGAGATATCTAAATAGCCTAAAACAAAAAGAATTTTACACCTGTAGGTTCAAGGAGTGCTGAAGAATAATGGCAGATGGATGTCTAGTTCTGTAACAGAAACATTCAACAAGGGAAGATAAAACATTGTGAGTTTTTCCTTTTGGTTATTTCCTTAAAAAAATCCAACTATGGGTAGCCCTTTCTTTTCACGGTGGTAGATAGAGAATCATAAAAATTAGCACCTTGAAGCTGTGCAAAGTGATCTTCAAAATCAACAGGAAATTAAAATAGTTTCATGACCTTTAAAATTCTTTGTCTAAAAACTAATTCTCCTACTGTCGATTACATAAATGTATAGGAAAGGAAAAAAAAAAAAAAACAGTAAATTAGTATCCCTTTTAAAGAAAAGCAGATTTTCTTTAAAATTTGTTGAAAAATAAAAATCATCAAGGTTAGTTTGAGGAGTGGTTTCCTTTTTCTCTTCATGTGACTTATGATACAGAGTGAGCATCTTTTCTATGTATTGGGGAAAAAATACAATATCTTTTTAGACTGAATCCTGATTCAGTCTTTGTGCTTTCAATGTCATGAAGTCTCTCCAAGGTTTTTGTTGTTGGTGGTTTTTTTAAAATGTTTTCACAACGTACATTTTAAAAATTTTCACCAAGGTTTTTTAATGTGATTTTTTTTTTTGGTGACTTTATTTCTTCTACCCTTTTTTCATCACAACTGCCTTCACTGAGTCCTTTGGCTGGAGATCCAGAGTCTCTCAAGCGGTGGCAGGACCAACTTCTGCATGGTCAACTACTTCTTCATTTCCATTTCTTTGTTGCACCTCTGTCTTTGCTGACAATGCCCGCATTTGGTTGTTGATTTTGTGTGGGATTCTCACCGGGAGATGGAGAGGTGACGCGTCCACGGCGCGTAAACCATTGCTGCAGGAGTAGCAGCTGCCTGTGCATAAACTAAGGGGTGCTCAGTGCCGCCATCTCAGACACACCATCCAAGCAGTGACGTGGCTGGTTATTTATGCTGTGATTCAGGAACGTGAAAGTCAGAAGTATAGTCTGCATTTTATACAATTATTCACAGCTCCCTGATGCTGGGAAAAATTGAAGGCAGGAGGAGAAGGGGACGACAGAGGACGAAATGGTTGGATGGCATCACCGACTTGATGAACATGAGTTTGAGCGAGCTCTGGGAGATAGTGAAGGACAGGGAAGCCTGGCGTGCTGCAGTCCATGGTGTAGCAAAGAGCTGGACACTACTGAGTGACTGAAGAACAACATTCACAGTTAGTACACTGGCAATCGACATATAAATTATATTGTTGGAAGACTGGTATTATTTAAGTAAATGTGACAACTGAAATGTGTGTACATTAAAACTATGCAAAGTGAGAATTACCTGTGTTGTAAGCAAACACCACTTGGAAGGACAGGATTTATAATCCTAGACATTGCTAAAATCCACCAGCCTTACTCCGATTTCCCTGTCTCCCTTGTTCTCATTTCTGTGTGTTCATTTCTATCCAACTTTACTTCATGTATAGGTCGGTGTACCACCATCACATTCAAGGTAAAGAACCTATCCATCACTCCCCATCTCGTCCTTCTATAACCACAGCCAATCCCTCCCCTCATTCTTCAATCTCCAGCAGCCACTAACCTATACTCCGTTTCTAAAATGTCATCATTAGAAAGTGTTATGCATGTGTCATTGTACAGAGGCACCCATCTGAGATCGGCACTTTCCATTCAGGATAATTCTCTGCACACTCACATACACGGTGGGAGGTATCCACATGCCTTTCTTGTCACATTGTAGGGGCGGTGCCATGCCAGAATCAACATGGAAGATTTGTAAGTGACATACGCCCCACAGGGCACCCCTTCCACAAAGGAAGTGAGTTTACTTATGAATCATCTACATTTTATATTCCAGAACTGCCTAGTAATTACGTGGGTGACACGAACATTCTCCAGCAGAAAACCATAGAGTTGAGTCATAGAGAAACTAGGTTTTCCTCTTAAAAGTTTTCCACGGGGACTTCCCTGGTGGTCCAGTGGCTAAGATTCTGTAATCCCAATACAGGGGGTTCGGGTTTGATCCCTGGTCAGGGAACTAGAGCCCATATTCTGCAACTAAAGAGCCTGCATTCTGCAACTAAGACCTGGTACAGCCAAATAAATTAAATACTAAATAAATAAATAAGAGTGTTCCATAGGTAGGAGCTTACCCATTAGTAATAACCATAAGGCGTGCCAGTCACCATGTTTACACAGAGATTCAAACCGATATTTTCTCATTCAGGCATTCTCAGTTGAGTCAAACCATGTGTTTCAAAGCCTCCTTCCTATCAGAAGACCTTATGCACATGGATCTATTTCTGGATTCCTCATTCTTTTATTTGATCTCTAAGCTGCATGGCCATTTGTAGTCATTTAACCTTCCTGAGCCTTGGAGATCTAATACACAAAACAGCAATAATTATATATAATTCGTTAAATTGTCGTAACAATTAAATGTGAAGAGACTGGCACATAAAAGATACTCAATACATGATGGTTACTATGGGGCACATGTTATCTGAACTCAAACTGGGCCACGTCAGCTG
>NW_011494777.1:2882124-2887985 GCF_000754665.1 Bison bison bison | reverse complement strand
GTCAGCTGACAAGGGAGTGTGTTTTTTTCCCTACTTTGGTTGCCTGGGGCAGAGGGGTGGGGAAGAGCTGGGGGAAGGGATAATTAGAGAGTGTGGGATGGACATGTACACACTGCTATATTTAAAATGTATAATCAACAAGGACCTACTGTACAACACAGGGAACTTGGCTCAATGTTACGTGGCAGCCTGGAAGGGAGGAGAGTTTGGGAGAGAACGCATCCATGTATATGTACGGCTGAGTCCCTTTGCTGTCCACCTGAAACTATCACAACATTGTTAATGGCTATTCTCCAACACAGAATAACAGGTTTATTAAAAAGCAAAGTAAAATCACTTTTAATCATTTAGTAAATCATTTGTAGGAGTATGTGTGCTAAGTCACTTCGGCCATATCCAACTCTTTGAGACCCTATAGACCATAGCTCACTAGGCTCCTCTGTCCATGGGATTCTCCAGGCAAGGATATGAAATAGGTTGTTGTTTTCTTCTCCAGAGGATCTTCCCAACACAGGGATCGAATTTGAGTCTCTTTTGTCTACCTACATTGACAGGCAGATTCTTTTACCACTAGCACCATAATTTTCAAAAAAATTAGATAAGTCACAAAACTTCTGAACATATTGCTGTAATATACAGCATATTAACATGCGTCTATGTACATGGTAACGTATATACGTACACAATAAGGAGGCACACTAAATCTCATGTCTTCACTGAAGCAAGGCCCTGTGTCTGACAGCCACATGATACCTCCACCTAACGGTCAGCCTCTGGTAGACTCCTACCTGTCCCACCACACTCATGTGTCACCTCTTTCAGAAAGTCTTCCCATCTCTCTTCCTTGGTCATCCTATTTGTGACTCTATTGCTGAATCACCACCTTCTTTTATAAGCACCTGTGTGGTATTCTTTCACATCGGACACTGAGGTCCTCAGTGGATGGGGACAGTGCTTTGGTCTTACCCCCTCCATAAACCCTCTCCAAGCACATGTAAGTCCATGCCTTGCACACAGTAGGTACTTAATGTAGGTGCTTAATCATCTAAGCCACCTGTCTCTATGCCTCATCTTGTTTATAAACATGTCTGTAAGAAATGGGGTTCCAGCTATGCCATTCACATGTAAACATTCCTGTCCTACCTAGACATCAGAATGCAGTCGACTCCCTGGCTTGGGCTCCTCCTGGGAACCATGACTTTGGGACAGTGAAGCAGGAGTCAACCGGAGCCCATCAGCAATAATAGGCTGTCGTGACCATCATTTGTAGGGGCCCTAATCCAACCAGTCCATCTTAAAGACCAGTCCTGGGTGTTCATTGGAAGGACTGATGCTGAGGCTAAAACTCCACTACTTTGGCCACCTCATGCGAAGAGTTGACTCATTGAAAAAGACTCTGATGCTGGGAGGGATTGGGGGCAGGAGGAGAAGGGGACGACAGAGGATGAGATGGCTGGATGGCATCACTGACTCGATGGACGTGAGTCTGCGTGAACTCCGGGAGTTGGTGATGGACAGGGAGGCCTGGCGTGCTGTGGTTCATGGGGTCGCAAAGAGTCGGACATGACTGAGTGACTGAACTGAACTGAACTGAATCCCACATGATCTGGAACTGATCAAACCCTGGATGCGGTGGGTAGGGCATGAGAGCCCCTGCTGCCAGCATGCTTTCCTGTACTCTCTTCCCAGCCAACATGAGTGGGTTTGCACTACTACTCAGGGAACAAACGCAAATCCAGCTTTCACCAAGGAAGCAGAACTGACCTCTCCAGGTCCATCAGTGTGGCTGACCTCACTGGAGTCAGGATTGGGCCCTGAGTCAGGAGTACCAGAAACAACTCAAGTGAATTGCCCATCTGTGTCAAGTTACAAGGGATGACTGAAAAAAACAGGATTGGGATTAGAAGGGAGAGAAGTCACTGAAAGTTCTGAATCCAGATTTCAAGCCAAAGTCAGAATCCTGAGATAGTCGAGTCCAAATCAGGTCAGCAAACTAGCATCTGACTCTCAAAATCAACTGAGAGCTCTGTGGGTATAGGGGCCTGTCTCACTCATCCTTTACGACCTTCCTCCTCTCTCAGAAGTTTCCTTAGACAGGAGGTAAGAGGAGGGAAAGCACATGAACAAAATGAAACCTGCGGAGACAACCTTCAAACGTCTTCCTTAAGAGGTAAGTTGGGGACCCAGGCTCCTCCTAGCCTGTGGCCCCCCATTTCCCAGATGAAGAGCCCCAAAGCCAGCATACTCATCCACATCAAGCCAGATGGGGAAGAAGGACACAGGACGGAGTATGAAAATCCTTTCACTTTTTCAATGAAGTCGGCCTGCATGTGGCATGACTTACTTCCATTCATTTGTTCTCTACTGGCCATAGTCTATTCTCAGGTATCGCATGGCCTCGATTGCAAGGAGACCAGGAAACAGTCCTGCCCAGGGATAGACCCTGAGTCTGCCCATCAGCTGGCAAGACTCTGCCCTGATCTTCTTCTGTGTTCCTCTCTCAGAGAGATAAGGCCAGGAGAAGAGAACCTCCAACAGGAGATTCTTAAATCAGAATTTTAAGTCACCACTTCCAGTTTAGTCTTCCCCTAAAAAAGGCACAGTTGTTGGAAGACCCCTCCAGAGCTTTGACAACTACCAGATATAAAGCTGCTACTGCTAAGTCACTTCAGTCGTGTCTGACTCTGTGCGACCCCATAGACGGCAGCCCACCAGGACCCCCCGTCCCCGGGATTCTCCAGGCAAGAACACTGGAGTGGGTTGTCATTTCCTTCTCCAATGCGTGAAAGTGAAAAGTGAAAGTGAGGTCGCTCAGTCGTATCCAACACTTAGTGACCCCATGGGCTGCAGCCCACCAGGCTCCTCCATCCATGGGATTTTCCAGGCAAGAGTACTGGAGTGGGATGCCATTGCCTTCTCCGAGATATAAAGCTAGGTAGCCAAAATTAGGAAACCCCTTGACCTGTCTTTAACGTCCAAGCAACAAACAATCCCCATGTTTCTGTTTATTTGTTCACTTATTAAACACAAAATACGTATTCAGCATCTACTCTGTGAGAGCACCGTGTGGGCTAGACAGGACAGACAGGACAGCCCTAGTTCCAGGAAGGAGAGAGTGTGTATCAAGTGGATTGGGTTTTATTCAAGGTCTAGAACGCACTCGCAGCAGCCATGCCGGGTCCTGACTCACCCAAGACTCAGGGGCAAAATGCCAACCTGAGCACAGGCAGGCACCTGGGTTTGAGCCTCTCACTTCACCCCTCTGGATCCCCACTACTCCAGCAGCTCACATCCCCCTCAAGCAGGTTGTGTGCCTCTCTGCTTAGTGGCATCTTGAGTGTTGTCACAGCAGAACTAAAAGTACCAGGAGAAGATGGGGAACTGCTGAAGGATTTGACCTTTTAGGACAGCAATTTAGAACCTGCTAGGCACTGCGGGGCTGAGGGGACACTGGCCGTGGGAGCAGCGACCATGTGCTAAAGGACCTTGCGTTGTTTCCTGATTCAACACAAGAAATAGAGGAGAGGGAGATGCAGAAACAGTCCAGAATCACAGCCTGCGCAACTTTAAGGAGGAATGCTGTGCACGAGATCAGAGAAGGCTGAGGTGGGAGAGAGTAGAGGAGACGGTCACATACAGCATCTGGAGTGAGGCGGCAGGGGCGATGGGTGGAAGTGCCCGTTGAACCAGCTCTTGAACTTGAATGTGATATCAGAATCAGCCAAGAACTGGATGAGGTGGAGAGGGGCCAGAACTGGGTCAAGAAGCAAAAAAGTAAAGAAGGTTGTGGCAAAAACAAAACACAAGTGGAAGACCATAAATGAGGCTAAAAGACAAGGGGCTTCGTGGGAGAAGTTACTGTGGCGTCCTACCGAACAGGCAAAAGATGGATGTCCAAGCTATAGACATTCTCTCTCACCAAAACACAAGGAAAAAACACGAATTACTTAAGGATATATAAATAGGGAACCTGGGAGAAGAGAAAATACAGACTGCCCAAAAGCACACACAAAAGAGCCAGGCCTCACCAGGACCACGGGCTTGGGGTCATGAAGGCAGGTCTGGACGTGACTCGACTCCTTCCTGGCAGGAACAACAGGCCAGGCACTGACCCCTACTTCATCATCTGCTGAAGGGGAATGAGAATGACAGACATGTTCTGAAAGGGCCGTGGTGAGGGTGGAATACGTTAATGTATGTAAACCGCTCAGAACAGTGTCTTGCCCAGAATAAGTGCCATGTAATTGTTAGCTATTATTAATAATAGAGAAATACAAATTGAAATAACAATGAGACATAATTTTTCACCCACAAGTTGTCAAAAATTTTAAAGGATGACAATTATCAAGTGTTGACAAGGATTTGGGGGAAATGATACTCATAAACTTTGAGTGGGAATGTAGATTGGTACATTTCACTTTGGAGGGGAAAAAATTTTTTTAAAAAAATGGCATGTTTTACAAAGTGGAAAAGATGCCTGCTTTCAGATCAGATCAGATCAGTTGCTCAGTCGTGTCCGACTCTTTGCAACCCCATGAATCGCAGCACGCCGGGCCTTCCTATCCATCACCAACTCCCAGAGTTCACTCAGACTCATGTCCATTGAGTCAGTAATGCCATCCATCCATCTCATCCTCTGTCTTCCCCTTCTCCTCCTGCCCCCAATCCCTCCCAGCATCAGAGTCTTTTCCAATGAGTCAACTCTTCTCATGAGGTGGCCAAAGTACTGGAGTTTCAGCTTTAGCATCATTCCTTCCAAAGAAGTCCCAGGGCTGATCTCCTTCAGATGCCTGCTTTAGAACGCAGCAATTCCGCCTCTGAGTACATGCCTTAGAGAAACTCCAGCGAATGTGCACAAGGAAACAGAGGCACAGATGTTGACTGTAGCATGTTTTCTTGTTGTTATTAGCAAAATACTGGACAGAATGTAAATATCTATAAACAGGAGAAAGCGTCAGAAAAATAATTCCATATGTGCTGGTGACAGACAGGGAGGCTCGGCATGCTGCAATTCATGGGGTCGCGGAGTCGGACACGACTGAGTGACGGAACTGAACTGAACTGAATGACAGAATACCATCGAGCACCTGAAAGGCATAGCCACGGGTCTCTCTAAATAACCAAGCGGCCAGTGACAAACACAGGCTGCAGCTTGAGGCCTGCTCGTCCCTGACGGACGTGGGCTCTGACAGCCGTGAACACAACCACAGTGACCCCTCAGAGCCACTGGAGATCTAGACTCAGGACCCGGAGTTTCTCAGACCCAGGAACAGGGGTGTCAGCTGAGGGGAACGTCACTGTCTCTATACTGTTTTGTTTCTTCAACAAGAAATCTTTTCTTGATGCCACGGAGACAATGCTGTAGATCTGAGGGGTGAGGATATGCAAGTGAGTGATACCGTTCTTTGTACATTTCTGTATTTTCAAATTTTGAAAAAAAAATGTTTAATGTTCTTTGAACAGATGTTCTAAGTTCATCTAAACCACTTCATGGAAAAAAAAGAAGAAAAGCAGTAAGAGGAGGCCAGAGAAGTGAGCTTTAGAAATAGCATGCTTGAACAGTTTTTTGGACTCTGTGGCAGGGGGGGATGATTTGGGTGAACGGCATTGAAACATGTATAATATCATATAAGAAGCAAATCACCAGTCCTGGTTCAATGCAGGATACAGGATGCTTGGGGCTGACCAAGATGACCCAGAGGGATGGTGTGGGGAGGGAGGTGGGAGTGGGCTTCAGGATTAGGGACACGTGTACACCCATGGCAGATTCATGTTGATGTATAGCAAAACCAATACAATATTGTAAAGTAATTAGCCTCTAATTAAAATAAATAAATTTAAATTAAAAAAAAAAGAAATAG
>NW_011494777.1:2880652-2881965 GCF_000754665.1 Bison bison bison | reverse complement strand
CCCCCACCCCCCCCACCAAGAAAGACCTGAGAAACTCACAGAAGGCGGGGAGGGTTCCTGGAGGCCATGCCCCTCGAAAGGGACAGTGTGAGAGAGAGGGGTATGCAGCCTTGCAAACACCCAGAGGGGTCATTCTCAATGGGGCTCAGGAAGAGACGGGGACAGAGAACAGCTTGCCTGCTTATGAGCCACCTTGCAGAGGGGAGCCCATCAGAGGAACCAGGGTGGAGTAACTCCTGGGTGGTGGAGAGTGTAGGCAAGGGAGCAAGTCAGGAAGTTTGGCTACAACACAAGGGGGAGGCAGGTGACAGTTACAGGAGGAGGGAGCCTGCGTGGGGGTGAACACTGGTTCAAGACCCTGAGCCCCTGCTGTTGACAGAACAAAGGGAAGAAGACTGTGGCTGTGGGCACAGCGCTGGTGATGATGGAGACTGGGAAGCGGGAGCAAGAAGTGAAGGACCTCAGGGCTGGGCAGGGCTGCCACCCAGACCTCCTCAAGGGCCATGAGAACCCCAGGACACCCACCTGGCAGGGGCAGCCCTTCTGCAGGAATCTCTCGGGTTCCTGTGCAGGCTCAGGACCGCCTGGAGAGCCCTCGTGTGTCAGGCAGGCTTCCTACCACCACCCCCAAGGCAGGCGAGCTGGCAGAGCTCCCCGGGGTGGGGGCCGCCCAGCAGATGCACACTCGCTCATTAAGTGACTTGCATATGGAATGGAGACACTTCTCCCCCTCGCCCACCCCAGCGCCCACCCGTCACGTGCACCAGGAGCTGCCAGCCTCCCAGCTCCCTTCGCAGAGTGCGCAGCCCACAGCCAGGCATTCACAGCCCTGGCTCAGAGCAGGGCCGAAGCAGAGGGAGGCCTAAGCACTCTGCTGTCACACCCCCTCTGGAAATGGCAGGGTCTCTCCCAGAGGTGAGGGCCACAGTCATGCCCGAGGGCTCCCATTATTCCCCCGTCACTGTCCAGTGACTGCTGTGCCCAGCTGGGATCCTGCAGGGAGCCCCAGCCAGCAGAAGAGCAAGGATGGGGTGGGAGGACTCCGGCATGCCTGCCCCTACTCTGGGGCTCAGTGGTCCATCAAGAGGCCTCCATCCCTCTGGGAACCACAGAGCTCCTCCAGCTTCCCCTTCATGACAGGCAGGGCTGGGACCTGGGAGGAGGCCCAGCCTTGAGAAGCCTGGGGTGGCTCCTCAGCACACGCAAATGGCGCGAAACAGATCACAAATAGAACATTAAACATAAAAGAAAAAATGGAAGAGGTATTAATATTAAAAGAGCTTTTTTCCAGATCAGGTCATCTGCACAGTTTT
>NW_011494777.1:2871150-2880552 GCF_000754665.1 Bison bison bison | reverse complement strand
GCACAGTTTTGGAGAAGGGTATCACAGACAGATTTTTCTCGTTTTTGTGTCTGCGCTCTGCATACAGCCTGCACGTTTTCTGGGTGTGCATGTGATGTATGTGACACAGGTGTGCATGCACACGGACTTCTCAGTTGTGAACAGAAACACACACACACATAAAGCTGGCTTACTCCTCTCTCTGCTCACTGTTTCTTCCTCCTCATCTGTTAAGTTAAAACTCTGCTTCCCCGAAGTACCTTCCTAATGCTCTGCTCAGGAACCTTTCTCAGACAAACCCCACTACAGTACAGATGTCTGACTGATGTCAAGGCCTGAGAGTGACTTCGGGCACATTCCTGGATATCTCCTCGCGGTCCCCTTCCTTTTGAGTTTAGGACTAAAAATAGTTCCCTCCAGAACATAACTGAGCAAATTCAGTGGGTAATGTATATCTTACTCCTGTCTGGTCTGGGTCTTCCCAAAAAACAGATGCCAAGAAAGCCTAGATGCGAGAGAGATCTTCTGGGGTCACTCACGGGGAGGAGCCATGGGAGGTTGCGGGGGGCTGTGGGGCCGTAACACAGCCGGGGCCTCAGAGGGATCTTGAGACAATGCCCAGACTGCGGTAAGACACTGGGAGCTTCTGCAAAGCCAGGTCAGATGCCCGTCAAAGAGCCTATGTGTAAGATGGAGAAGCAAGGATTCACTGGCTTGGGGTACTTCCTTGAACTTGGGATGTAAACGCCTGGCAAGGACCTGGGTTGGGCCTCACTGCTGGGATGGTTCCCAGAAACCTGGAAAAGAGGTGCCCACACCCAGTGATTGGAAACATTGGGGTTATCCAGGCAGACACTGGAAGAGGAACAAACAAGGAGGAGGGGTATGCCGGAACACATGAAGTTCAAGATCTACGAGAGGCCCTGGAGACAACTGTCCCCTGAGAATGCCCTGGGGAGGGGCCATGGAGCATCACCAAGATGCTCACCTCTGCAGGTCAAGATCAGTCACAGGAGAGACGCACCCAGAAGCAGGCTGGTCAGTGACCATGAGGATGAGGGCCCTAGAGTATGGTGAAGCTTAACTGCCGGAAAGCCAGGAGCTGGAATTCCTATATGTTTGGACAGCTGGAAGCACCAGCCAAGGGGGCCTGACTCAGCAGGGATGTGGAGACAGTTAATAGATCACAGTGTGCATCGGGCAAAACAGACAGAGCGGATGCTGATAACAGCAGACAGAAAGCCGAGATGGGGCAGGGGGTGGCAGGAGGCTGATGGGCCAGCACCAGATCAACATCCTGCTCAGTTCCCACATGGATTCAATCTTCAGACCAAGAACACACTGAGGGGAGGGCTGGCTGGGTCGCTGGGAGTGGGGGACCATCCAATACTACAGCAGGGCACAGGGATGGCCTCAGTTCTCTACCAAAGGGGCCCAGAGCCACTTAAGCTGGTGACCACACTGGGGAAAGAGACATATATGGATACATGGAGGACTCGTAGACACTGGTATTCACAGAACCTGTTAGAGCAGCGATTTATGGGGCCCCTCATGGGGCTGAGCAGGAATGGGAGTGTGATACTGGCCCTTGGGGTCCACAGAGCCACCTGACGGCCACTTCTCCAGGGAGAAGCCCTTCTCCAGGGTATGTTCAAGCCCTTCTCCCTGAACGTACAATCAAATGTCTGATACACTTGCAGCTAATTCCCCAAGACCCCACACTGATGACATTCAATGTACAAAATGTTGCCATGAAGGACAATGGGGTAGGGGCTGAGGCAGCCCAGAGACCTATCCAACCTCAAAGCAGGTGCTCTGAGAGGGACTAGGGGGAACCAAGGAAAGAAGGCAGGTCCCACTGGCCCTGCAGCTCCAGCGAGGTCCGACAAGGCAGACGGGGTGGGCAACTTGAATCTTGCCGCTTCACACCGACTGGCCTCCTTGATTCCCCTGCCTGCTCACCGGTAGTCAGAGCAGCCTGGAAAGCACAGCCTGGGCACAGAGGGGGCTCTGGGGCCCAGCAGGCAGATCACAGGTGAGCGACTCTCCCTTTCCAAGCAGGAGACCCTCGGGGGTGCCCACAATGTCACAGAACCCTCTGTTTCCTTCTCCCTGGTCTCCCCACAGCCCCCACTTGCATTTGCTGAGTTTAGGCCGATTGTCACATTCCTTGGCACACATGTGGAATCAGCAATTCTGCCAATGTTTGTTAAGCACTCACTAAGTGCCAAGAATGTGCTAAGCACTAAAAGGGGGGGAAAAAGAGGCTGTCTCTGATTAGAGAGTTCTCAAATTGGCAGGAGGAGGCAGATATGTGAACACACAGGGACAAGGAGGCAGCAGTAGCCTGGCGTGGACTTGATGGGAGCAGCGTCTGTCACAGGGACAGTGGACCACAGAGGCTGAAGTGGAGTCGAGAGGCTGAGAGGCCCCACAGGCGAGCAGGTCAGGGGAGGCTGGGGGCTGGAGACTGGAGTACTGCTTCTAAGGCGTGAACAACACGGGGAACCTTGAAACTGTAAGTAATTGAATATGCCTGAAGTTTAAAATGCCAGGAGGGGAGCAGCAAGGGGCAAGACTCGAGGTCAGATCACGGAGGCAGATTATACATGCCTCACGAAGAGACAGGCTGTGAGGCGCGGCTGGTACTTTGCAGCACCACGACCAGATTCACCTTAAGACAAAACTCCCTGATGTGCTGACAAAGGACGTCGGATGACCAGGAGGAAGTCAGGTTCAAAAAGGCCATCCTGAAAAATCCGGGGAGAAGGACAAAGATCTGCTATCCAGGCAGAGATGGAGGAGCTGAGCGGCTCAGAAGATGGCTGCGGGTCGGACCTGAATGTGTTCTCACTGTCATCTGGGCACACAGTCACGCACGGTGGGGGTGGATAAAGTGTCAAGATCAGACTGGGTTCTAAAGGCCTTTGGTTAATCAACTTGGAGACAACCAGCCAATAGTCAGTTGGCCAAGAGAGTCTGAAAAATAGGAACAGGTTCCAGCCTAGGTATGAAAATGAGCATGCTTTTCAATCACTTACAAATATCTGAGAGTTTTCTATGTGCCTTGAAGAGAGAGGGGTTGGACAGGACCGTCTGGCAGGGACTCTAAAGTGTGTTGAAGAGGAAGTCGGCGAACCCTGCTGATGACACAGCCAAAGCTGAATGCTGGGGTGGTTCCTATTTTGAACAGAGACGTCAGATATTGGCATCCAGCAATTTTGGGGAAACTCCACTGCTTGTCTTGTTTCTTGTTACCCCGGCAGAGATGATTCCAAACACTGCAGCCAGACAGAAAAGTGCTACGGCTGCATTGCAACGGCAGGGAGAGGGGGTCGTAGACAGGTGCCCGTTTACCTGCTCAGGTAGGCTGCTTCGAGGGGCCAGACACTGCAAGTAAGGCTCCGCTCCCTGTCCACCCTGTATCATCCCCTCCACAGCAGTATTTCCCTCCCAGTCTCCCGAAGACAGTGAGGATGCTAGTGATGACAACTGGCAGGACAACAGAACAGATGTGGTTTATCAGTGCTGCATCAGACATCGACTGTGCACCCACTATTCATCATCTGGGGGAGTCCTCCGTCTTCCAAAATGCCCAGCTGAGGGGTGCCATTAAAATCTTCATTTTAGAAGCAGGAAGAAACCAAGGTGAGTCCTATGTAGCCCAAGACCACGTTGGTAAGTGGTGGAGTCTGGTCTTTCTGGCTTGAACTCTTCACTACCACAGTGGGTGGAGGGGGAAGGGTGCCTCTAGGGGATCTTAATGCCCCAGGCACCCCACCCACTTGCCCAGACCCTGAAGCCCTGGCTCCACCACTGGCCACTTCAGTGGCAGGTTCCAAGGTCCTAGAGCTACCCGGAAAGACGAGGGAGAGACACTGAGCCCACCGCTCCTCCACCAGGGCTGCCGGGGAGGGAGCCACCCTGGGAGCCAGAACTGCCTGCTGACAGCCCATCTGCTCAAGGGCACTATTGTTCTAACAGGTTCCAGGGCATCTGAGCACCTGCAGTGATGCCTACAACACGGGCCCTTGTTTCTAGAAGAAAAGCTGTTCGCTACCTTATCAGGAAGGCTTGGAGCAGACTTCCTGGGAGGGGCCCACTCAGGATTCCTCTTGTTTTCTCCCCAAGTTCCTGGTCCCCCATTTTCCCAACCACTCTTCAGAGACTGGCTGCCTTGTCCCTGGTTGCTGTCCTATAGCTGAGTCAGGAAACTCGTGGACCACTGGACGGGAGACTTCCCTGTGTAAGGAGTCAGTCCTGGAGGTAGTGGGGTCTGGCATCTGGTAGAGAACAAGTTCCCTGAGTCCCTGAGGTTCAAGTCCCCCAAGGTTCATGCGCCCCCTCCTCCCCTGAGAGTGAGAAGAAGGGGCACATGGGCAGAGTCTTAGTCCATCTCAGGGGATGCTCCTGTGGGGAGCAGAGTGAGCAACTCCCCAGATCAAGCTCGAACCATGAAGTATGAGCCCTGAGAAAGGGTACAGAGGCTATGGAAACCCCCAACTGGGTCACTGAAGGTGATTATGAAATGACTCACCCAAGATCACTCACATCACTATTAAATTTCATCAAAGTGACACTTTCTCTGCCCAGAGTGGCTCCTATACATCCCTCAGCCTAAGTTTGAGGACCACCTTCTCTGGCTCCCTGACAACTCGGGCCTCTGGCTAAGATGGGGTCCCCTCCCCATCCTATCCCACCACACCCTAACCAGTCTCCCCCACGAAGCCCACCTCCCTCTGGACAGGAACCAGGTATTATTTCTCCATGTTTTCTCTGCATCTTGCACAGAATCTGACACCAGGTGAAAGTCTGATAAAAATGGCATCGTTCAAACCTTCACACCAGGATTTTCCAATATGCTAAGTGTCCTGTCCACCACTGACATGGACATTCCTTGTAGCAAGAAGTTAAAGCTGGGCCAGGGTGGCTGTGTACCTTCACTAAGCATGAGCAAAAGGGCTCTCAGAGGCTAACCTAGGGGGCACCCCACTTCTAGCTCTTCAATTAGAATGTGATGGAAATGGACTTTCTCGCTCCTCACCATGCAGAGCCCAGATTCATCCGGGGAAGAGAGGTTGCCCCTGTGATGGGGCCGAGAGGATGGAGGGGCTGCCCCTTCCCAGTCCTCACTCTGCTGTGCATGACTAAGTGAGGGTGGGTTTCTGCCGAAACAAAGGAAGTCAGAGAGCTCAGGGAGGCTGAGCAGGAAAAAGACAGGAAGAGGGAGGAAAACACCACCCACGTGGGGTCTATGATGTGCCAGCTCCCATCCCAGTGTGTTCAGCATCATCTGATTAAATGTCAATGGTGTGTGAGGGTAGATAGCATCTCCATTATACAATAAAGAAGCCATGGGTGAGCAGCTTGGCTGTGGACACACAGCTCATGTGCAGCTGGGAGGCCGTGAGCACTTGGGCCAATCCCCTATTTGAGGCTATTCCCCTGGGCACCCCTGGCCCCCTAAACTGTGTTGGCTCCCTGCTTTGTGCAGATGTGTGCACAGCACCTCCTGTATCAGCCTGAATTCCTGAGGTCTGTCTGTCTCAGCCACTGGACCATAGCAGCTTTAGGACAGAGGTTCTCCCCATGAGCTAGGTGTTTCTCCAGGGGCTGAAGGCCCACTGTCCCTGCTTCTACCAGCCTGATGACCCATACTGTCCCCAAGGCCCCCTCTGCCCCACCAGCTTCACTCCTGCTCTCCTCACTACCTTGATGAGCCTCAAAGCTGTCCACCTGACCATTTGGCATCTTTATTAGGACCTGCGGAAACAACTACGTCAGCTGACAATTCCAGAAAGGAGGTTTTACCCAGTTAGCGTGCACAGAGGAGGAAGGTGTGTGCACACTGCAAAGCACCCTGTCCCGGGACATCCACCTGCCGCCCTCATTCCGCTGGTTTCCTGCAGAAACCATGCAGGGCCCTGGCAGTGCTTGGGGCAAGTGCTCATCACTTCCTAGGAAAAGCACATGCCGGGTCGTCTTCCTCTGGGCCGTCTCCTGGCACCAAGTATGAGCCCCTGTGCAACTCGGCCATTCCATGGCCCCAGTGTGAGCAGTATCCACCAGGAGACACAGTGAGGTGCACACGGTGTGACACAGTGGAAACACCCCTGGACCTCAGACCTGGAAGGAAAAGGCAGCATCTTGACTAGTTCTGCATCCTCAGGCATCACATGCGGCAAGTTGTATATAAGATTTGCAAGAACTATTCGTCCCGCTCTGGCCAGGTGGAAAGCGTGGTGAGAAGCCTTCTCCCAAGGCAGCCCTAGAGACCTCTGCAGAGCTGCGAGGAACCAGCCCTGATGCTGGGGTGTCAGGGACTAAAGTATCTTGAATGAAATGTCGAGACAGAAACATCCCCTCCTCAGCCATACCCACCTCTTTCCCAAAGTGGATTTATTGTTCTCCAGAGACCCAGAGCTCCATTGCTCTTGAATACACAGGCATGCTTCACATTTTCACTTTGGTACACTTTCATGGAGGAAGTAGATTTTGCTTAAAGGATATGGCTTGCACATTTGAAAAAAGAACAAAAAAATCTTAGGTTATAGTTTCAAAGAAGACGAATGATCCTTTGGATTCAACATTCAGGCAGGAGAACCTGCATCGAGTTGTTCAACACAGACCTCGGGGCCCCCAACAACCTCTGTCCTAAAGCTGCTCGTGGTCCACTGGCTGAGACAGACAGACCTCAGGAATTCAGGCTGATACAGGAGGTGCTGTGCACACATCTCACAAAGCAGGGAGCCAACACAGTTTAGGGGGCCAGGGGTGCCCAGGGGAATAGCCTCAAAGCCAGGACACTAGAATGAAGTTTTCCTTTTCCTGTTATTTTTTACTTATAAGCAATTGTAATGGGTTTTCTTGAGATGTATTTGAGGTATAAAATAAACAGAACATACTTAAAATGTACAACTTCAAGCATCTTGTCACAGGTTTCGCAGGCTCACAGAACCATTCCCACGGTCAGAATAATGAACATACTCACTAACTCGATGTCTCCCCACCATCTCTTAATCACCATCTCTTCCTCACCCTCCATATACCCTCTTCCAGGAAAACCATGATCTGATTTCTGTTACCATATAGCACTAGGAACTTCCTGGAATTTTATATAAATGGAGTTCCATGGTATGTATTCTTTTTGTCTGCCTCTGTCCATCAGCATGGTTATTTTGAGATTTCCACACTGTCCTATGTACAAACTGTCCATCCCCACTTGTCTTGAGCAGCATCCAAACATCTGACTCAACTCAGAGTGTGTATTTTCATTCACCTGGAGAGGTACACCTGATACTCCTGTTTTTGGCTACAAACAAAGCTGTGAGAACACTCACATGAGTCTCTGTAAGAATATATGCTTTCATTCCTCTTGGGAGCAGACTGGCTGGTTCATATGGTAATAACATGCATTTCTTTTAGTTATTTTAAGAAAGTGCCAAGCTATTTTTCCAAGTGGTTACCATGTTATGTTTCCAGGAGTCGTGGAGGAGCATTCCAGTGGCTCCACGTCCTTGTCAACACTTGATGTGGTCAGGCTTGTTAACCTGAGATGTGTGGAGGGGTTTCATTGTGGTTCAATTTGCGTGACCTGCTGACTAACAACACTGAACATCTTTTTATGTGTTGTTTGCCATCTGTACAGCTTCTTTGGTGAGCTGTCCTTTCAAATCTTATGTCTATTTTCTATTGTTTATCTTATTTTCTAATTCTGACAGCCCTATATATAATCTGGATACAAGTTCCTTATCAGATATACAAATTGCAAATATTTCCTCCTAGCTTAAGGATTTCGGATAAGGCAATGGCACCCCACTCCAGTACTTTTGCCTGGAAAATCCCATGGGCGGAGGAGCCTGGTAGGCTGCAGTCCATGGGGTCGCTAAGAGTTGGACACGACTGAGCGACTTCCCTTTCACTTTTCACTTTCATGCATTGGAGAAGGAAATGGCAACCCACTCCAGTGTTCTTGCCTGGAGAATCCCAGGGATGGGGGAGCCTGGTGGCTGCCGTCTGTGGGATCACACAGTCGGACACGACTGAAGTGACTTAGCAGCAGCAGCAGCAGCAGCAGCTTAAGGCTTCTCTTCTCACTTAGAGATAAGTTTTGAAAGAGAGTGAAGTTTCTCAGTGTTGTGTGACTCTTTACGATACCACAGACTTGTAGCCTCCCAGGCTCCTTCATCAGTGGAATTTTCCAGGCAAGAGTACTGGAATGGGTTGCCATTTCCTTCTCCAGGGAATCTTCCTGACGCAGGGATCTAACCCAGGTTTCCCACATTGCAGGCAGATGCTTTACCCTCTGAGCCACCAGGGAAGCCCACCTTTAAAAGATAAGTAGAAGTAAATTAAGTTGTGGAATTGTGTTAAAAGCCAACCCAAGAAGAAATAACACAAAAGAAACGGATGAAGATGTGAAATAGCCTGGTGAGCCTGAAAAGTCTGGAACAGTTTGGGATGGCTGGTGGGAGAGTCCCAAGGAGGCTGTGGCTTGCATTACGTGATTGCTATGCTTCAGGTTCTGTCCCAGGTCTTTATATACACTGACTTTGCTTAATCCTCTCAATAACCCAGAGAGGAAATGGCTGGTGATCAGAGGTTGATTTTATAAAAGAAGAAAGTGGGATTTGGAGAAGTTGAGTGGTTTGCCCACCAATCCAGCTCTACTGAGTAGGCAGACTGAGAGTCTTCATTCAAGTCCAGGCAGACATGTGGCCCTCTCTATATCTTCCAGGAACCAGGCAGAGCATGTAAAGCAGGTGAAGCAAACTGAGGCTTAAAGGTCTGCACAGTGACCAACTCTGAGACTGCAACCTCCTGAACACCTGCCCCCAGAGGCACCGTTAGGGGAGGACAGTCATCTGCTCCCCACACTCACCTGGAGGACCTTGGAGAAAACTAGCACAGATAGAGCTGTCAGGATGTTGGGGTCATAAATAAGTAATAACAAAGGCCTTTGTGTGAAGGGTAGTGAGGCACTGGGACAAATGTCTCATAGAATATCTAATATTTAGTGAATTTTCTCCAAGTACTAAGGGCTTCACATGGAACACTTTATGTATTCTTATGATAACCACACAGGGTAGGTACTATTATTTGCCCAATTAGCAGACAAGTCTCTAAGGCCTGGCGGATTCCAGGTGCCCAGGGCACAGCAAGAGCGGCCAGGCTGGGACTGAAATGAATAGGTGTCTGACTCCAGCCATGAACATGACTGCCTCTAGGCCAGACCCCAGGCTTCTCCTGTGGAGGATGCAGAAGGTCAGGGCAGCACGTGGCCACAGGGCTGGAGGCAGGCAGCCTAGAAAGTGACCCCACGTGGGACAAAAGGCCTGACTCTGCTGCCGTGGCAGGTGGCCACAAAATAAATCCATGATCGTCAGCCACCGCCACCAGCGATGGCCCACGAGCACACGTCCG
>NW_011494777.1:2834949-2871050 GCF_000754665.1 Bison bison bison | reverse complement strand
ACAGATGGTGGCTCTCGGAGGAGGAGGAGAACAGCCCCATGTGGCACTCCTCCTGGAATCAAGGAGACCTCCTCACATCTCATTAGACTCAGAGGCTGTCCTACTAGGGATGGGCCAGTTGAGCCTATCCACTCTCCTCCTGCCACCCTTGTAGCTCCCTTTCCACTTGCCTGGACGCTGCCAGACCTCACTAGACAGGAGAGAAGCCTTGGCCAGCCCTACCGGCCCAGCACCTCCACTCACACCAGCATCTCAGGCTCTGTCTGCTCTGGCCCCCTGGCTTCCCGTGATCAGGAACTGGCTCCGCAAGCTCCAGTGGCCAGGAGGCACTGTTGATGCAGCCTCTGCCAAATTTCCCACTCACTCCCTCCCTTCCTCCCAACTGCTGTTTTGCCTTCATTTTTCTAACGATGGGGTTTAAGCTATTTGTCCAGATGTGGGTCAGGCACTGGGGCTGATCTGACACGTGCCTCTTCTCCATAGACGTGTAGAGTAGTTACAGAGACAGACATTATACACATAATTATACAAAGAATTCATTCTCTTCGCAATGAAGGCCCCAAAGTCACAGAGGGGACACACGGAGAGGAAGACACGTAATGAGATCAGGAGGGAGAGGAGGGGCTTTGTTGAGAAGGTGACACTCGACTGAATCTGAGGGACAAGGAGAGGCACAGGGAGAGGTGGGGCAGAAGGCGAAGCACCGACGTGAGTCCAGAGCTGGGAAGGAACTTGGTAGGCTGGTCTGGGCATCCAGGGAAGACTGAGCTGCAGGGATAGGTGGGGTCTTCTTAACCAGGAAGGGACTGTGGGCTTTATCCAGAAGAACATGGGAGGGACATGTTTTGGAAAGGATTTCAAGGTCAGTTTTGCATGGCTAAATGTTCTCTTTGATCACAGTTTGAAATATAGATTTGTAGGAGGTGGCAGGTGAGATGGGACCTGAAGCTGGGTGTGATACAGGAGGACCAGTTCAGGAGGTTGTTATGGTAACTTGGTGGGGTGGGGGGGAGTGATGGAGGAGAAGGATGTGGCCTAGACTCGAGTGACCCAGGGGAGGTGGAGAGAAATACAGGTTCACATGGCAGATCGCAGTGCTTGGCAACTGGTTAGACTCCAGGGGGTAGGCAAGAAGGGGTGTCAGAGACGAGCCCCAGGTTCCTGGCAAGAGCCATTCCTCCTCCTCATCTCCCAAATATGCTGTCTCCATCTCTCTCCCGGCTCATCAAAGAAAGTGTCTGCAGCCAAGTGGATAGAGTACTGCAGCATTAATGCTATTTCTGTTCAGTAAAACATAGAGATACCAATCTCTCAACCCGTTATATAAGAAGTGGTAAAGGTCAGCAGAGAGATTCACTCCAATTCAATTCTGGCTACTCTTGGCACCTGCGCTTTGCTCTAAATGGGATGCTGGACAGAAAGACCTTCCCTTTGACCACCTTGCTGGACTAGGTCTCCCTGAGGAGACGAGAGTCCTTGTGGCAGGGTTGAGGCAGGGGGGCGCTTCTGGGAGAAAAAAAATATGCAGAATTTATTTTGGATTTTAGGCAGAATAAGTTTGTGCTGACTTCTGTTTGAATATTCCATTTTCAGTATAACTGCAATATAATGTACATCCCATATGCTGCTGCTGCTGCTAAGTCGCTTCAGTCATGTCCGACTCTGTGCGACCGCATAGACAGCAGCCCACCAGTTACCCCATAAACACCATCGCTTTCAGTCTGTTCCCAGAGTGGTGCAACCATCAGGACAATCAGTGGGAAGGTGTCTGCACCATCCCAGGAAGAAACCCTGCGCCCATTAGAGGGCACTTCTGTGGACCCCACCCCTGCCCTTTCCCAGCCCTGGGCAATCGTATATGCAGCTACACACATCCATAGACTTTCAGATCCCGAAGAGTTTTTATAAATGGAATCAAACCTTATACAGTCGTTTGTGTCTGGCTTCTTTCACTCAGTATAATGTTTTTGAAGCTCATGTATCTAAAATAATGTATCCATACTTCACTCATTTTATGACCAAATAATATTCCATTGCATGGATGCATGGCATTTTTTCCATCCATTCATCAGTTATGGACATTTGGACTGCTTCCACTTCTTGGTTGTAATGAATAACATTGCCATGAATATTCTTGTCTAAGCTTTTCTTGGGGGACATATGTTTTTATTTCTCTTGAGAATATACCTAGAAACCTAGAAGTGGAATTATTTCTGGGTGGTTAAATGTTTCTCTCTCTTTTTTTAAATGTTTCTTAAAGGCAAAGATACTACCTGCTTTTAATATATGTGCTTTGAATAAATTTTCTAGACATATCTTCAGTAAGAAGATAAAAAAGCATTGCTAGAGAGTCTGCAATTGAGTTTTTAAAACTGAATATACTGGTAAATATACATGTGTGTGTGTGTGTGTGTGTGTGTGTGTGTGTTACAGCCATAACATGTTCCTTAGGGAAGGAACATGTAAATAAATGCTAATTAGCAAAGTTTAAATGAAGAGCCAACGTGTAAAGATAGATGGTTGTGAAGGCGGTCTTGGGACTGGAGGTCTCCGTGAGCTCAGGTTGTCATTTCTCACTCCGTGCCCTCAGAACATTAATGCGACGTCAGCACCCCCTGCTCCTGCTCATTCCAGTGGGGCTGCAACAGTAACCCAGCTGTCCAGGTTACCCAGTCCCTGAGGTGCCAGGTCCCCCTATATCCCGCCCATCACTGCAGCCAATGATGGGTCAAGAAGCAAAGAGTGATCCTCTGTGGCCTGGGGACACTGGGTAGAAGCCGCCTGAGCCCTGCAGGAAGGAGGGGTAGGAGGAGATGGCTAGAGAGCGATGCAGAACCAGGAACCTCTGCAGGAACCTCTGCATGAAGAGAGGAGCTCTCACCCTCTGGAGAGCAGGGTTGGGCCTTCAGTCCCCAGGACCCTCCACGTGAGAGGAAGAAGACCCCTTGCAGAGACACAAGAGGACTGCCCTCCCACACAAGCCCCCAGGGTGGGAAGGCCAGAGACCTCAGTACAAGAGTCCCCGTCAGCAACCCCCGACAGCCCTCGAGAGCAGAGGTCTGTCCATGACATGCTGACCAGGAGAAGCCTGGCGTGCAGCACCCAATGGGGGCAGGGGGTGAGGACCAGCTCTTCAGAGACCACAGCCCCCACTTCCAGTTCACAACGGGCACTTCTGGCCCCGAGCTCCAGACTTGGAAGGTGTCCAGGCAGGAAACACTAAGTCCACAGGTTTACATCATTCATCCCCAAACACAGCTCACACTTCCAAAAGGCGCCATTTCTATCCTGCATGCACAGAAGGGTCCAGGGCGAGCTGGGTGATCTCTCCTAGGTTTCTGCTGTTCTCTTGCTAATGGGCTCAGTTGAAACTAAAATGAGACAGCAGGCTCAGAACTGGAGGCTCTTAAGCTCCCCTTGACGGGACTGAACTTGGAGACCCTAACACACACAGGTTAGGAACAGTAGATGATGACATTATTCCAATCTCAGGACAGGGGGAGGGATGCAGATGCCAAGCACATCAGAAGCAGGCAACTTCAGGCAGGATCCCAGGGGGTGTGCTGGAGTCAGTCACCACTTAGAGCTCACGCTTCTGATCTCCCCAAGCACGGGCGCCAGCTGGCTGCGCATTTCCGGTCACCCTGGATCGCCGGGTCAGGCCTCCTGGACGGTCAGGACCCTGGAGGCATGTTAGCACCAGGAACAAGACAAACAAAGGTGCTCTCCTTTGTTCCCCAGCCCCGACCTGAGCTCCCAGGGCTTCAGTGCATCTCACAGGAGGTCACAGGGACCTCCGGATCTTCAGTCCCTGGAGCGGGAGCTGCGGGACACAGCAAGGTGCATAGGGAGAGACTCGGCAGACAGCCCACCCAGGATGGACATCAGCATCCCTGGCTGACCAGCACGAGCTGACCCATCAGAGCCTTGAGTGCTGGGAGAATGGCCCGGAGGAGGCCTCTGACCGACCCCCACCACCACAGCCGGGGGTGTTACTCCTGTCTTTGGCCACCACGTGTCACCTTCCACTGAAGCACTGTCTTTTGGTAAAGCCATTAGCTTCTTTCTCAAGTTTGAATCACCATAGGCTGTTTGGCAGCAAGTGGATGGGAGGAGGAGGAAAAATCTGTCACCAGCTCAAGTACATTTTGCTCTGTTGATCAGCATTTTAAAAAATTATCTTTCCCATTCCATACAAAAGTTGGCAGAGGTGTTCAACTGTTTATAGAGAGAATGTAGCCACCAGACCATCTGGGGCTGACATTTCCAGCATGGCAGTCAGGGGCGCACATGGCAGGAGCTCCCCAGGTGATCAGGAGCCCTGGCTGGGGCTTACAGAGCAGGGCAGCTTCTCTCCAGGCAAGCCAAGAACTGAGCCCCCTGCCCTCCAGCCTTCCTCCATGCCCCCTCCCAGAGACACCTGCTCTCGGAGATACTGTCTTATCATATTAGTGATGGATGTTGACTCTGAGAATACCACAACTTTCTCCACATTTGTAGATCCACTCTTGTTAAATAAAACTTAGGACCACGAGAGACTCAGATGGAAGCACGTGTGCACGTCTGCATGTGAAGTGAGAGTGATTGTGTAGTTAACAACGCTGAGGGGTCAGAGGTTCTGAATAACCAGGTCAGCCCGGGCAGTTAAGGGAATTACTCAGGGCAGCTCAGGCCCACTTGTGTGTCCTTCCAGGACTCCCAAGCACCCACAGAGCCCAAGTGTACCTAACAGTTATCACTGCCGCTGACACTGGGGTCCCAGGGCTGTAGACCTTGTCCTCGTTAACCACAGAGCAGACGTGCAGATGCCGGCTGGCCCATGTCAAGTCACAGATATCTGGCCACCCCCCAGTCACCTCCCAGGCAAACTTCTACACCTCTAGCCACTCGAGTTCACACCACACACTCCATGCAGGTCCAGCATTCTTTAACAGACATATTTTCCAAAAATACGAAGACTCTGTGTTTATATTTGTCACTCGCACTCATCTTTCCCTCCTGAAAGTAACACAAGCAGACCACTTGGTCCCTGGGGAAGCCCCTGTGTGTGATCTCATACCCGCCGCCTGCAGCCACTCTCCCCCTCGGCCCTTTTTCACAAGCCACTGGTCACAGGATACAAGGAAAGGCCAGAGTGACTCCAAGTAAGTTAGATCAGATTCATCATGTATACATGTTTTCATGTACGAGATGGTGCCGGCACGGGGGCAGATAGGTGGGTTTCCAGTGTGTCTTGTGGGGCACGTCCCATCTCACTTCTCACCATGTCACTGCAGCACAAGCCACAGACCAGGCTGGGCCTGTCAGAAGACTGACTTTCCTGAGCTCTCGGTATTCACTGCTGACTTTCCAGGATTTGAACCCACACTTGCTAAGGGCCATTTTTACCATTTACACAAATTAGGACAAAACACCAACTGGGAACAGGTGCCCCTCCCAAGTGGATGTGGCTTCCTGTGGCTGAGGGGGCCTGAGCCAGTTCGCTGAGCAGAGGGCAGGCTGGCTGTCACCCCCTCCTCACCCCTGGACCAGGGCCCCATGTGGGGCACCAGCACACCTGGGACCTCCTCCCCTCAACAGCAGGGCAAAGCTTCTGATCCCGCCAGCCAGCAAACATGAGCCTGCAGTGTGAAGCCAAGCCTCACTCACATATTCATGCAGGTTATTAACTTCCACGAAGGAAGTCTCAACTCACAAACTTCTCCAGGTGTAACTACATCAGCTCCACTTTACATCTGGCTCACTTCTGGAGTGTTTTATGGTCATTATTGATTTCACAGTGCCTTTCAAGTGCAAAAATAAACAGCAGGTTGAAGATGGTGCTGCGAAGGGGCAAGGGGATACCATGAGATGAAGTTTAGGTTTATATCAATGAGTGGGGATTGCTTGTTTATAAACAGAGATCTTGCATGTGCTTGTAAAACCAGTGTGACTAGAGCACCTCTTTAACAAACCTGCATATAAACGTAAATTGTATCAGAGGGCAGCGGGCCTGGGCAGACGTCCACCCCTCCAGCCTACCCTTCCTCATCATCCCCTCTTGGGGCAGGGGCAGCAAGGAGCAGACATTGGGGTGGACTGAGTGTGGAGATGGCTGCCCAGCCAGACGATGCCTCAGCTCCACACAGAGTGGACCCCTGACCCAAAGGAGAAGCGACTGAAGGCTCATATTCCCAAGTACTGGGAATTCAGCAGAGAGCACGTCCTGGCTTTGAGATGCCAAAAGCTCCCATGTTAAGCCCGTGCACGTGGAGAAGAGAAAGAGGATACCATATAGTAGTGACAGCTAGCTTTCAACACATACCCGTGAGGTGCTCTGCCCCAGAAACGTCATCCACAGCAGCTCACTCCATCTGCACAACAGAAACGCTATGAGCTCTGTGTCACTACAGCCCCATTTCACAGGTGAGAAAACTGAGGCGCAGCACCAGTTAGCGGTGGAGCCAGCATTTGAACCAGGCAGGTGCACCAGCGTATGCCACACCGGCCAGGGCACCACTGGCCCCTGGGAGAGGAGGCCGCTGCTCGCATGTGCCTTGGTGGGCTCATGTGACAGCACCCCTCAGGGGGCTAGAAACGTCTGTGAGGACCAAATCCTCCCCTCGCTGTGCCCTGAAGAAAGGAGAAAAATCTCCATTTCATCTGCCACAAGGAAGAGAACCTGTGATGCTGGACATCGAAGATGGCCCTTCTTCAGGCAGCCCAGTTGGAATAAAACCAGGGCCGGCCACGTCAGACAGAACAGACACAAGCGTAAGTTTCAGCGGCCTCGTGATGAAGGGAAATCAGCGCCCCAACCATGGCTGGACTGCTGCTCCCCAACCAGGAGCACAGTGGTGGGAAGGGAGGGGAGAGCATGGCGGGGGGCCACGCAGTCCCCTCCCGTGGCCACGCTGCCCTCTCTCCACAGGATGTCCGAGTATCTCAGCCTCCATGATACAAGAAGGGACACCCCGGGCTCTGTAAACACAGATTCTCAGGGCAGCACGCCTGCAACGACAGTATAGGTCAGCTCCACCTCCTGAAACAATACATCGACAAGCAAGAAATGCAACCCATTGCTGGGCACTGGAAAATAAAGTCTCAGCAGCAGGCCTTTCCTGGCAAAGGCAGAGCCTGGAGACGTCCAGCATGATCCAGCGGCCTTGCCTCCAGCACTTGGCACAGTGGCAATCATTGGCCTGCTGGTGCTGGCTGCACACCCCATCCCTCCACCCACCACCACCCCCCTCAGCTTGTCGGGTGCCCTTCAGCAGAGGCGACATTCCCGCAGGAGCCGGACACATTCAGGTTAAGGCTCCAAGCCCTTCCTGGGTCCAGATGCAGTGGACCACCCTGATATGAGGGGCGGGGTCCCCCATGGCCTCAAGTCTCTCTCACTGTCACACACACCTGTGGCCCAGGTGGGGCCAGGGGACAGGAAGTCTGCCCCCCACTCCCTCTTGGTCACTATGCGGGCTGTGTGGAGTAGCTGCTCAGCCTGAAGGGGCTGTACAATGAGAAGGTGGGGATAGGGGGCAAGAACGGGCAGTGCCAGGATCACGGGCCTGTCTGGTGAGAACTCCCTTTCCCATCGGGGAGAGGGGAATATTAGAAATCAACACTTTCCTCATGGGCCACTCCAATCCGACTTCCGGCATCCACGTAGAGCATGAGGAAAGCCAGCTGGCTGTTAACACACGCTCAAATCTAAACAGCCCTCGAGTGGCAAAGGGCATAATTCCCACTTCTGTCAAAATGCCAGGTGAGTGGGGGCAAGACCTGGGCATCTGATCCCCATGCAGCCACTATCCTCGGAGGAGCCACTAGGGGCAGGGGAGCACAAGCAAGGGAGAGACAGCGCTGTCCTGAGTGGGCAGGTCACCATGGCACTAACCAAACAGACCTGTCCAGCCTTCAGCCCTCAGACAGAGTCCTGCATCGTAAGAGTTAACACAGCATCTGAAGGACCTGCAGGACTCCTGAAACCCCCAGGGATGGAGGGCACTTGATAGCTCACGCCCACAGTTTCTCAAAGGGCATCCTGATGCCCGTTCCAGCTGAGCAGGAGCCGCAGCCGCCCAGAGGGACCACTTTCTAGCATTTACTGCCCCGGGAACAAGAGTGAACGAGAAGCAGCCTGACTTTAACCCCAGGGGGCTGGTGACTCAGGCACACGATGGCAGGAGTGTGTTCAGCACGGGCTTGCATTACCGTTCAGCTGTTCCTAAGCCAACATGTGGGACAGTTTATGGCACGTCAACATATTTTAATACTATCATAAAGAAACCCATGAAGTGCTGACACTCCAGCAAAGCCCTGACGGCCCACATCTAAAGCTGCTATATTTTCTCCAGATGTCACATTGAACATGGAGCAACCAGCCTCTCAGAAGGCCACGCCCTACACTGCCCTTCTCCAGCAAGAGGTCATGTCCTGCTGGACAGTGGACATGCAGAGTGACGAGTGGACCAAGCCAAGAGAAGAGAACAGACTAACCAGAAATCACTCTCCATGTGTGACTCTAGACATGCATGTACTTGTTGAGTCAGGAATGTGGGGTGGTATAGAAAGAAGAAACAAGGCTGAAGAGACAGCTCCTGGGCACAGAGCCATGACTCCCAGGGTGCTGGGTCCCAGTGACAGTCCAAAAGTGTACCTCACTCACCCTTTCCTTGTTTCTGTAAAAGGGATGGCAGGCCTTGATCGCCTGCACATCAGAGTCATGTCCACCACAAGTCTACATTCTCAACTCAGCACTGCAAATGTAGGAATTCGTATTAACTGCCTGCTCCACTGAACTTCTTCCCGTCAAAGCTCTATCTCCTCATGGAAAAAAGTTCCAAGTTCACCTCCCCTTTTGTGTTGCCCAGCTTTTACCCCGAGCAGGTGTCTCTGTGCCGTTTTCCGCCAAGTGTCTTAAACAGCCCACGGCTCTGCAGCAGCATCTCTCAGTCCCTGTTTCTCAGGAGGCTTTATGGGAATAAATAACCCCGTTAACGGAGACAGATAGCAACAGGGGGAAAAATACATGAAGAAGTATGAGACTGAGATACGAAAGGAGACAGGAGCCAATGAGGGATAAACATACAAGGCTCCTCTGTCCATGGGATTCTCTAGGCAAGCATGATGGAGTGGGTTGACATTTCCTTCTCCAGGGGATCTTAGATCTTCCCAACCCAGGGATAGAACCTACATCTCCTGCATGGTAGGCAGATTCTTTACCATCTAAGCCACGAGGGAAGCCCAAATAATCCTGTTCAAAGAGACAAATAACAACAGGCAGAAAGACAGAGGAAGAAGGCTAAGATACAAAGGGAGATGGGAACCAATGAGGGAGAAACATGCAATAAAGTGATCGCAGGTGGTAAAACAGAGAAGGCAATGGCACCCCACTCCAGTACTCTGGCCTGGAAAATCCCATGGATGGAGAAGTCTGGTAGGCTGTAGTCCATGGGGTCACTAAGAGTCAGACACGACTGAGCGACTTCCCTTTCACTTTCATGCATTGGAGAAGGAAATGGCAACCCACTCCAGTGTTCTTGCCTAGAGAATCCCAGGGACAGGGGAGCCTGGTGAGCTTCTGTCTATGGGGTCGCACAGAGTCGGACATGACTGAAGCGACTTAGCAGCAGCAGCAGCAGCAGCAGGCGGTAAAAATGACCAAGGAAGCTATGATCTCGACACAGAGTCAAAGGATTCCAGTGCCTGCAAGGAAGCCCAGAGGGGTGAAGGGGCTAGAGGTTAGGACACTAGGGAGCCCTCAGCACAGGAACCACGATGGTGACATGATGGGAACAGCGGCTCTGGGGTCAGACAAGCCCAGGGCTGCACATAAGCCCTGCACCAGCCGGCAGAATGCGTAAGTCCCTCTCCATGCTTCTGGAACCCCTGTGATGGAGCCAGGATGCTGGTGAGATGACTGATTCTGTGCAGGTGAGGCCAGTCCCCAGGTGCATGCTCTCCCCTGAGTGTGAGTCATGAGAAGCAGAGACTTCAGGAAACGGCCATGCAGGAAGACAGAAGATACGGGAGCCACATCTCTTGTCCCCGTTGCTGCTGACTTCCTCCCTGTGAGCGGACTGTCACTTGATTTCACATCACGATGGAGCCTCGTTTCCTGACTCTCTGGCTCCCTGCCTCATCCTCTTCCTCTCCCCTTACTCAGTACACTCGACACGCCTGTGGTGGCCCGCCCCCAGAGTGACCCCACCAGTACCACTTTCTCGTGTGGTTCTCTCCACTGCAAAAGGGAATGGGGCTGGATTGTGTACACAGGAGGCTCTGCAGCCATGTGGTGTGACTTCTGGGCTGTGAGGCTCTGCTTTCTCAGATCTCTCAGTCTGGGGGGATCCAGCTGGTCCTCTCCTGGTTGAACCTCAGGAGTCCCAAGATGTCACTTCAAGTACATCCCATCCGTTAAGCAAGTCACAAAGGCCAGGACAAGCTCTAGGGAGCAGGGATGCAGACTCTGCCTCAAGGCGGGCACCACACACAGGAAAGGAAGGAGGTGACCATGAACTTCTTGGCTGCAAACCGTCAAGAGTCCAGACTCGGGGGCCCAACAGTGTCTGACCCTCCTTCATGCAAAATACACTCACCCCCTCCCAAGGCCAGTAAATTCAGATCCCATTCCAGAACAGCTCAAAACCCAGAATCTTATCCTCCAAGTTAGGTTCCAGTGCAACGAGCCTCCTTTGGAACAACCTCTCGAGTACATCTTCTTTTGATCTGACACCTGTAAAGTAAACAGACTATCAGCCGACTTCCCTGCCCCGACACCTACCAGGGAGACAGACACGGAGTAACCACGATACACCTGTAGCTTCGCAGTGGAGAAGGAAGTGGAGCATGGAAGGCACTGCTTCACAGGCTTCTGCAATTCTGCAGGGCAAAGGTGGCAAGTTCCTTGGCTGGACCCCAGTTCTACTCCCAGAAAATGGCTCTCATTCTTTCCTCTGGGCTTGTGGTTCCTCTCCTGAATTTTACTTTCTTTCCATGAGAAATGGCCCTTGTTTTAAACTGAACAGTCTCCTTGTTTTCTTCCTGCTCATAGAAGATTAACAGTCCAAAGACTTTTTCTATACCGTCTCTGCTCCTGTTAGTCCCAGCTAACATAGTTCCTTTAAAAAATGTGTAGTCTTCCTGTATATCAAACTATAACCCATTCATTGATGGAAAAGCCACCGCCCCTTTTCTCTCTGAGATGTCCCTCTTCTCTTTCCTCCATTGGTCTCTGAGTCCAGATACTATGGAACAGGGCTCTTGAGGTCCTTAGATGCCTTTGGTCTGGTTTAACGTGTCTACAAGGCAGTCCCTTCAGATTCTTTTCTGGCAAATCTAAGAGACACAAATTTAATATTCTTAGAAGCCTTTCTAGTAGGCATGCCCTTAACTCTTTATGAAGTCTCAACAAAAGGTCTTATAGCTTTGAGACTTTTACTCTGAAATCATAATTTATTCATAATGCCCTAGATTTTATCTCCTCCCTGAGGGCATTTCTAGTTTGAGAAGCTTTTGCTGGGAGAGACTAAGGATGAGGAATAATTGTGTTTTTGAACCCAGTAAGCCAGGGTTCATTTACATTTCTTATAAATTCTGCTTGAAGTTAAATGGTTCTTTCTTTAGCTCCTCTCCACTCATATTTTATAACAGGCAGCTAGAAGAAGCCAGTTGGCACCTTCTGCCTGCAATCTCCCTGGCCAGACCCGGGAGTTCACCGGGTACCCTTTCTCTCTTCCACATTATCGCAGGTGTCGGTGTCATCAAAATGTCTACCATATACTTAACATGTATATAAAACAAGTGCTCCTTTTTCTCTAACCTCCAGCAACTTTTTCTTCTCTGTCTCTCGAGCTCTCACCAACAGTCTCTTTGAAGTCATTCCAGGTTTTCCTAACAGAATTCTTGTGGATATTCCAACTTCCACTCAATCACTGGTCTGAAAGCAAATGCCACATTCTTTCAGCTTAGGTTACAGCAGCCCATCACTTCTAGGTACCAAATTCTGTTCCAGTTATCAATTTATGCTTTATAAACTCCCTGACTTCAAGATTTACTATAAAGCTGCAGTCAAGAGGACAGTGTGGTTAAAAGCTACAAAACTCCTAGAAAATAACATAAAGGAGAAAACCTAGATGACTCTGGGTATGGCGATGACTTTTTAGAAACAAAAAGTTGTTTGTTTGCAAACAAATGATTGCAAAGTCATAATTCATGAAAGAAACAATTGATAAACTGGACTTCACTAAAATGGAACATCTCTGCTCAGCAAAGTGCACTGCTAAGAAAATGAGATGACAGATCACAGACAGGGAGAAAACATTTGCAAAAGACACCTCTGGTGTCAGAAATGTGCAGAGAACTCGTAAACACCAACAGGAAAACAGCAAACACCCTGTTTAAAAAAGAGAGCCAAACACCTTAAGAGACACCTCACCAAAGAAGATGCACAGATGACAAATAAGCATAGGAAAAGATGTCCCACGCGGTATAGTATCAGAGAAATGCAGTTGTGAAAAGCTAAGAGAAACCTCTACACACTTGTTATCAATAGAATGGCCAAAATCCAGAACACTGACAGCACCAAATGCTGCCGGCGATGTGGAGCAGCAGGAACTCTCGAATGTTGCTGGTGGGGATGCAAAGTGGTAGGAACACTCAGAAGACAGTTTGCAGGTTTCTTACGAGACCAAAAAACACTCTGACCATATGATCCAGCAAGCAGGCTTCTCGGTATTTACCCACAGGAGCTGAAAATTACAGCCACACGAAAACTTGGCGATGGATATTTATAGGAGCTTTATTCAAAACTGCCAAAACGAGGAAGCAGCAAAGATGTCCTTCAGTGGGTGAACAAGGAAATAAACTGGGGTCCATCCAGACAATGGACTCTTATTCAGCATGAAAAAGAAATGAGCTATCAAGCCACAGAAAGGCAAGGATGAGCCTTAAATGCATATTCCTAAGTGCAAGAAGCCAGTCTGAAGAGGTTACATACTGTGTGATTCCCACTGTATGGCATTCTAGCAAAGTTAAAACAAAGAAAATGATTAGTAGATTGGTGAGTGCCAGGAGTTTGGGGAGGGAAAGGGGTGAATAGGTGGGTCAGAGAGAACTTTTAGGGCTGTAAGAATAATTCTGTAAAGAAGAATATAATAGAATAGCGACCCATGTTATCACACATTTATCCAAACATTTATCCACTACATATTTGACCAAACTTACAGAAGGTACAACACCAAGACTATAATGCAAACCAGACTTCCAGTGATTATGAGGTGCCATGACAAATGTACCATCTGGTGGGGGATGTTGATAATGGGGGAGGCTGTGCATGCTGGTGGCACATAGGAATTGCTGCACCTTCCCCTCAAAAATAAAATGTATAAAATATTATCCCAGAACGCAGTGACTTAAAACCATGTATTGTTGTCTCTCGTGGCTTGAGGGGTGTGGATTCATCTGTGTAGCTGCTGTGGGTGAACCTGTCACGTGGCTTCAGTCGGCTAGCAGTGGATGGGATCAGCCTAAACCCTCCTCACCCTGTCCTTGGCATGGAGGACCTGATCCCCGGAGGTCTGCTGGGCATCTCGCCCTCAGCAGCTTCTCTGCTCAGCTCTACTGGGCTTCCTAAGGCCACGGCGGTCTCAGGGTAACTGGACCTTCCGTGGTGGCTGGCTTCTCGCAGAAGGGGCAGAGGTCTGCATGAACCACCACACCTGAATCCACACTCTCTCAAACCACAGCGCTCTTAGTGTCCCAGTGTCTTTTTCACAATGACCCACACCAACACAAACAATACAAAACAAAGGGGGAAACCCAACAGTTCTTTTGTTAACTGGATACAGCAAACAATTGATAAGTTATTTCCTAATAATTCAGCTCTAAAAAAACTTATTAAAAGAAAACTATTTTTATTTTATTCTTACTAATGGCACACGTGCACCCCTGGGGCACCAGACAACTTCTCAAACCTTGAACCAGATCAGAATCAGACTGAATGCAATCACGTATTACCACACACATTGATGCCACAATGATTTGGATCCAATACTTTTTTTTTACATCACATAAACACCAATAACCAAGCCTTGCAAAGATATGAAATCACCAAAACACATAATATGCTATTGAAATGGTGAGCTATATTGAACCAAGAGTTTTTGCAGCATATGATAGATATACAAGTATTTTCTTCAGAAACTTCAAATGAACTGGGGTGCCTCCACTACAGCACCCCAGGGTGCCTCATCTGAGTTTGGG
The DNA here is from genome assembly GCF_000754665.1 of Bison bison bison. Lineage (NCBI taxonomy): Eukaryota > Metazoa > Chordata > Mammalia > Artiodactyla > Bovidae > Bison > Bison bison. The sequence goes on along the minus strand of NW_011494777.1, from coordinate 2,856,806 downwards.
AACCACCATGTCACACTGTTTATTTAACTTATATGCAGAGTACATCATGAGAAACACTGAACTGGAAGAAACACAAGCTGGAATCAAGATTGCTGGGAGAAATATCAATAGCCTCAGATATGCATATGACACTACCCTTATGGCAGAAAGTAAAGAGGAACTAAAAAGCCTCTTGATGAAAGTGAAAGTGGAGAGTGAAAAAGTTGGCTTAAAGCTCAACATTCAGAAAGCGAAGATCATGGCATCCGGTCCCATCACTTCATGGCAAATAGATGGGGAAACAGTGGAAACAGTGTCAGACTTTATTTTTCTGGGCTCCAAAATCACTGCAGATGGTGACTGCAGCCATGAAATTAAAAGACGCTTACTCCTGGGAAGAAAAGTTATGACCAACATAGATAGCATATTCACAAGCAGAGACATTACTTTGCCAACAAAGGTCTGTCTAGTCAAGGCTATGGTTTTTCCTGTGGTCATGTATGGATGTGAGAGTTGACTGTGGAGAAGGCTGAGCGCCAAAGAATTGATGCTTTTGAACTATGGTGCTGGAGAAGACTCTTGAGAGTGCCTTGGACTGCAAAGAGATCCAACCAGTCCATTCTGAAGGAGATCAGCCCTAGGATTTCTTTGGAAGGAATGATGCTAAAGCTGAAACTCCAGTACTTTGTCCACCTCATGCGAAGAGTTGACTCATTGGAAAAGACTCTGATGCTGGGAGGGATTGGGGGCAGGAGGACAAGGGGACGACAGAGGATGAGATGGCTGGATGGCATCACTGACTGGATGGATGTGAGTCTGAGTGAACTCCAGGAGTTGGTGATGGACAGGGAGGCCTGGCGTGCTGCGGTTCATGGGGTTGCAAAGAGTCGGACACGACTGAGCAACTGGTCTGATCTGATCTGATCTGATGCTGCACCCATGGGCTTCCCTGGTGGCTCAGCTGGTAAAGAATCCGGCTGCAATGTGGGATACCTGGGTTTGATCCCTGGGTTGGGAAGATCCCCTGGAGATGGGAAAGGCTACCCACTCCAATATTCTGGCCTGTATAGTCCATGGGGTCGCAAACAGTCAGACACGACTGAGCCACTTTCACACGGTGTACCAATCAAATCCTGAAACTGGATGGGGAACTCAAGGAAATAGTTTTCACTGAGTCCCATCTTCAACTTCTCCTTATCTACCAGATAGATGGCCAGACAAACAAGAACTATAGATTTGGCTTGACTAGGACTAACATAAGACAGGTAAAGATAATTGGGATAAAGTGCAGGTCCACAGGAGAAATTCTAAAGCACAGTAAAGAAGTCACTATCAACTTACATATCACTTATGATAGTGTAAGTGCTTGCATCTTTGAATTTCTTTTTTAAGTGTTTGAATTTGACATCGCTCTTCTTTTAATTTTTATTATAGATGATTTACAATGTTGTGTTAGTTTCAGGCACACAGCAAAGCGAATCAGTTATACATGTACATATCCACAGTTTTTTAGATTCAGTTCCCATATAGGTCATTACAGAGTACTGAGTAGAGTTGCCTGTGCTATACAGTAGGTCCTTCTTAGTTATTTTATATATAGCAGTGTGTGTATGCAGAGAAGGCAATGGCACCCCACTCCAGTACTCTTGCCTGGAAAATCCCATGGATGGAGGAGCCTCGTGGGCTGCAGTCCATGGGGTCGCTAAGAGTCGGACACGACTGAGCAACTTCACTTTCACTTTTCACTTTCATGCATTGGAGAAGGAAATGGCAACCCACTCCAGTGTTCTTGCCTGGAGAATCCCAGGGATGGGGGAGCCTGGTGGGCTGCTGTCTGTGGGGTTGCACAGAGTCAGACACAACTGAAGCGACTTAGCAGCAGCAGAGTGCGAATGTCAATCCCTACCTCCCAATGTATCCCTCCCCCCACCTTACCCCCGGTAACCATAAAATTGTTTTCTATACCTGTGAGTCTGGGTGAAATAAATCAGACAAAGACAAATATCATCGTATCACTCACATGTGGAATCTAAAAAGGTGGTACATTGGACTTATTTACATCTTTGAATTTCTACACCCAGTTTCCTCATAGGATGTCCAAATCAGTAGAAGATATTCAACACATACTTATGAAGAAGGAAGGAAGGGAGGGAAGAGAGGGAGGGAAGACACAACCATCATTTTAGAAAATTAAGGGCAACTTTCCAAGGGGAGAGCATTAATTCACACTACTGCCCTTAGAAATCTCTCTTCTCAGAAAAGCATTTAAGTTCATCTGTTACAATGTCGACTTCCTGCTAAAAGGCTAGGAAACAAGTCAGCCCAAGGTCTTTGCCACTTTGTAACAAGGATCGCCTCTTTTCCAGTTTCCGTCCCCAAGTTCCTCATTCCTTCTGGGACCTCAGCAGAATCCCATTCAGTGCCCATGCCCCTCTGACAACCTCTTTGCAGCAACTTTTGCTTTCTCTAACCTGTGCATGGAACCTTGCCCGGCCTCCCCATCACCCAGTCTCTCCCCATCCCAAGGCCACGTCCTCACCTTCAGGTGCTTGCTAGAGCAGCACCTCAATAGTAGGGACCAAAACCTGTCTTAGCTTCCTATCATAACAAAATACCACAGACCAGGTGCCTTAAACAACAGAAATTACTTTTTTCTGGACTTCTGGAGGCTGTAAGTCTAAGATCAAGGTGCTGGAAGGTTGTGTATCTCCTGAGGCTTTTCAGCCTGGCTCACAGGTGGACTCCTTTCCTCTGGGCCTGCACCCTTCTGGGGTCTCTTCCTCTTATTATAGAGACACCAGTGCTGTGGGAATCGGATCTCCCCATGACCTCATTTCACCTGGTTACCTCTTTGCAGGTCCTAGATCCTAGCTCCAAATGCAATCACATGGAAGGCTGAGGCCCCAACACATGTATTTAGGGGAAAATGACTCAGTTCACTGCTGGGAACTCTGCAATGGCCACAATGACAAACCTAGCTATGACAAACCTAGAAGGTATATTAAAATGCAGAGACATCACTTTGCTGACAAAGGTCTGTATAGTCAAAGCTATGACACATGTACACCTGTTGCTGATTCATGTCAATGTATGGCTAAAACAAATTAATTAATTTTTTTTAAAAAGCTATGGTTTTTCCAGTAGTGATGCATGGATGTGAGAGTTGGACCATAAAGAACACTGAGTGCCAAAGAACTGATGTTTTCAAACTGTGGTGCTGGAGAAGACTCTTAAGAGTCCCTTGGACAGCAAGGAAATCAAACCAGTCAATCCTAAGGGAAATCAATCCTGAATATTCATTGGAAAGATTGATGCTGAAGCTGAAGCTCCAATACCTGATGCAAAGCTGACTCATTGGAAAAGACCCTGATGCTGGCAAAGACTGAAGGCAGGAGGAGAAGGGGGCAACAGAGGATGAGATGGTTAAATGACATCACTCAATCAATGGACATGAATCTGAGTTAACTCTGGGAGACAATGGAGGACAGAGGAACCTGGCCTGCTGCAGTCCATGGAGTCGCAAAGAGTCAGACACGACTTAGCGACTGAACAACAAGAAGAAATGCCTCATGCACCATGGAAAGATTTTTAAAAGACACCAAGTCCTATACACAGAGGTTCTGACTCAACCCTGCTGGGAGAGTGCCAGGTGGGACATTCTGCAACATTCTCCATCTGACTCCAGTGTGCAGCAAGCCTGGGAACCACTGGTCTGACTGATTGGAATGATAAATGAACTTAGCTCATGTACAGTACTTTCACACTTTTCAAATTTTACACAATAATCATACTTTATAATCAGAGAAAAAATGTTAAGGAGAAAAAAAATATACTGCCTTAAAAATGGATGAAAGTACTCAAAGAGCCTGATAGAGAGGTCTTAGTTTCCAGCATGTCTTACTTTCCTCCCTTCTCTTAGACTTTTTATTTAAACTGTGGTCTGAAGACCAGTACCATGTGCGTTACCTGGAAACCTACTAAAACTGTGGAATCTCGACTCCCAAGCACTCCTGAGATCTACAAAATCTACAGAACCTGCCTGCTGGGTGGTCTACAGGTAATCTACATGGCACACCCCTTAAAGCTTGAGAAGTACTCGTTATAGTTTCCTCACACCATGAGTGAGGACTGGAACCACAAAATTTTCAAAACCGTTGAGGACAAATGTTGTTCAATTTGTGATTTTAGAAAAGCTTACGTAGCAGTCCTGTTCTTTGTTATTGGGTTTGCGCTAGTCTAGAGATAAGGTCATGTCAGGGACAATCGCAAACAATTAATCCGTGAGGTAACAGTACAGGGAATTACGCCCTGGCTCAACCTCCACAAGTAGTGACCTATTACTCATCACTGCAACTATTAAAGATAATGCCTCAGTGATCCACTGCGGTTGGTCTACGCAGCATTTGACTTAAAACATCCAAACAGCCCTTAATAAAGAAGATGGTAGCTGGGTTGTATTAATACTGAAAAAAAAAAATGAAAACAGAGAAAGGTCTAGAGAAGAGAGTGGAAGAAAATGGAAGTAATGGGGGAGGAAGAGAACCATATTTCACTTTCCTGAACATGAAACTCTGAATCCTAATCTCCCAGACTTTCAGGTCATAATCCTTAGTGTTCACCGAGCATTTCCATGACCCCAGTGGTTATTCTGAATAAATAAGGGTGTGACTGGATCAGGGATGAAGAGCAGGAATAAGAAGAAACTCTAATAAAGGGGGATACGTGCGTGCACGTTCAGTCACTCAGTTTTGTCCGACTCTCTATGGCCCCATGGACTGTAGCCCACCAGGCTCCTCTGTCCATGGGATTTCCCAGGCAAGAATACTGGAGTGGGTTGCCATATCCTTCTCCAGGCGACCTTCCTGACCCAGGGATCGAACCCAAGTCTCCTGCGTCTTCTGCACTGGCAGGCAGACTCTTTACCACTGAGCCACCTGGGAAGCTCAAAGAGGGATATACTACCTGACAAATGTTCTGGATAAGTTACCAGATGAATTTCACTGGATAAATTACTCTGTAGTGATAAACATCATATATTTTACTGCCTTTTAAGAAAGTAATTTTTAAACTCAGTTCATCCAACAAGTCACCAAATATGGGTGTGTAGTTTTACTACTATGAAATGTTCACATGGCAATAAGGGTAGAGTGGCTTTAGTTGATTCTTATGCATATTTGCAGAAGTCCAGAAATATTCACCCATCCAGGCTGTCTTCTACACCCAGTCACTTCTTCAGAGTTACCTCATTCATCCTGACTCTCTATGGACCATCCTCATCAAAACCCATGGATGTAGGTCCTGGACTAGCAGTTGAGGGCTCCTGGAAGTTTTTTTGAACCTATTCTTAACTTTCAGAGCTTGTAATCAAGCAGAAATAGCAGATGGACCAGCAATGATACTAAAGAAATAAATGAACTGCTTAAAGAGCTGGATGTGGGCTTCCCAGGTGGCACTAGTGGTAAAGAACCTGCCTGCCATCGTGGAGACATAAGAGACATGGGTTCGCTCCCTGGGTTGGGAAAATTCCCTGAAGAAGGGCATGGCAACCCACTCCAGCATTCTTGCCTGGAGAATCCTGTGGACAGAGGAGTCTGGTGGGCTATAGTCCATAGGGTTGCACAGAGTCACACAACTTAGCACAGCACAGCCACAGCTGCAAAGGCAGACAATACAGTAATATGAATACCAAGACTTCCTTTCATTATAAACTTTACAGAATATCACCATTAAGATTCTTATCTTCAGTTCAGTTCAGTCACTCAGTCGTGTCCGACTCTTTGCGACCCCATGAATCACAGCACGCCAGGCCTCCCTGTCCATCACCAACTCCTGGAGTTCACTCAGACTCACATCCATCGAGTTAGTGATGCCATCCAGCCATCTCATCCTCTGTCGTCCCCTTCTCCTCCTGCCCCCAATCCCTCCCAGCATCAGAGTCTTTTCCAATGAGTCAACTCTTCACATGAGGTGGCCAAAGTACTGGAGTTTCAGCTTTAGCATCATTCCTTCCAAAGAAATCCCAGGGCTGATCTCCTTCAGAATGGACTGGTTGGATCTCCTTGCAGTCCAAGGCACGTCTCCAACACCACAGTTCAAAAGCATCAATTCTTTGGCGCTCAGCCTTCTTCACAGTCCAACTCTCACATCCATACATGACCACAGGAAAAACCATAGCCTTGACTAGACAGACCTTTGTTGGCAAAGTAATGTCTCTGCTTGTGAATGTGCTATCTAGGTTGGTCATAACTTTCCTTCCAAGGAGTAGGCATCTTTTGATTTCATGGCTGCAGTCACCATCTGCAGTTATCTTAGTGGTGTTCATCTCTGACCACCAACACAGTCACCAAACACGAATCTTAAATTCAAACATGCTTTTTCATAAACCCATATCAAAGATTTGGGGTTATTCACTATCATCACTATTTGAACAAGAATAACATATATCTAACCGACAACTATCTACTGAGTGTAACATATAAGCCAATAAATATTTTAATAGTCTTCATGTGTTTCACCTTTATACATTCTTTTTTTTCTTTTTATTGAAGCATAGTTGACATTTTATTGAAGCATGGTAGACTTACAATTATTCAGGTACACAGCAAGGTAATTCAGTCATACACATACACATATATATTATTTTTGAGATTATTTTCCATCATAGATTATTACAAGATATTGACTCTAGTTCCCTGTGCTATATAGTAAGCCTTTGTTGCTTGTTGCATATTTATATTTTTTAAAATTAGAAATCTAGCATTCTGTTCATACTGTCAAACAAGTGGAATAAAAATGTCATACATTTTTTAATCAGGCAAAAATTCTTAAGTTTTCTAATATATATATAATAGTACATACTATTTATATATATATATGTATACAAAAGCTTTTCTACTATGCTTGATAAAGGTTTGAGAAGGAATCCCCTTTCATTTAGTTTATGTTTTCCAATTGCTCCATCTCTTATTTTTTTTTATGTTCTTTCTTTTTATATTCTTTTATTTTCAAACTTCTGTGATCTTATATTTGAGTATAGTAGCATATATCCAGTCTGGCAATTTTAGTATTTCACTTGAAATATTTAGTGCATTAATACTGAATGTAACTACTGAAAGATGTAATTACTATCTACTAGATTTATGTCTCTCTTTTTGAAGTATAGTTGATTTACAATATTGTGCTAGTTTCAATTCAGCAAAGTATTATATTTTTTCAGATTTTTTCCATTATAAGTTATTGAATATATTCCCTGTGCTATACAGCAGGGTCTCATAGATTACTATGTATTTCTCTTTGTCACATCTGTTTATGTTCTTTTCTCCCCTTTCTTGTCTTTTTCTTTTTAGTTAATATTTGATTATTTGTTTAATTTTATTATTATTATTTCCCCTTCCCACTCTATTACCTTGTTAGTTATCCTTCTTCAGGAAGTTATCCTAGAGATTACAAAACACATCTTTAATGACACTGTGATGGAAAGTACTAGCTCTAGCACTTTCCTTCAATGCTGGAAGCCTAGAATATCTTAAATCTACTTAAATCTACTATCCCCCCTCCCAAATTTTGTTTTAATTGACATGTATTTTAATTCTACATTTATTCTAAAGCCCACAAGGCAGAACAGTATCATTATTGTCTTGAACAGGTAATATTTATTTATGTTTATCCACACATTAATGTTTTTTATATTATTGCTCTTTATTCTTTTATTTGCTTTCTTATATCTGAGGTTATTTCTCATCTGGGTAAAGAACTCCTTTTAGTAATTTTTTAAGTGAACCTTTGCTGGCTACAAATTCTCTCAGTTTGTTAAGTTTTCATTTAATTTTTGAAGAATAATTTTGCTAGATACATCATTCTAGGTTGAGAGGGTTATCTGGGGGTTGATTTGTTATTTCACAATATTAATGATGTTCTATTGTTGCCTGTCTCCCCTGCTTTCTATTGAAAAGTCAGATGTTTGTCTTCTTTAAAAGTAAGGTGCATTTTTCCTTTTGCACTTAAGATTTTCATCTTGCCTTTGATTTTCTACAAACTTACTGTGTTAAGCCTAGATTTCTTTATATTTATCCAGCTTGGGTTCACAGAGATTCTTGAATTTGTGGTTTGCTGCCTTTTACCAGTTTCAGAAAATCATCAAATGTTCAAATATTTTTCTAACACACTGTAATTCTCCTCCATGTCTGGAACTACAGCTACATTATTTCAGATTCATATTTAGATATGTATGTCCAACATACATATACATTAACCTCTTTTTTGTATTTTCACATTTTTTCCCTCTGTGATTTAGTCTGGATATTTTCTAATGACCTATATCCTTTTCTCCTTCTTAAATCTAATGTTAAACTTACCTACTGAATTATTAGCTTTAGCAACTGTACTTCTTAGTTCTAGAATTCACATTTGATTTTGTAAATTATTATTTATAATATAGATTCTCATTTTAAAATAGTATGAGATTCACAAGAAGTTGCAAGAATGATACAGAGTTCCCATATACCAGATAATAATATCTTACATTGCCTAATACATGATCAAAACCAGATAGACAATGATACTGCTGCTGCTGCTGCTGCTGCTAAGTCGCTTCAGTCGTGTCCGACTCTGTGCGACCCCATAGACATCAGCCCACCAGCCTCCCCCGTCCCTGGGATTCTCCAGGCAAGAACACTGGAGTGAGTTGCCATTTCCTTCTCCAATGCGTGAAAGTGAAAAGTGAAAGTGAAGTCGCTTAGTCGTGTCTGACTCCTAGCGACCCCATGGACTGCAGCCTACCAGGCTCCTCTGTCCATGGGATTTTCCAGGCAAGAGTACTGGAGTGGGTTGCCATTGCAAGACTATTAACTATAAATAAAGAAATTATTCAGATTATGTGAAATGCTTTCACATGTGTAGATTTGAGTAGTAGTCACTTTAACATTTGATTGCTTAAAATTAAATTTCAAGTTCTCTATTGAAATTTTATTTTTGTCTTTCTTTTCCTCTATTTTTCTGAATATTTTAGTGATAATTATTTTAGAGTCCTTGTCTGATAAAGACCTAGAGGTAACTTGGATATTGGAATCTCCTATTATCTGTTGTTGGATTTTTTTCCTCTTGGCTTTCAGCCCTGTTTCTTGGCATGCTTGACAATACTTTACTGACTGTGTGACACCAACAGTAATAAATTACAGCAGCTCTAAATGATATCTTGCTCTTCCTGAGAGGGTTCACCCTTTCCTCTGTTTAGGCAGAAGGCAGACCTGGACCCTAACACATCCCTTTAAGGGGAGGTTCCAGATTTGTTCAGGCCCTACCCACCTCTGGTTGCTTTGTAGAGACCCCCATGGAGAGCCTGGGATTTTAGCCAGGTCCTAGTCAACCTCGTCTCTAATTCTCATCTCCTTTATATTATAAGATGATCAAAAGCTGTGTTCTGTTTTCAAAGGCTCTATGCTAAGGTTTCATGGTCTCCTGAAATCTGAGACTTTGGCAAAATATCTTGAGCAAAACCTGGCTAAGCCCTTCAAATGTCTAATTTGTTGTCTCTCCAGCCCCAGAAGACTTGCCAAAACCTCTTCTAGTTTCTGTGCATCTTAGCAGTGGTCCTCTGCCCATGATCTGCATCTGAATCCTCAGCCTCTTGTTTTAAACCCAGAATTGGGGAATACCTCAAGGGAAAAAGAGCTGTTGCATACTGAGTCAAATCCCGGAGGTTTCCTGTTTGGGGGTATTTAGGAACTTCAGTCCTGGACACCTTGGTGTATTTCCTATGTCTTCAAATAGATGTTTTTTACTTTGACATTTTTACTTGTTCTCAGAGACAGCACTGGTGTACTACAACCCAATCTTTTACTCTGGAGCGCCTGGAAACCCAGAACTGCCTGACTGTAGACTTAACATGTTGACGGGTGTTAGCTACAGGACATGGGCTGCTGCCCTGATGTGTTGTTATGGGCTGACGTTTGTGTCTCCCCAAAACTCACATTTCCCAATGGGATGGTGTTTGGAAGTGGGGCCTCTGGGAGGTGACCAGGTCATGAGAGGGATTAGTGCCCTCATGAAAGAGACCCCAAGAGCTCCCTGACCCTTTCCTCCTTGTGAGGCCACAGTGAGAAGATGGCTATGAGCCAGGAAGCAGGTCCTCACAAATGCTGAATCTGCTGGACCCTGATCTTGGACTTCCTGCCTCCAGAACTGAGAAATACAAAGTCCTGCTGTTTATAAGCCACCCAGTCTATGGTGCTCTGTTTCAGCACTCAACTTAGTAGGACACTTATTGAAACTCACGAAGGTGAGCTCTTCTTTCCTCCATCACATGGATGAGAAGGTTGCAATCTGTGGGGCACAGCTGTTCTCCACCCTCGAGCAGTCAGGTCACGTTGGGGAGACCTGAGTCAGGTCTCCCCAACGTGAAGACCTTGGGTAGTAAGGTGTGGGAGAGCGGTATTAAATCTGGCCCACTATTGTCAGAGATCACTCACCTGAGCACAAAGGCCTTCTGTGTGTGTGCTAAGTCACTTCAGTCGTGCCCGACTCTTTGGAACTGTCCATGGGATTCTCTGGGCAAAAACACTCGAGTGGGTTGCCATGCCCTCCTCCAAGGGATCTTCCCAACCCAGGGATCTCTTATGTCTCTTGCATTGGTCGGCATGTTCTTTACCACTAGTGCTACCTGGAAAGCCCCACATGAACCCAAATCAGAAAGGAGACAATCTCCCTAGACATCCCATTACACACATTCAGAGCCTGCCAGGAAAGAGGCCACAGGAGGGCACTTTGGCAAATGGAACTTCCAGGCCCTGGCTTTCAGGAACCAAAAGAGCCCTCTGTCCTAGAGCCGTGGTGCTGCCATAGCTCACAGCCCCCCAGGTCCAGATGAACTGGGGATGCTTGACTCTGGAAATGAGCTTTCCCCACCACTGAACCACGCGGTGCTTGGCCTTACATCACTCTCGGGGCATTAAGCAGCCTCAGCTCACAAGCATCACAGCTGGGCATTGCAGCTGTAACATCTGACTAGAAGATACAGCAAGTGTAAAAGAGCACGTTTTTGATCGGGGACATAAATAATTCTGAGGCAGAAATTAAGTTAAAAGGCTTTTCTTTCCCTAAATGGATCTGCAGGACCTGGCTTCCCAGCCACACTGCTGGGATGAGAGTTATCTCAGGGAGCCAAGGAAGTACCTTTGAGTAGCTGACACTCAGGTAGGAGGGGCTGTGCAGAGTGAGCGACACAGGCAGCCCCGCTTGGGACACACTGCTGGCTTCTAGAGAGGGGAAGTGGGGGGTGACTCCTCATGATCCAGGGCCATTGGTGTCACAACAAACAGACGGGGACAGACGGTGAGTATCTCAACAGGAGGGAGAGACACCCCCCAACCCCCACCACCATCTCCAGAGTTCTTCACCGAGATCCTGGAAAGACACAAAGCCCCTCTTATGCCAAGAGCCCCCCAACATCCTTCTCCATGTCACCATTTTCACTTGGTGGGATCCAGGAAGACTATGCTGCTATCCATCTTCCCAGCTAAGCATCCATGTAAGGAAATGTGAAAAGAAGCAAGAGTCTCAGCCTTTTCTAAAACTTACTAAACCTGCTGCGAGCCCCTTGGCCTGAACGAAGGTCCGATGTGTCTCAGCCCTGGCTCTTTGTGCGGAGTGAGGCTGAGGGCAGGCATTCCATGGAATTTCCAGGATTCCCAGGGATTTCCAGGTCAACCACAGAGCCGCAGGGTTTGAGTCTTGTAAGAGGGACTGCATACAAGCAACAGGATCCTACCTCCCACCTATGCCACCAACCAGCCTCAGCTGCATGAGAACTGAGAGACTCAACCCAGAGGAGCCCCAAGGAAAGAACAAGAGCCTCCGGCAGCTCTGACTCCATAACCATCTCAGATGAGCAGATGCATGCTCGACTGAGGTCAGAGTTCTAGAATGCCAGCCTCACAGGGGACTTAAGACTGTCAGGGTCAACTAGGGATGATGCATTTTACAGATAAGGATGCTATTTCCTCAGGCTGCACATATCCATGCACTGATGCAGGGCTGTGAACTCTGTAAGGACTGAGAGCACATAGGTTTCTCCAATATCCAGCGAGAACCAGCACACAACAGGTGCTTGCTGTGTGCAGAGCTGTGTCAAGTCCCATGTGGTCCAGAGGGATGGACCCAGTATTGGCCCAGCCAGTGTGGAACATGCAACCTAGTGGGGCATGTAGACACACGACAGGAAACCACAAAGTCATGCTGATCGTGCTTTCAGAAGTCTACAGGTAAGGTGCCAGGCAGAGAATCCAGGGGATAATAACGTTGGGGCTTCCCCGATGGCTCAGCAGGCAATCTGCCAGGAATGCAGGAGACACAGGAGATTGCAGTTTGATCCCTGGGTCAGGAAGATCCCCTGGAGGAGGAAATGGCAACCCACTCCAGTATTCTTGCCTGGGAAATCCCACGGACAGAAGAACCTGGTAGGCTACAGTCCATGGGGTCACAAATGAGTTGGATATGACTAGCCACTGAGCACACAATAAATAATGTTGCCAGTGGCCTTCCAATAACCCAGCACCTAATACAGCAGCATCGGCATGGAGAACACAGTGACAGGGAATGAGACGCAGGCCCTGCCCTAAAACAGCTTCCTGTCCAGTGCAAAACCATCTGCAAGGAGGTGATTCCAACATGCTGCTGTGAACGATGCCACACGGGAGCACACAGGAAAGGCACAACCCCGGCCAAGGCAGTGAGCAGGACAGGTCTCCAGCAGCCACCACACAGAGGCTAAAGTGAACGGACAGTGCAGTTTAGCAAGTGAGGCAAGGGATATAGGCGGGAAGAAGGCAGCACAGGGCTCAGCCTAACATGTTCACTGTCTGGAGAAGAGGGTAAGATGTTTTCAGTGATGGGGGCTCTGGCTAAAGGTCGAACTTTGTCCACAATATGCCAAGTAGTCTGTCCAATCTTGAGAACAGTGAGGATCCACCGAAAGTTTTAAACAATGGAATAAAACAATGATGCTTTGGTTTAGATCCTCTAAATGTGGATGAGGGGAGAGAAATCGGGCCAAACTATAGGTGTGACTTCCTGCTTGGGGGTTGCTGGAATAATACAAGCAGAAAATAATAATGTATATGAACTCCATAGCAATGATATGATTTTTTTTTTTTTGGTTTCTAATTCTATAATTAAACATCTGACCCAAAATGACATGGTCTGAAATAATATGAGAGGCGATGCAAGGATGAGGGGTATTAAGTGGAGGTGCTTGGTGGAAACTGCTCATTGATTACACGGAGGAGATGGAGAACAGGTAAGGGTAAGGTGGACTCGGGTTTCCGCCTTGAGCTTGAAACTCTGGAGCAAAAGGGAACCAGGCAGAGGGTGAGATGCCACACGCAGGCAGCTCAGTGGCTGGGTCTAGGGGTTAACGCGAGGTTTCTCAGGAAGAGGAGGAAAAAACAGCTGTAAAGCAGTGTTTCTTATGAGTCTCAGGTGACAGGGCAGCTAAAGTATCTTCTTTGCCGCTCACGTGAAGGAAGATAAAGACAAGGAAGAAGCCAATGGAGCCCAAGACTGAAGGAAGCGTCCTGGGAACATCTGCACACCATACTCACAGCACCCAAGTCCCTTGTTCCACCAGAGACAAAATGAATAAAGGCAGAGGGTGGGCCAGGTGGACCACAACCACTGGAAAAGGCTCAGGCACACAGAGGACATTCCCACTGCCAGGACATCCTGGGAGGATCCTCCTGCAGACTGCCTTCAGTGCAAAGACAGAGAGAAAAGGCGCACGGGCGAGTCTGGCAGATCCGATAAAGACGGATGGAAGGGAGAGAGACAAAGGCACCTGCTGGCACTGCATTGGCGCCAACCCACCAGTGCAATAACAAGCTAATTCATTATCCACCCACCAGCCCCCGGCTGAAGTGCCCCAGTGTAAACACCCCCCACCCAGCTCTCAGCAAGCACACCACCCCAGGGTGTCTGGCTGCTGACAGGGCTCACGGCCAGCTTTGCCGGGCCAGAACTGCCTTCCCCAGAGGGCACAGTACCTGGAACACATGAGAGTCTCAACAAATATCCACCAAGAAGATGAACAAGCAAGAGGTGGTAACCGAGAAGAGACTCAGTCGAGCTTTTTGGCTGCTAGCAAGGGAACCCACATGGAGCCAACTCAAGCGAGGAGAGTTCTGGGAGAGAATACTGGGTCCTCAGGTTGGAAACATGCAAAAACCACCCAGAAGCACCTCCAGGAGTCCAAGAAGAAAGAAAGCAGGAGAGGTCAATGATGGAAACAGGCTTGTCTAATGAGGGAACACAAGCATGTTTAAGTTCCTTTCTACTCACTTAAGATTCAAAGTCAAGAGAAAGGATTCAGCATGAGCCTTTAGGTCATGTCTGGACTTGGTGAAAAGATTGCAGAGCCCCTGTGTAATGGCTCTAATGGGCTGTTGTCAACAAGGAAGAAGGCCCAGGCAGGGCGGCAAGGAGTGAGGATGGATGTTAGAGGCCGAAGCCAAAACACACCCATGACTCTCAGGGATAATGTTTAAGAGACCACAGTTACTACCTCCTAGACACAGAGTTGCAGGTTGGGGTGGGAATTAGGGAGACAAGGCCAGTACAACACCAGGGTGGATCTAAATGAATGACTGACTCATTTCTCCACTGGGGCATGTGCTGACTTTCTGTACAGAAGTCACCTGAACTTCACATCATATAAGGGGGACCAGTAGGAACACAGGCACACAGAAAACAACAATAATTGACAATCTACTGAAAGATGGATCAGAGAATGGTTCTTTAACCATCAAAAAGGTCTTAAGTGACTTAATAACTGTCTTTATTAAAGACTAAGATTTTACAAAGAATTTTTCTGTTCCTCTTTCCAAAGAGTTAAAGAGAGTCAATAGGTTTAAATAACGTATGAAGAATTTAAAATTCATCATGGGATGTGAGCATTGAAAATAGGGCCAGCGTCTTATTCTTTTAAACATGTCCTGTGTCTTCTGCTGCATGCCATGGAAAGGAGCAATTGGAAGCAGGCTCACAGAATTTCAGACTCAGAGAAGTCAGAGCTTGCCATGTACTGACCACATGACCCTGAAGACATCATTTACCTGAGCCTCAGTGTCCTGCCTGAGTACTGAGTCTAGTAACACTTCAGACAAGCATTCTTTGGTTTTAAGAGGTTCCTGCATATAAGACACTGAACACAGTTCTGAACGTATAATCACTCAATAAATGACAACTGAGATTCAGTCAATATTTGTTAATTGTGATAATGATTTTCTTAAGAGAAAAATTATTATTAGGCAAAAAAGTTATTAGTTTATTACCTATTATTTTTATTAGGTAATAAAAAACATTTTTCACAACCTATCACGGAAACTGATATTTGAACAAAGAAAAGAATCCAGACCTTCCTGGGGTGACTTAGCAGAAGTCCCACCGGAAGGCAGGAACATGAGACGGATAGTACCTTCCACTCTCTCCTCTCCTCAGATGCACCCACGCAACCCAGGGAAATCAGCTTCCTGCCCAGGTCTGAAGCATCTCAAAGCCTTTTCAGAAGGGAAATTAAACAGCTCAGCCTCACTGAGTAGCTGCTCCCAAGAGGAGGATCTGCCAGAGTCCACCACCTTCTCTGTCTGACCTGCTCTAGTCTCCAGACTCCGGCTGGCTGCCATGGGCTCATGGGTGCACTGGGGGAAGGGAGGGTAAAGTGAAACATATGATCTGTGAACCTGGGAGGAAACTGAACCTGTAAGTAAAGCAAGGAGGCAATGGCCAGACATCAAAACTCCTGAGAGTCCCACACCGCCTGGCAGAATCCATTATGTGCTGACTTGGCTGGAGGTTCATCCAACCCTCTATGCCCTGACTTTCCTAAAAGTCAGAGAGCTTCCAGATAAGCTGTGCTCAGTATCTTGTGGGTGCCCCCAACACCCCACTACCATTCAAGCAGTTCCTATAGTCCTGACTTTTGGCAGCATCATTACCATCATCACCACCACCACCCTGTAACTGGATACCGTCAGTCAAGACAGACTATCGGGTTCTCACCCTCAGCAACACCCCCATCCCTATCAGAGACAGCACCTTGAAAAAAGCTAATCACTCTACTCTCTCTCAGGAACAATGACACGGCTGTTCTTGCAGAGCCAGAAGGGGACCAACAGAGACAGATGCTGTCCACAGCACACAAGTACAGTTAAGTGGAAGGTTCTGGAAACAC
Organism: Bison bison bison; assembly: GCF_000754665.1. NCBI lineage: Eukaryota > Metazoa > Chordata > Mammalia > Artiodactyla > Bovidae > Bison > Bison bison. Next base: position 2,840,608 of record NW_011494777.1, on the reverse strand, counting down.
CGGCTGAACGAGATGGTAAGGAAGACTGAAGATAATTAGTGAGGCACTGGAAAAGGGACGGAAAGGAAGGAAGTGAACCAACCACAGACCACCCGAGGAGGACATGACACTGCAGTCGAAGGATGAGTGACTGTGCTACCTGGAGAAGAAGGTCAGTCCGTTCAGTCAGTTCAGTTGCTCAGACCTGTCCGACTCTGCAACCCCATGAATCACAGCACGCCAGGCCTCCCTGTCCATCACCAACTCCCGGAGTCCACCTAAACCCATGTCCATCGAGTCAGTGATGCCATCCAGCCATCTCATCCTCTGTCGTCCCCTTCTTCTCCTGCCCCCAATCCCTCCCAGCATCAGAATCTTTTCCAATCAGTCAACTCCTTGCATGAGGTGGCCAAAGTACTGGAGTTTCAGCTTCAACATCAGTCCTTCCAATGAACAAAAACCCAGGACTGATCTCCTTTAGGATGGATGGGTTGAATCAACATGCAGTCCAAGGGACTCTCAAGAGTCTTCTCCAACACCACAGTTCAAAAGTATCAATTCTTCGGCATTCAGCTTTCTTTATAGTCCAACTCTCACATCCATACATGACTACTGGAAAAACCATAGCCTTGACTAGGTGGTCCTTTGTTGGCAAAGTAATGTCTCTGCTTTTTAATAAGCTATCTAGGTTGGTCATAACTTTCTTTCCAAGGCATAAGTGTCTTTTAATTTCATGGCTGCACTCACCATCTGCAGTGATTTTGGAGTCCAGAAAAATAAAGTCTGCCACTGTTTCCGCTGTTTCCCCATCTATTTGCCATGAAGTGATGGGACCGGATGCCATGATCTTCGTTTTCTGAATGTTGAGCTTTAAGCCAACTTTTTCACTCTCCTCTTTCACTTTCATCAAGAGGCTTTTTAGTTCCTCTTCACTTTCTGCCACAAGGGTGGTGTCATCTGCATATCTGAGGTTATTGATATTTTTCCCGGTAATCTTAATTCCAGCTTGTGCTTCTTCCAGCCCAGCATTTCTCATGATGTACTCTGCATAGAAGTTAAATAAGCAGGGTGACCATATACAGCCTTGACGTATTCCTTTTCCTATTTCAAACCAGTCTGTTGTTCCATGTCCAGTTCCAACTGTTGGTTCCTGACCTGCATAACTCCCCACAAATGCCATGTGAACTTGAAAAACAGAGAGATCAAACAGGCTTTTCAAAGAATATTAGTTTTGAGTCTTTAAATTATCTGCTCAACCCCATGATGAGCCGTAATTAGTAATGTTTCTAAGACTAACATGAGCCATGATGTCTGGCTTATCCTCCACTTTGGGGAACTTGTTTTTAGTCACCAGGTGTACTAAATCTCTTCAGTCGTGTCTGACTCTGAATCTGTCTGAATCAGAACTCTTTGAATCTGTCCATGGAATTCTCCAGGCAAGAATACTGGAGTGGCTTGCCATTCCCTTCTCCAGGGGATCTTCCCAATCACCAACTCTCATGTCTCACTGCACGGGCAGGAGGGCTCCTTACCGCTAGCACCATCTGGGAAACTGGCTTCCCTCTGAGGCCTCCCAAAGAGTTTTAAAGACTTGTAAACCTCCTCACCTTTGTAACTTCTCATTTACACCTCTTTACTCCTGTCTCTTCCACTTCATATGGCTCCCCATGCCCATTGCAGTTCCACTGAACCATGATTTCCTTGAAAATAGATGTAGGTCTTAGTCATGGTCATATTCTTCTCACACATGATAAAGTCTGCCTCAAGAAACGTTTATCCACTGGACAAATAAACAGATTGACAGGACACATTTAAATCATGCAGAACCAGAGGTATCTGAGCTGTCTGAGTGGAAGAGCCCAGGAGGTGCATACCCCTCCATCCTGCAGAGCCTGCAGACCCCCAGCCCACTGTTGGCTCAACAAAATGCACACTCTAGAAGTTGAAAGCTATGTTTTATTCAACAAACAGAACTGAGGACTTAAGCCCAGGACATGCCCTCTCTGACAGCTCAGAGGGACTGTTCCAACAAGGCAAGGGGCAAATCAGGATATATAGGAGTTTTTGTCACAAAGACCACATAGTGGGAACATCCAAAGATTGGTGAACAAAAGCCCTGTTCCCACCGCCAGGCTAAGGGAGGGAGGAGGAGGAGCAAGAGAAACAATGGGAAGGGAAGGAAGAGGAGGAGGAGGGGGAGGAAGAGAGGAGAGGACAAGCAGGGAAAGGAGAAAAGGAAGAGCTTGCCATGCGCCAGGTGCTGCACACGACAACACAAAGCACTTAACACAGATAAAAACACAGATGCTGGTATTTGGAAGTTAAAGTGTGAAAAAACACATTCACCAAAATATTGACTGGGTAAACACTAAGAAAAATGACATTTGGTAGTTATAATAATATAGAAATAGACTAGATGACAAAAACATCAAGAGTATGAACTTCTTAAGTCCAGGAACTGCTGAATCTCATGAAAAGACGCTGAATGGATACAGAAAGAACAGAAGCAGGACGATGGTCAAGCCTAGATTACATCGAAGGCAGTTATATGTAGGTCTGGCCTCAAAGTCCGTCCTCTTTCAGCTTCTGAAGTCCTGTGAGCCTGCTGTCCTGTGAGCGTCAGCTTCGGGAGGAATACTGAGGGAGAAATCGGTGCCCCAGTTAAGTTCCAGTTCTGCCCATGAGCTGCAACTCCTTAGACAAGTCACTGGGCCTCTGGGTCCCCCAGTTGGTTTGAACAGTCATGCAGATGCAATACACGCCATTTTTACAATTAGTTCCCTTTCTGTGTTCCACAATGTGAATAAATGTGTGCAGAAGCTTTAAACATCACATGTGACCACAAGCACTATATAGATGCAAAATGCTGTTCAGTTCAGTTCAGTCACTCAGTCCTGCCCTACTCTTTGTGACCCCATGAACCGCCAGGCACGCCAGGCCTCCCTGTCCATCACCAACTCCCAGGGTTTACCCAAACTCATGTCCATTGAGTCGGTGATGCATCTAACCATCTCATCCTCTGTCATCCCCTTCTCCTCCTGCCCTCAATCTTTCCCAGCATCAGGGTCTTTTCAAATGAGTCAGCTCTTCGCATCAGGTGGGCAAAATATTGGCATTTCAGCTTCAACATCAGTCCTTCCAATGAACACCCAGGACTGATCTCCTTTAGGATGTACTGGTTGGATCTCCTTGCAGTCCAAGGGACTCTCAAGAGTCTTCTCCAACACCACAGTTCAAAAGCATCAATTCTTCTGTGCTCAGTTTTCTTTATAGTCCAACTGTCACATCCATACCTGACTACTGGAAAAACCATAGCCTTGACTAGACGGACCTTTGTTGACAAAGTAATGTCTCTGCTTTTTAATATGCTGCCTAGGTTGTTTTAAGATAGCTAACATTTACCCAATAATAGTCATATGTCAGAAACTGTGTAAAAGTGTTTTAAATGTATGGATGCATCACTGTTACAGCAATCCTACAATGACAACTCTATCACGATCGTGTATTTACAAGCCAAAACACTAAAGCACAGAAAGCCTAAGAAATTCTCCACAGCTCACACAGTAAGTGACAGAACCAGAACCTAAGCCAAGGAACTGGACTCCAGAGTCCAGAGCCTGCACTCCTAACCACAGTACCACAAGAAGCAGGTTTCACAGTCAGAAGCTCTCCCTCATGTGTGAATCAGGAAACCTCTTGATCTTCTCAAGCCAGTCATCCTACTGCCTGACCTATTCATGATACGAGGTTTTTACCAGCATCTCCTTACCCAAGACTTGACAGAGCCAATGCAGAGTCCACCCCGTGTGGTGCTGAGCAGTCTGTGCCCTCACCCTCACAGCCTCGCTTCCTGGAAGCACCTTCTCCATATCACCACCTCCTGAAGATTACCCGTGGGTCTGCAGTTGTTAAATTCAGTGGAGATGCTGAGCTATGTCGTGCAGCATGTGACCAGTGCAACTCCATCTTCAAAATTCTGTCCTCCCTGACTTCCCTGACCTTGTCCCCCGGCTCTCTGGTGGCCAGGTTCCAGGGATCAATGTGTCTGTCCCCTGCATACCCATGACCCACGGGGCCTCCCCACTCCCGTGCTCTCTGCTCCCCTGAAACAGCTCAGCAGCTCTGGGACTTACAGCTGCCCATGTTTTCCAAGTCTAATGCTCTGGAGCACCTCTCTTCTGAGCTCCAGATCAACACAAACAACTGGTTCCTGGCATCTCCACTTGATGATGCCCAGGTCCCTCAGATTCCAGAGCTCCAAGACACAGTCGTGCCCCCTCTCCAAACTCTTACTCATCCCAAGTCCTCTACTCCAGAGGCCTAGGAATCACTCCTGGTCCCCTTACACGATCCTGCACACAACCTCCCTTCCAGTCTCATCAACTTTGCTTGCTTAACACATCTGAAATCGGCTTCGTGTTCCCCACCGGCTCAGCCACTACTCATCAGACACAATGTGTCCTGCCCTTTTCCGGGGCAATCTCCAGGATTTTTCTAAAATGTAAGCACATTAAGGTCGACTGCTTAGAGCCCTTCCATTGCACTCCACTGCTTTTGGGTAATTTTTAACCTCCACCTAGGGTAGACATTCTAGGTGTTTATCTCTCCAGTGGACCCTCTCAGCACTCCCCTCTGCCACATAGACCCCAGGAAATCAAACAGAACTATTTGCAATGCACCACTCTCTTTTATGAACATTTGCGAATGCTCTCGCAAACTGAAACCACCATCACTTTGCCATTTTGCTAATTCCTGCTCTTCAAGTCTTAACCCAAACTTGACTGATTCCAGGAAGCTTCCTGGAACTCCTTTCTCCTCCCTCAGAGGTCAGAAGTCCTGGCCTGTTTATGTGTATATATGATATGATCTATACGATATATGCATCATATATATAATGTGTATGTGATGTGATTTCTTCTCCACATTATAATCTTTATCACAGCCTTTGTCCCTCACTAGACCATGAGGTCCTTGAGAGATCACTTTAGAAATTCTTTTTCCTCTACATTTCCAGCGAGTAGTATGTCACCTGCATGTAGAAGCAGTCCAAAGTCCCATATGGATTTGCTGAATGAATGAATGAGTGAGTGAGTGAATGGATGAACGCATGGAGAAACAACATAACAAAGGGGGCGTCTGGGTGCAGCTCCCAAAGCAGGGACGACGGTGCCCGGCACCCAGGTTTCTCCACCATATACAGTGGCTCAACTCGGAGCTATTTGCTTTCCCCTAAAATTATAAACTCTCCCTAAAGCTGTGTTTGTGGAAAGGATACAAAGAAAGAAGCACTTGTTTAAAGAGAAAGGTCTCAGTCAATTAGCAAACACGGGACAAATCCAAGACCTACTCGCTTCCTGGGGCCTTGTGTTTGCAGTCAGATGTATGGAGAAGCTGATCGGAATGAGATTCCTTCTCCACAGAAAAGAAAATGTGTTATTTAAATAGCAGTGCCTCTCACCACCAAGGCCACAGTCTAGAAAATCAGGAGTTTGGATTTACTGCTAAAAGTAATCCTAGCAGGTTGGGTCAAGAATGGGGGTGGGGATCCCCTGGATTGCCTTTCATTCCTAAGAGAAAGCGTTTTTTGCAGACAGAAGACACAGACTCAGGTGAGCAGGCGCGTGTTGCAGGATCTAATACAGCTCTGACAAGACAGGCGGGTGGCAGCGGTGGTGTGGGG
>NW_011494777.1:2763539-2834849 GCF_000754665.1 Bison bison bison | reverse complement strand
GAAACGGTATCCACGTCCACACATGAAGCTGCATGTGTGAACATGCACACACCTCAACCTTCTCCCCTGCCTGTCTTTCCCAGGAAAGAGTGGGCCGAGGAGTTGTTGTCTGACCTCCTGATGCCCCTGCCCTCGCAGACACACAGGAGCCCTGAGTCAGCATCTCAGTAAGGTGATACTGTGCCAGTTCCAAGGTTCTGCGATTCTGCTGAAACACAGCTATTTTAGTAGTCCGCCTTCATGTGAAAGAGAACACAGGGGAAAGTACAGGGCAGTCACGGATGTAAAATTAAAATCCATCTCTGCAATGAGGGAACTTGGAGCCCATCTTCACCGCCTACTTGCCAAGTGACCTCTGGAGAACTGCTTTACTTCCCAGAGCCACCAGTCTCAAAGTAAGATTAAACTCACCCACTTCAGGGGGTTTTTGTGAAGAAAAAGTCGTCTCTCAAGAGCCCTGCCTTACTCCCTTTGTATTTGTATGGCCTGAGCAGCTGAAGGCATGAAGAAAAGGCCGTATAATCACACACACCCTTTTGTCGGTGGAGACAAATCACAGAAATGCACCTTTGGGCAACCACACACCCCCTGGTGCTGCCCAGAAATCACACGCATTTCAAATCAACCCCTGGAAAGGGCTCCCAGCACCCCACTGGTGCGACTCTGTATCATGTTACATGAGGGCAGATGGTGGGACCCTCCTTTGCAGGCAAGACCCCTGGGCCAACCTGTGGATCAGCAGGCATCCAGGCAATAGCAGAGCGCCAAGGGGACTCTGCAGGAGACAGGAAGCGCCTGGAGGAAGCATTGTGGAGAGCAGGACAGGCAGGTGGCATCCACCACCCACCAGCAGGCAGGGCCCCAGTCAGTTCTCCTCTGGTGCCCTCCCAGAGCCAGCGATCTGTGAGGCACCAGCTTCATTTGAAGGTGAGGCTCATTAATCTGAATTAATAGCACTGTTCTGCTCTAGGCTTTGTTTTGCTTTGTCCCCCTCCCATGGACATTGCAGGCCTCTCTGTTGCTGGTTCTGGGATTGGGGAGACACTGTGAACAAGTGTCCAATTAGCTGGGAAAACAGAATCCAGAAAGCAGAAGCCAGGATTCCTGCTCCGGCCAGAAGGTATCTCCCTCTAAAGCCCAGAGACCACACACCATTCCCATTCAGGTCAGGCCCTCGGGGCATCCTTGCTATTCTCTGCCCTCCTAACCCCACAGAATAATCCCGACCCCCCGGGGATATAATTATCCCCACCCCACACCTCCCTCCCTGCTCAAGCTACTACAGAAACAGGGGTGCCCTGACCATCAAAGACAGCTTATGCCAGGGATATGGCCTACTGTCTGCTGCACATGGACATATGATAGATGCGGTCAGCTGCTTGGGAAGGGGCTGGCTCATGCTCTGTGAATCCATAGGTCAGGGTCAGGGGGCAGGGAGCAGGAAGGTGGCTGAGAACAAGGAAGACTCAGCATCTCCAGGTTCTGAGCAGGAGCAGCCCCTGGCCATCCTGCAGAGCCAGGCACAGACCCTAGGAGCTGAGCAAACATCTGAGTATGATCAGAAGAGCTGCCAAGGGTGTATGGTCAGCTCTGCCAACCCTGACACCCCCTCACCCTCCAGGGGTGGCCACAACGCCTGCACCAGCTTTTCCCGCCTAATGTTTCTGAGCAGAGTGTCCCTTCCAGGAGCTGGTAAAGAAACAGCCTCAGAGAAGTGGTCCACAGCAAGCTGTCCCAGGCGCTGTGGCTCTGCTAGAGAACTTTGCCATGGGCTTGTGGACACTGCGGGGCTCGCGAGGGACTACTCTGTCACCTTCAAAAACCAATGGAGACAGTTTCAGATGACACATCACAATCTTTCTGGCTTGCTGGGGATGAACTTCATGAAGACCCAGAGGTTGCTGCTGGATGGACAGGTTCTGAGAATCAATCAACAGGCCACAGACCATCCACCAGGAAAACAGCAAAGGAAGGAAGAGTGGGCAGCCAGAGGGTCCCTCTCCAGGAATCCTGGCCCCAAGGAACTTCAGCTTTCGAAAATGACATGCACTCCAGCTCCCCTGATGAACAGAGGACAATCTCAGGCATCTGCAGTAGGAAGAGGACCCCATAGGGCTCTTGGAGCAGCAGGAATTCAGCCAGGTCTCTGCACGGCCGTCTCCAATGCCAGCGCACCTGCCACGCTGGGCGAGAGCCGCCATGATTTACTGACACGTCTGAGCTCCTCCAGATTCCCTCCTCATCGACCACCTCCCAGCCAAGCCCACCAAACTGCAAAAAGACCAAGCGTGGCGGTTCTGGAGCCAGCTGGAAGGACGTCGTCTGTAGCCGACGGTGCCACCTGTCCTCTTCTGGTTCCAGCCAAACATCCCCCTCCATCACTCCGCACCCGGAGTACGGAACTGGTTTTGCACAAGCTCGCCTGGGTCAGGCCAGTGGAGGGAATTGGCGAGGCTGGGGTTCCTGCCACAAGCCGGGGCGAGGGGGGAGGGGTACAGCAGTACCCCTATTACTACTATTGCTACTCAGCAGTACTACTGAGTGTGGTGAACTCACTTTTTGCCCTGTTTGCCCTGGGGTCTAGTGCTGGGCGATCCTTCCAGCAACTTCCTTAGTCTCCAAATGCCCAAATGCCGGCTGCAAGCCTGTGAGTCTACACGGCCCCTGCTGTGATATTCATGCCCACAGAGCTGCCCCTCAGGGTGAGCAGCAAGTTTAAAACGTGAGCTGATCTGCTGACTGCCTGAGCCATTCATCTCCACAAGCCATCACTTGCTGACTCCGTGACGATGTTCCTAAACTTCCGTGTGTGTGTGTGCTAAGTTACTTCAGTCATGTCCAACTCTCTGTGATCCCACGGACTGTAGCCCACCAGACTCCTCTGTCCATGGGATTCTCTAGGCAAGAATATAGGAGTCGGTTGCCATGCCCTCCTCCAGGGGATCTTCCCCACCCAGGGATCGAACCCATGTCTCTTATTCCTCCTGTATTGGTAGGAGGGTTCTTTACCACTAGCACCACCTAGGAAGCCCCCATCTAACCCTGCATCCAACCCTGCTAAAAATTTCTGAAGCAAGACCTTCCACCTTTCTCATTCCCAAATTCATTTCCTCTCTACATCATTTGTCTGAAGCTCACTGAATCATGGTATTCTCAGGTGTGTGTGTGTGTGTGTGTGTGTGTGTGTGTGCGCGCGCGCGCGCGCGTGCGCGTGCTCAGTCATGTCCGACTCTTTGTGACCCCATGGACTGCAGTGCGCCAGGCTCCCCTGTCCATGAGATGTCCCAGGCAAGAATGAACCTGTACTACTTCAGACTTTTCAGGACACCTGTCAGATCTCTTACCAGCACTGATCTGCCTTCTGCTCCAGCTTCTATTCCTCACTAATCCCTGTGGGAACCCTCTGCACTCAAACAAAGAAAGTTACATGCTTTCTGTGGAAGAAGATGGGAGTAGTTGTGCAAGCTGGATAACCAGAGTCACCGCAGCTGTATTAAGATGACCACAAAATGGCTGAGGTCTAAATGGTAAAAGAACTGGCTCTGTTGTTATTTTCTTAAAAAAAAAAAATCTAAGTTCAAGCACCAAGCTTTTCTTTCAAATCCCAAGTGTGTGCTGACTTCCTTGGATCCTGGCATGAGATGCTTCAGGCCGCGTCCTCTAGAAATTCTGGGCACATCTACTCATTCTCCAAGGGGATCAATAACAGCATTAAATTCCTGCCGCCAGTGCATGCTGATCACACCCTAGAGTCTGATCCTGGGGTCTGCAAGGTAGGCGTGTGCCTTTTAAATCTGTTAAGCTGCTGTGAAGTCTTAACGGTGTCATCTGTCACTCAAGTGACAAGGAAGAGTGTCATGAGCTATATTTGGCATCGACTTGGCCCTTATTAGAGTGTCATGCTCAGTTTGGGAATTCTAATTTTCCAAAAGGTACAGAGAACTTGGAGAGGGTCCAAGACAGAGCAGTGAAAATGATTAAAGGGGTGGAGAGAGGGAACTCAGGAAAAAGGTTAAATGAATGTGGGTGACTTATCAGAGAAAAAGAAAAATTAGGGTAGACTACATATCTCGAAGTAGACATTATCTTAAGGAAACCAGAGGCCATTGCTCCCTGGTATAAGGATACATAAAAAAAAGACAATCTAATATGACATTTGAGTATTAGGCATATCAGTCTTTTTTCGATGTTTGTTAACTTTCAAAATCATTGAGACCAGATAATGAGAATATCAAATAATTTTTCTTGTGATCTCAAGAAAAAAAATTGTCTCCATCTATATTAATGTATTTAATTCTCAAAATAAATCTGAGATAAAGGAATTGAGGTCCTTAGAAGCCAACTGCCCAAGATACCTTAGCTATTAATTTGGGTCCAGAATTTAGGATGCCACATCCTGGGGTCTGGGCTTCCCCAGTGGCTCAGACAGTAAAGAATCCTCGTGCAATGCAAAAGACGTGGGCCTGGATTCAATTCCTGGGTTGGGAAGATCCCCTGGAGAAGAGAATGGCAACCCACTCCAGTATTCTTGCCTGGGAAATCCCATGGACAGAGGAGCCTGGTGGGTTATAGTCCATGAGGTTGCAAAGAGTCAGACAGGACCGAATGACTAATACACACACACACACACACACACACACACATCCTGTTGTCTTCAGCCAGACCCCCTTCACCCAAATGCTTAGATTGGATTTTTCTGGAAGAAGAGCACTAGACCATGACCGGGGGGGGGGGGTGATTATAACTCTCTTATTTAGACAACTGTGAAAAATCAGATAGGAGCTTCTCCCTAAACTATGAATCACAATTGCTTCCAGACAGTCATTTTTTTCTTCAGTTCAGTTCAGTCGCTCAGTCATGTCTGACTCTTTGCAACCCCATGCATTGCAGCACGCCAGGCTTCCCTGTCCATTACCAACTCCCAGAGCTTACTCAAACTCATGTCCATTGAGTCAGTGATGCCATCCAACCATCTCATCCTCTGTCGTCCCCTTCTCCTCCTGCCTTCAATCATTCCCAGCATCAGGGTCTTTTCCAATGAGTCAGTTCTTCACATCAGGTGGCCAAAGTACTGGAGTTTCATCTTCAGTATCAGTCCTTCCAGTGAATATTCAGGACTGATTTCCTTTAGGATGGCTGGATCTTCTTGCAGTCCAGGGGACTCTCAAGAGTCTTCTCCAACACCACAGTTCAAAAGCATCAATTCTTCGGCACTCAGCTTTCTTTATAGTCCAACTCTCACATCCATACATGACTACTGGAAAAACCAAAGCTTTGAATAGACGGACCTTTGTTGGCAAAGTAATGTCTCTGCTTTTTTAACATGCTGTCTAGGTTGGACATAACTTTACTTCCAAGGAGCAAGCATCTTTTAATTTCATGGCTGCAGTCACCATCCACAGTGATTTTGGAGCCCCCCAAAAATGAAGTCTGTCAACTGTTTTCACTGTTTCCCCATCTATTTCCCATGAAGTGATGGAACCAGATGCCATGATCTTAGTTTTCTGACTGTTGAGTTTTAAGCCAACTGTTTCACTCTCCTCTTTCATTTTCATCAAGAGGCTCCTTAGTTCTTCTTCACTTTCTGCCATAAGTGTAGTGTCATCTGCATATCTGAGGTTATTGATATTTCTACCAGCAATCTTGATTCCAGCTTGTGTTTCATCCAGTCCAGAATTTTTCATGATGTACTCTGAATATAAGTTAAATAAGCAGGGTGACAGTATACAGCCTTGACATACTCCTTTCCCGATTTGGAACCAGTCTGTTGTTCCATATCCAGTTCTAACTGCTGCTTCTTGACCTGCATACAGATTTCTCAGACCCCAGAAAAACAATAGACCTAAATCTGTCAACTCTCAAGATTTTCCTTTGGGTGGCTGGGTAAGAGGTGAGGCCATGAAATGAGCCAGAGACTACCTCTAGAGGAGATAGTTTACGGACAAAAGTGATGAGAAAACTCTGAATCTGTAGTCTGGGGGGCCCTGGGATGTACAGGTAGAGCAGCATCAGGAAGCTGGTTGCAGTAGTCAGAACGCGGATAAATGTCTGCAAGTGGGATTAAACTTGAATATTACTGCATGTGTGCGTGAGATGGTTGAGACAGAGATGGCGTCTCAGGGCATATGGGTAACACAGGAAAGCAAAGGGTGAGGGCAGACCCTTCTGGAACATCTCCTGAAGGAGGCAAAAGAGGAAATGTCAGAGTATAGGAGGAAAACTTACAACAGGGATGGTTTATATCAATACAAAGAAAAGATGCAATCCCCCAGGGAGATGTAACAGTAATGCAATTCATGCATCAGCTGACAGAGCACTGAAATGCATGCAAAAAAAACCCAGCTGACGTAAATGGAGCAGGAGACTTTAATGAAACTCATAAATGGACAAATCAAAGAAACAAAAAGTAAGCAGTGATAGAAACTATCTGAAAATTATGATGAAGAATAGTCACCATATATATCTGATCTACTATAATCTGCATATACATATAAAGATATAATGAAGAGAATACTTTTTTCAAATGCCCATCAAACACTGATAAAAATGATCAAGATCTGACTACAAAGAAAATCTCAGTGTATTTCAAAATATATGGATTGTTTTCTGGCCCCAGTGTAATAAAACTTGATATCAACAACAAAAAGGGCAGAAAGATGAGTAAACAAACACCTATTCTTTTGAAATTGAAAACACTTTCCTAGAGAATTTTTGGACATAAAATGAAATGGAAAACAGTGCTACAGGCTAATTACAAACAGCAATACTGAAAACACTACACTCACAGCAATCTTAGAAGAAGCAGAAAAACTTGGTGTCCTGGAAGCCAAGAGAGTAGAGGATTTCAAAGAAGGACTGAGTAACAGCACCAATGAAAGAATCCACTACTAGGGCAGGACTGAAAAATATACCCCGGATGTGAAAACAAGCAGGTCACTGGTGACTGCCAAAATAATTCCATAGGCCAGAACACCTCTGATATTTCAATAGGATAATTAAGATGCTGTTGGTAGATATTCAATGACTGAAGGGAGAAGTAGTGTAGATATGAACTTTAGAACACAATTAGATGAGAATGACAGAGAAAAATACTAATGTAACTAAAGTAAGATTCAGGATCATATGAGACATGCTTGATGTGCTTATTTTGTTTGAATTGGAGAGGCTTAGAGAGAGAGAGAGGAGGGATCTAGGACCATTAGAAAGAAAAAAACAAAAGCTTGGAGAGAGAGAGACCAGTACATGGGGATGTAGACTGAAGACAGACCCAGGAAAAACGGAAGGGAACAGGTGAGACTCACAGGTAGAGAGGCTCACCGTGGAGAACAGAAGGCACACTTCCTTCTCTCAGACTGAAAAAGACCCAGAGGATGGACGTGGGTGTGTGTAATTTAGGGTGACGTGCAGGACAGGCTTTATCAGGGAAGCAAGACAGAAGTTCCCCTTCTAAAACTAAGTGGGGCTGAGGTTGATCAGACAGCAAGAGCTAATTGCAAAATAACAACTGCCAAAATTATTAAAATCAACTGATTTAGTTCTACAAAGAATTTTATGGGGAAGGGACCATACTTATTATTTTCATTGCCATTTTTAAAAAGTGAGGTGCCTCAGGTACGAAGAACTTATGTGAATCCTCCAGGTCAAACAGCCAGTGATCTGGGATGGTATCTGTGTCCGGGAGCCACGCCCTTGCACACATACATGCAGATGTACACTACTAGAGATGTTAAACTAAGTCCAGATTTGTTTTTTGGAAGAGGGCTTTACGTTTGGGCACAGAATGTATGGGTTTATAAAAGCAAGCTTGGCTGATGAAATAAAGCCAGAGTGCATCGCCAACCGTCTCATTGGAGTTGTTTCTGTTCGCTGCAGTCTATTGATCTCGGCTGGAGAAGTCGCTGAAACCTGGCCGGCACGCCATGCCTCCACCGGGGTAATTTATGAGCCTGTTGCGCGAGACTGAGGACTGATGAACCCCGCCAGCTGGTGGAGCAGGTCCCATGATTGATTCACTCGCCGCTCTCCTGCTCGGCCATTTCACCCTGATCAGCCCGCGCCGCTGCGTGTGCCGTGCTCATCCATCACCCAGTAAACATCATCAACACTACACACCACGGGCACCGTCCTTTGTACTCTGTTTTCTTCTTCCTGGAATCCTCAAAACTGGCTGTGGCTTATCTCCACCCCCTCCTGCTGAGCCAACTCACCAGACATACCTGGGAGAGACCAGTTGTCTAGAGACGCAGGTGCAACCAGGAGGCCATGGTGAAGGGCAGCAAGGATTCAGAATCCAGTCTCAGGTGCCTTTCTAACTAGGACATGGGTGGCAAAGGGGTCGTGCATCTGTGACTCTGACAAACAAACATTTTTCAACTTCCTCCTCTGGAGCAGCCCTTTAGAAAATGTGCCATGAATCCCCAAAATGCAGTGGCATATCTTTTTGTTTCCCCTGGAACAGGCTTTATATGTCACTTCTAAACAGCTACAAAATATGCTGTCAAGAAGCCAGCGGAGGCTTTGTGGAGAGAGAACCATGCATATTGTCACATAATTGTACAGAAAACTTGTAAAAAGAGTGAAAAGGGAGAGTGCAAAAAAAAGAAAGCATGATGTTTCATCCATAAATAATAGTCATATTGGTGTTTCACGTTCCAACTGAAAGGCAGAAGTTAATCTTATCTCATGTGATACTTCACAAACAAAATGATATCTGGACCAGATAGAAATTGGATGGGAGGCTAACCCATCCATCTTTCTGTGCACAGACCAGATCCTTCACCCCACCTCCACTGAGACGGAAAGTCACCCTCTGAGTCCTCCTCCCCAGAAATCTCCTCCAGCCCGAGGGAGCTGCCTTACTGAGCACTCACTTGGCAGCGCAAGGGCCTGGTCCCTTTGCTCCAATCAGGGCAGCTCTGAATGGGTCACCTCAGCTTCTGGAACATCCCAAGGGGGCAGCTGAGGCCAGAGCCATCACCCTGGCGCCCAGTCCTGTTTCCCTCAGTCCCAGACAAACCACCTGTTCTCGAAGTCCCACCTTTTGGGGAACCCAACTTTTGACATTCAGGAGGTGTAGTCTACACAGTTGATTCCAACAGCAAATGCATGAGGGCTAGTTACAATAACAGATGATGTAGTTGGTTGTTTTTTAATCCAGCAAAGAAAAAAAAGAGAGAGAGAGAACTGTTTAGAGTGAAACAAAAATGGTTTAGAGAACAATGACTTTCCAAATGTGATTTCGAACCATTGCAGGCGGTGATTGGCAAAGAGCTGGTAAGCTCAAAGCTCACAGGGCTTGCCATGTGAGATAGTCTCGAAGGAAGGTGCCTCTGGCCCTCCTTCTCTTCAGGTGGAGCAGGTCCTGCAAACGAGTCTGGTAGCTACCTTTGTCTCACATGCCAGCAGACAAAGACAGAAAAGAAAGAAGAAAAGAGAGGAAAGGGAGGCAACTTCAGGGAGGACAACGGAAGAAAGAAGGTACAGGCAGGTGTCAGGAGATGACATCTGCTGGGGAGAAAGGATGAAAGATCCATCTGAAGTGATGAGGTCACTACAGAAACCCACCAGCCTCTCCTCCTTGGACAGGAAGCCAGGTCATCCCTGCAACTTGGTGGTAATTTGCTTTGGAAGCCCACGGCCACCAAAAATCACAAATTAGGGACTTCTCTGGTGGTCCAGTGGCTAAGACTGTGCTCCCAATGTAGGGGGTCTGGGTTCCATCCCTGGTCAGGGAACTAGACCCCACATGCCGCAACTAAGAGTTCACAAGCCACAGCTAAGACCCGGCACAGCCAAATAAATACATCTTCTGAATGCTTCAATTATTTGAGATAAAAAAGAATCACACATGAGCAGCTCTTGGAACAGGCTATATAACTCTAAGTGTTTTGCAGGCATTGGGTTCTGCCCATAGATGTACGGTAAGCAGCAATTCACACTGGACAGCCTACACTTACTGGTTCTCCTAAGAGCTGCTAAGCCCTCGTGGACACTGTTCCCCCCACCTACAAGGGTGTGCAGCGCCCACCTCCTCAGACCTTGGAATTGGCCCCACCTAGCCGCTGATCTTTGATGGCTCTTTCTAAATATTGGATTCCATATCTTTCAAGCAGATGCCATATCGATTCAATTCTTCTGATGAGTCAAGGTACAAGAAATAGAAGAAAGCGCAAGAAAGCACGTTTAGCAGAGACACCTTCTCGAGACAGTGGTGCCTTTGACAACAGTCAAAAGGGTAAGAACAGAAGGAGGAGGATGTCAGCTCACTCTGTAAAAAGAACACATGGAGGTGGGGGATAAATTAGGAGCTTGGGATAAACATACACAAAAATCTACATATAAGATAGATAACCAACAAGGACAGCACAGGGAATGCCACTCAATGTTCTGTGATAACCTGCATGAGAAAAGAAGGTAAAAAAGAACAGACGTGTGTATACACGTAACTGAGTCACTGCTATACACCTGAACCAACACAGCATTGTGAATCAACTATACTCAAGTGAAGTCAGAATTGAGAAAAAGAATATGAGGAAACAGAGACCGCTGGAGGTGGCCCGAATCACCAGGATTCAGGTCAGCATGTGTGAATTTAAGACCACGGGAGTAATTTCTGTGTCCCCTTAGAAAACCTCAGTGGCCGAGGGCCTGCTCTTCCCATGCAGGTGTGACCCTCAGAAGTCCTTCCTGCCTCCCGTCCTCCTGTGTCCTGGCTTCTCAGGAGCCAGCACCCTGGACAAATCAGAAAACGAGCCAGGCTGACTCGGCCCTTGCACAGGATCTCCTGTTCCTTGGTGTGTCCCCTCCCAGCCAGGCTCTTCATTGTCCTGAACTCGAGATGAGTCCTAGAGGCAAGACTCGGGTTGGGATCACTTTCTCTTGGTTTTTACATGAAACTGGACTGACTTATGCTACAGTCGGGTATCCCAGGTGGCGCTAGTGGTAAAGAATCTGCCTGCCAATGCTGGAGACGTAAAAGGAACAGGTTCGATCCCTGGGTCAGAAAGATTCCCTGGAGGAGGAAATGGCAACCCACCCCAGTATTCTTGCGTGGAGAATCCCATGGACAGAGGAGCCTGATGGGCTACAATCCATAGGGTCACAAAGAGTCGGACACGACTGAAGCAACTTAGCATGTACATGTCACAGTCACGCTGGCTAAAATCCCACTGCTCATCTTCCAGGTTTATAGATTTGCGGACAAGCTACTCTCCTGCATCAAAAATTTAAGCCATTTAGAAATGGATTCTGTTCTATTTCCCGAGTGCACTCTCTTTCTCAGTTTAATTCCAAAACACACCAGCAGTCTGGGGATGGTGGAGAAAGTGGGACCTAAAACAAGAATAGTGAAAATTATGACATTTTGCCCATCCTCCCCTCCTGAGCCTGTGAGGCTCTGGGCCCCCACTCCGTCCTCTCAGAGGATCCCCAGCGACAAGTTCAAAACTGTTAACCAACTTCAGAGATAAAAACACAAAGTTCACCAAGGTCACTATTTGGAGTCGTACATTGTTCTGCTTCATCACACGCTGCCCAGGTGCCTCAGTTTCTCCAAATGTCAAGTGGAGGTAATATGAGAAGCAAGCCTTTTAAATCGTACAGGAAGAGTCTTTAAGCCCTTAGGAGAAACTGTGCTGGTGTTAAAAATGTAGAACGCTGCTATTGATACAATTATATCTGAGATTAATATATTTTTAATATATCACATTAAAAAACAAATTCTCTGTCCCACCGTAACCTTTCCTTGAAATTTCTTAAAACTTTCATTTTTACATAATCATCGTAACTTTCTCCTCTACAGGAGAATAAAGTTCAGCCCTGAAAGGAGGGGTGGGAGAACACAACCTCAGTTAGGGGTGCAGCCTGGCCATGATGACTCATCCCAGGAGGAGGGAGAATTCGAGAGCAAGACCAGGAAGAGGCACAGGCATGTGGACTCGGGGGTAACTGGAAACAGCAGAGCCACCCGACCCAGCCATGCATGGAGGGGACAGGCACGGGGGCAGGGGGGCAGACACACCAGGGCAGGGAGAAGGAGAAAAGTGACAGCAGCTGCTGGCTCCTGCATGTGAACCTGCCCAGGTGGTCCCTCCGAGCTGGGGGACTGAGCCCTGGTCGTGCAGCGTGAGTCCCTGCAGGATGGAGGCCACAAGCAAGCACTGCTCACTGCTGAGATCACCTGTCCCAGAAGCATTTGTTGTTGTTCAGTCGTTCAGTCATGTCCAACTGCCACTCCATGGACTGCAGCACCCTAGGCTTCCCTGTCCTTCACTATCTCCCAGAGTTTGCTCAAACCCATGCCCATTGAGCCGATGATGCCATCCAACCATCTCGTCCTCTGTTGCCCCCTTCTCCTCCTGCCTTCAATGTTTCCCAGCATCAGGTCTTTTCCAATAACTCAGCTCTTCACATCAGGTGGCCAAACTATTGGAGCTTCAGTATCAATATCAGTACTTCCAATGAATATTCAAGACTGATTTCCTTTAGGATTGACTGGTTCAACCTCCTTGCAGTCCAAGGGACTCTCAAGACTCTCCTCCAGCAGCACAGCTCGAGAGCATCAATCCTTCAGCGCTCAGCCTTCTTTATGGTCCAATTCTCACATCCATACATGACTACTGGGAAAACCATAGCTTTGTCTATGATGGGCTTGGGAAGCCCCATCTGGACACATGGCTTCCTTGAAACGAGCAGCGGCCCAACCCAAGGGTCACGGTGGGCTCTCCTTGGCTGGTCCCCAATCTGTTTGTCCATCCAGCTGGGTCCTGAGTCACAGTTTCCATGCCTAGTCCTGCAGTTGGGTCCACCAAATGGAGTAGCTAATCCAATAAATCCGCTTCATCATCAGTGTTCTTCCCGCAGATCCTGGCGTCACTGGGAAGGCGCTCTCTTTCTGGGAGGGAGGGGGAGGCGGGGAGGGCTGCATCCTTCAGTTTCCGGGCACCCCGCCCTAGTGTATGCAGGTCACTGCACCAGTGCAGCTCTGTCTCCCAGCTGAAGGCTCAGTCACCAGCTGGCTCACACTGCTGCCGGGTCTCTCAACACCAAATCCTGGCAGGAAACCATTAGTGGAGTAGAGAAAGGTTATCACATTTCTCATCACCCGTTGGACATACTTTGTCAGGAAACAGCATTTGCTGAGGAGCCTGGTTACAGAGAAGTGTGAGGAGCATGAAGTGTTCTGGGCTTTCTCTGGAGCAGTGCTGGTGGTCTAGTCACTAAGTCCTGTCCAACTCTTTGAGACCTCATGGACCATAGCCCTCCAGGCACCTCTGTCCACAGGATTCTCCAGGCAAGAATACTGGAGTGGGTTGCCATTTCCTACTCCAGAAGATCTTCCCGACCCATGGACTGAACCCATGTTTCCTGAGATGCAGGTGGATTCTTTACCACTGAGCCACTGGGAAAGCCCACATTTTCTCTGGAGACTACCCCCGCTGCATCTCCAAACAGGGGAGCCAGGTGGATCAGTGGCTAAGGAGCTGGTTATACAGAGTCCTCCAAAGCCAAGCTGCCGACAGGTGTTGTGAGATGACGAAGGAAGGACAAAAAGGTAAACAGAAGTCAAGCCTTTCAGGAAAACATTACACTTGGCTGAGTCTCCGGGGCTCTGGAAGAATCCTAGGATGAGAAGAAGTCTGGTACCACAGGAGCTAGCAGAGGACGACGGGCATCTTCCAGCCCAAACACCTGAGCCGAAGTCCCTTCCAGAAAATTCAAGCATGATGCTCAAGTCTAGAGCCACAGGGAGGTAGGGGGATGGGCCAGGAGAAGGGATACTGGGGAAGTAGAAACTCTCTTTTCTGGGAAAGCCTAAGTATGTGCTGGCGGCTCTGCTGCAGGGAGCTGCAGGCGGCTGAAGCTGGGGCTGAGGAGCCCTAATTGCTGCTCGGATGACTCTGCCGCCCGCAGCCACTGTCCTGCAGGAGGCTGCCATCCATCCCTTCCAGGGGTGGGGCTGCTATCAGCACGCGGTTTACAGCCCCCGGGCAGCACACTAATTAAAAAGGCTTTGTGAGAGCCGTCCTCATTAGCTGCTGCTTCCTTAATCACTGCCTCTTCAGCCACCAGGACAATCTATAAATCTCCTCAAATATAAAATAATGAAGTTGAATGGTTCAATTTATTATAACATAATAAGTTAGGACAATGCGGGGGTGGACAGGGTGGCACTGGAGCGCGTCCCCTGACCCGAGCCGTCCGTCCCTCCTCGTTACCAGAGGCTCTGGACACACCATGGCGGCGGGGGCAGCCTGGCTCGGCCACTGAGTCACCTGGGGCCCCCCGTGCCCTTTGCACATCTCCCTTGGACTGGGCCAGGCCAGGGGAGAGGACGGCTGGAGAGGGCCAAACGCCCCACAGAGACGGAAAGGGCTTCAGGTCCAGGGTCTCATCCTGCCGGTGGGGACAAGTCTGGGACACAGCCCCCACATGCCCAGACAGCCTGCAGTTCAGAGAAGCCACTCATCCCAGGGCACACAGTCAGCCCCTCACCGGGAAGCCGTAGCCCTGTCTGCCCATTGATATTGACATTCAGCTCCGTGGAGATCCACGTGCTCCATCCTAACCCCTTGGAGACCTAGGTAAAGACAGAACTCCCTCTGAAGTGGAACACCGGACACCACAAAACCCCTAGAAGAAATCAAAGGCAAAACGTTCTCTGACATAAATTGCACCAATGTTTTCTTCGATCAGTCCTCCCAAAGCAATAGAAATAAAAGTGAAAATAAACAAATGGGACCTAATCAAACTTTTGCACAGCAAAAGGAACCATAAAGTAACACCAAAAAGACAACCTATGGAACGGAAGAAAGTATTTGCAAATGATGCGACCGACAAAGGCTTAATTTCCCAAATATTCAGACAGCTCATAAAACTCAATAACAAAAAAGTCAAACAACCCAATAGAAAAATGGGGAGACCTAAACAGACATTTCCCCCCAAAAAAGACATACAGATGGCCAACAAACACATGAGAAAATACTCAACATCACTAATTATTACAGAAATGCTAATTGAAGCTACAATGAGGTACTACACCCCCCGGTGAGAATATGCTTATGTGCTTAGTCGGTCAGTTGTGTTCGACTCTTTGCCACCCCATGGACTGTAGCCTTCCAGGCTCCTTTGTCCATGGGATTCTCCAGGTGAAAGTACTGGAGGGATTGCCATGCCCTCCTCCAGGGGATCAAATGGCCATCATTAAAAAGTCTACAACTAACAAGTGATGGAAAGAGTGTGGAGAAAAGGAACCCTCCTGCACTGCTGGTGGGAATGTAAACTGACACACAGTGGAGAACAGTGTCGAAGTTCCTTAAAAATAAAAATAGAAGTACCATACAATCAACCATCCCACTCCTTGGCATGTATCCAGGCAAAACCGTAATTCAAAGAGTTACATGCACCTCAACGTTCACAACAGCACTATTCCCAACAGCTGAGACGCAGAGCCGACCTAAATGTTGGCCTTATCGACACTTGTGGTACATACATACAATGGAATATTACTCAGCCACAAAAAGGAATGAAACAACGCCATTCGCAACATGAATGGACCTAGAGATGACCATACTAAGCAAAGTAAGTCAGAAAGAGAAAGACAAATAACCCATAGACTAAGAGTTTAGTGTTAGCAGATGCAAACTATCAAATATAGGATGGATAAACAATAAGATCCTATTGTAGAACACAGGGAACTATACTCAGTGTCCTGTGATGAAACATAATGGAAAAGAATATGAAAAACAAGGCATATATTTATAACTGTGCCACTGTGCTATACAGCATAAATGAACACATTATAAATCAACTATTACCCCAATAACATTTTTTAAAAAAGAAAAATAAAGAAATTAGAGTTCCCAGGTTTCTTCCCAAGGGAACTTGATTGATACGTTCAGGGGTGTGGGGCCCAAGAATCAGTATCTTTCTCAAGTTCCCCCAAAGATTCTTATCATCTGACACATCTGAAAAATGCTGAGCGGCCACTGAAAGCAGCAGCCTGGCCGTCGTGTCCCTGCTCCTAAGTCTTGATCTTGGCTCTCTCCTCTCCCCCACACCCTGGCACACGCCATTCCTGTGACTGACACCCTTCTACCCGGGAAGTCAGAAGTCTTTGCTGAGACAGCTGCAGGCAGATGAGCTACATGACCAGTTTCCTGCAGGCTGAGTGTAACCTCCCTTCCTCTACCCCTGATCCTTAGCACCCCATCCCCAGCGCTCTGCCTGAGGTGCCCCGCTAGTCAGGGACGGTGCTTTCCCCCAGACCGCCTATGCCCCTCACCCCTGGTCTGGGCTTCCCTGTGACCACTGACATGGAGCACAGCTGCCTCCCTCTTGAGGTCAGGAGGTGATCTGGCTGAGAGTGGCTCCCAGGAGGCCCATGGAGACGGATGTCCACATGCTAATTATCTCCAGAAGCTCACCCACAGCATCCAGAAAGGAAGCCATGATTTTATCCAGAAATTACCCAAAGTCAGACAGAAGGCATGGTAAGCATGAATTGAGGAGGATGCGGCCAAGTCACTGTGTTTTCCAGACGCAGATCTCTGCTGTCTAAGCTGCTGAGCTGCCCAGATGGTCCAATAGCAACGGACGCCATGTCCATTCCCTGGCTCCTCGACATCCTCTGCAGGGAGGGGGCAGCTCTGCCTCTCCACGGTCTCGGTGGTCCGCCTGGCCTTTCCAGCCTGCGGTCAGCCCCTCCTGCGAGGACAGAGGGGGACCTGGCAGGAGGTACAGCCCCCCACCTGATGTGGGGAGCAAGTGGGGCAGGACGGCAGGGTCACCTCGAGGAACTGGGCAGCATGGCCCACAGCAAGCCCCTCCCCGGTGAGGTCTTCCTGCCCCGAGGCACCTCACCAGGCTGGCGAATGGCTCTGACCTTTTGGGATCCAAATGCCACCCAGCCAGGGAAATGCCAGGATTTCAGTCCACAGCAAAGAACATTTCTGCTGCACACCAGGCTGTTTGTCAACTCACCTCACACGCCTTGCCGTTCTCTCCTTCCCTCCTTCTTAGTCTAGAGCACTTGTCACCTGGAACCAAATCACACATGTCTTTATCGTGCCTTTTTTTTTTTTTTGCTTTTTTTAAAAATATATTTTTAATTAAAGGATGATTGCTTTACAGTATTACCTTGGTTTCTGCCAAACAGCAACATGAATCAGCCATAGGTATACGTATGTCCCCTCGTATCATGCTTATTTTTATTCCATCTATTTTGGCCAGCGGGTAAGTCCCAAGGGGGCAGGGGTCACTGACTGCTTTATTCTCTGACATGCCCCAATCATCTCCAACAGCAACTGCCCACAGTAGGCTCTCTGTAAATGTTTGATGAATGATGGCAAGCACAGGAGAGCCTAAGACAGGAGTGTGGTTCACCCACCTCCTATCCTGCCCCGCTGAAGGGAGACACTGCCTGTCCTGGGCATAAGAGCTCAGGACTGCCTCCATAATCTGCAAACAAACTAAGACGTCACAGAGTCTCCCGCTGGCTGACCCCCAAGCTGGCGTCCATCCACTCCCCACAGAAAATGTCCTGTCACTCCCATTCCACGTTGGCTCAGGCATCAAGCAATCAGATCCCCCGGTGAAATATTGGTTGTTCTTGCTTAACCAGGTGACAAATAACATGCTTAATAAATTATAAATGATAAAATATTGCAGAAAACCCCAATATCAATTTTAATACTTTAAAATGATTTATTAATCTGCTCTCATGCTGTGTGCAGTCTCTCTTATTTCTCACGTTCCCACAATACACTGTGAATGAGGAGGGAGAAACTGACAAGGTGAATACAGGAAGGAAAGAGGGCAGCTGGAGGGATGCGATGGGTGGGCTCCCAATAAGCTGAATAAAAGAAGAGACACCACTCTGCGTCACGGATACAGCTCCAGAAATGTTCTATTCATGAGCCTGTATTGCTGGCTCCCCTTTCCAGGAGATGCCAATAGACCACGGATTCTGTGAAGGCATTCCTAACCCCAGTCCTTCTGAGAAAACCACTGACCCCACCAATCCTCCTCACACACAGGCACAAAGCAGTCAGCTCATGTTGCTAGATGCAGGGCTGGAGGGATGGAGAGAGAACCAAAGGGATGGGTAGTTAGATGGATGAACTGAGGAAGGGAGAGATGCAGGGATGGATAATGGGAGGGAAGGAGGAATAGGTGGACAAGGGGATGTAGGGCAGTAGAGAGATGGAGGGATAGACAGGTGGAGAGAGAACCAGAGGGATCGGTAATTGGATGGAAGGATGGAGGGCAGAGTGGTGGGATGGAGGGATGGTTGGATGGATTCATTTGCTGGTTGTCAGGGCTCTTTCCCTGGCTCAGACACTCATTTCCTCTGTGGACGCCTGCTCTCCAGCCCAGAGACCAGGGTCATCCTCAGAAGGTCACAATGCCCAGGACAACCCAGCCTGGATAGGGTGAGATTTGGGGAAAATACCTGCACTTAAAAAGACACCTCACTCTTGTCAGCTTTCATTGAAAGACAGGAATTTCAAAATTAAATATTTAAGATGTGTATTAAAAGCGAGTGGCTGACCCTCTTGCTCCCCCCACTCACCCAACCCAGTGTGGCATTTCTAGCTGTTTCTCTGCCTAGAGATGCAGGAGACAGAGACTGAGATCCTGTGGGTGTTGAAGCATGTGTCTGTTGATTCGGAGGCTGCAGATGTGTCTGCAGAACTCAGGCGATGCAGAAACACGGGCCCTGGAGTGGCCCGCCTGGTTCACAGTTCCTGTATTCTACTCCCCACCGGGACGAGCCACGTGGCTCCGACCAAGGACAGGATGCCTGTGCCTCGGTTTCCTCTGCTGTGAGATGGGACAGAATACAGACACACCCCCCGCCCCCACCCCAGGGAGTGGAGGTCAGGTGATGTAACAGGTGAGGGTACCCAGCAAACAACCAGCATTTGTGGCTGGCTAGCTAACAAACATCGGAGAAGGCAATGGCACCCCACTCCAGTACTCTTGCCTGGAAAATCCAAAGGATGGAGGAGCCTGGTGGGCTACAGTCTATGAGGTCGCTAAGAGTCAGACACGACTGAGCGACTTCACTTTCACTTTTCACTTTCATGCATTGGAGAAGGAAATGGCAACCCGCTCCAGTATTCTTGCCTGGAGAATCCCAGGGACGGAGGAGCCTGGTGGGCTGCCGTCTATGGGGTCGCACAGAGTCGGACATGACTGAAGCGACTTAGCAGCAGCAGCAGCAGCTAACAAACATATCATTTAGGTCAGAGGAGGCATTTGAATCCTGCTCAGCCACTGACCAGCTCTGTCCAGAGGCCTGAGCGAGGGCATCCCTCATGTTCACACCTGGGGTGGGTAGGGGGGAGATGGGGAGGACATATTCACATACATTCACACCCAAGAGCAGCTGAGACACCACATGACGAGACGCACAAAAATTCAGGCCCCATGTTGTCGGAGCTCAGAAACAGCACCAACATTAGTTACTACCCCTGTGAATCATCGTAACTAGTTGTCATCGACATGTGGGGTTTAAAGAGCAGACTGCCTCTTCCTATCTGACTGAAACTCCCAGCAGCCTGCACCTCACACCCTTTGTGTGGGTCCATGAGCTGGGTCACCACACAGAACAGAACACACAACAGAAACAGATGTGCTTCCTGGAGGCAGCCAAGGTTCAGGGAGGCTGGGCCCATGTTCCTCTTGAGTAGTTATAAAGTCCAAATCGTCCAGGGTGCCTTCATTTCCTCCAAAACACAGCAAACTAGAAGCAACATTTGGGTGGAACCACTTTGGGGAAAGAAGCAGACAAATCGGAGAGGTAAGAGGCAGAGACAGCGAAGGAGATGTGGCAGAGACCAGGATCCCACCACACAGAAGCGGCTGCACTCTGGGAGCTGCCCCTCGAACCCGAGGGACTGCATTCTGAATTCAGGTGTGAACAGGGTCACCCCGTGCACAAAGCAAGCTGCCAGTTCAGAAACCGATCAGCTGGTAAACAGCAATGCTCTGTAACTCTGGCTATTAACCATAGCTTAAAGAGAAATCAAATCTCATTTATCAGGGATTGCAGGGGTCTTCCTAGACTATTTCAAGGAAACAGGCTGGAATTCTCCCGTGCTGGCTTCCTTGGAGGCAATGCCATTTCCAAGCTTATTCGTGCTCAGTCATGTCCGACTGACTCTTTGCGACCCCGTGGAGTATAGACCGCCAGGTTCCTCTGTCCATGGGATTTCACAGGCAACAATACTGGAGTGGGTTGCCATTTCCTTCTCCATCCAGGCTTATTAAACAGCCATTTAAAGGGACACAGCAGGCTCCAGAATGCCTCTTCCCCCACCCTCCCCCAGACAGACAGCGGCAGGCCTGGCTCCCAAACAACCCACAGGGACAGCATGAACTTTGCCTGCGATCCGCATATGACACAAGGCCATCTTTGCTTTGGTCCAGAGAAAAGGAAGTTAGATCATAGTTAGAGGGAGGAAGTTAGATCATAGTTGGAGGGGGTGGTCTGTGCAGAATCTCAGTGATGAGGTCAGGTTCACATTGAACAAAAGCAAGAGATTCCCCCAATCGCCAGAGCATTTAGGGCCATTTTCTGCCCACCGCCCCCCTCACCCCCCCGACCACATATCAATTGTTCAGACTGTGGCCACAACCCCACAGACTCTCGGAGGCCTCTTTTGCAGAGACACCAGGGCACCAGCTTGAGCGTAGGAAAGCTGAGGCTTTCATAAGCTGTCAGTCATTTCCCTGTGCTACATTTTTAAGCATCAACATTCAAAAGAGTCAGATGACATCTGCTTACTTGATTATCAATATATGTGTTCAGGAGCTGAGAGCCGTAATCGCCTAACAGGTGACATGACAAGTCAACCAGCTGCTAGGTGAGGACAGAATGGGGTCTCCACCCTCCAGCTCCAAGGATCCCACAGCCACAGGCTACCTGGCTTCCTTCCCTTGGAAGTGGAGTTCTCCGACTCAAATGGTTTTCTCAGAAGAAGTCCCCCACAATGGCAGGCACACTGTGGCCAAAATATCCTCAGCAGACGCTGGGTTGCAGGACCATATCCTTGTCCTGTAATTTTCCCAATTGGAAACCAAGCTTGTGTTGTTAGAATGTTGCTGTTTGAATCCTTCCAAAATTAGAGTACATGTCTCCACATTCCCAAGCCACAGAAAGAGTGCAGCACTGAGGGGCTTGGAAAAGGTCATCCTCCAGGCCTGGGAGACACAAGACACCCAGCAAGAAAGCCCCCCGAGCTCCCTGCCATTGTCATTCACTCCCTATTCACCTCCTTTTCCATCACTGCTGATTACAGATAGGTCCCTGTCTGCATAATGTCTTCCCACTTTATAATCAGACAACTGCCACTTACTCTGATAACCTGTGACACTGAGTGTGATTCTGCCTGTGGAATACTCAGTCTGCACGGATCTCTTTTGGGGGCAGGCACATTACCATCCACTTTGAGGCAGAGAGTGGCCCAGAGCAACATATTAAGAAGGTGTGGGCTGCTCCAGCAGGTGCCGCCCAGCTCCCCCCAAGGTGAGAGGCCCCACTCAACCCCCTATCCTCCATGCTGTCCTGGAGAACGCTGCACATGGGACCCCAAACCCCCGTTCTTCCCACCCAGTCGTCTACTCCATGGGCTCTGTGTTCAGAATAGGAATTATTCTTCTGAACTTTAACATCTGTATGGTCATCTGTGATTTAGAAGTTCCCCCTCCTACAGAGTCACATGTAAATGGATTCATACAGAAGTTCTGACTTAGTCTAAAGACAGGCAGACCAAAGGACCCACCCCAGTCACATGAGGGAAGCTGGCGCTGCAGCTGTGAACTTGACGCCCGTGTGGGTCAGAGTGAAGAGACCACGTGGAGCTGGGGAAGCGGGGCTTGCAGGACTCACAGGCTCGGGTTCCAGCCCAGATCCCACCATCTTGAACCACCACAAACATGGAACCTAAATTCATCAGGGCCAGGGCAACATGCTCAACCTGACCACAACCTGGAGCCGCATGGAATTTCTGAAACACCTTGGCCTGGGCTCAGCCCCCAGGCCTGATGCCACTGGTCAAAGCAGCGGGAATGTCAATGGGCTCCCAAGTGATACTTCTATTGAACACAGTTGAGAAGTCAGTCCTCTGAGGCATGGATTCCCCACTGTGACGGAATGACAACGTGTACTACCATAAAATGATCGTCCTACGGGGAACACACACATGGACAAGCTGCATGAGAAAATGCCAGGGGCAGGAGAGGATATACACATACAATGATCTGCATCAAAAGAGAAAATGGAAGCATTTCAAAACCAAGCAAGATTGCTCCCTAGAATGGTTTTCTGTCTTAATCACTTGCCCACAGTGATTAAACAGGGCTTTCAGTTCTGACCCAACATCAACCAATAGGGTAACTTTATATAGAAAAATTTCCCCCCATCTAAGTTCCTAGCAGGAAGAAGATAAGCCTGCAGACGCTGCCCTGTGAGCCAGGCTCTGATGCTTTCTCATCCACACTGTCTGCCAAGCCACGCCGGGCATTTGGAGGTGACCGTGGAGGGAAAGATGAGGCAGGCCTTATGGGAGTCTGCAGCCTGGTCACGGGAACGCCGTTGCTCCCAGTGGTCAGTGCGTGATGAGGCGGCGGCCAAAACCCTGGAGGAGAACCAGAATGGGGAGATGCATGATACCCCCAAAGAGAGGTGCCTTTACAGAAGAGGGTGTTATTTGACCCGAATCCTGAAGGCAGAGAGAGCAAGCCTGCCAGAGACAGAGGACTATGTGAAAAGCCATGGTGTATTTACTCTAGTAGCTGAGTAGAGGGTGGAGAGGACGGTCCAGGCAGAGGGTGAAGGACTTTGCCTCCCCTGCCGAAGCGTCTGACTCCAATTCCCACGTCACAGGTAAGAAAACTGGAGCCCAGAGAACGGAAGTGACAAGTTCCAGGCCACACAGCAGTGGAGAGTTAGATCTGGACCCAAGTTGGTAATGACTTGAAATTTTTCAATTAGCTGAGTAGGGGGTGGAGAGGATGGTCCAGGCAGAGGGTGAAGGACTCTGCCTCCCCTGCCGAAGCATCTGATTCCGATTCCCATGTCACAGGTAAGAAAACTGGAGCCCAGAGAATGGAAGTGACAAGTTCAAGGCCACACAGCAGTGGAGAGTTAGATCTGGACCCAAGTTGGTAATCACTTGAAATTTTTCAATTAAATATAAAAAGAGAAAAAACAAACAGGGCTATTTTCTCTTCTGACTGCTCTATTGGTTGAAATGAATGTCTGTGCCGGGACCACTGAACCATGAGAAGGGATCTGGCTCAGAAGGGAACAAACTGTCAGGAATCTCTGGGCTGAAGGAGAAAGTGGAGAAAATTTTCTGCACAGACCCACGTGTGGGGGTGTCGGTGTGTCTATCTGCAGCAACGTGGCCGCGTATGGATCTGTGCATGCCTATATATAGGAGACATATGCCACAATCTTCAATCAGCATCCACGAGCCAAAGGCATGGGCAGGATTCCTGACGGGGCCTCTCGTCCAGGCTCTGCAGGGCTCCCCACTGGGCGAGGGGCTATTCAGACCCTAAGTTCCGCTCTCAGGAGCCCCCATCTGACACACGAGTCCGACGGAACCTACAACATGGTGCTTCTAGACCGTTCTCTGGGGAATTTGGAAAAACAAGTGGCATTAATATGTATGCCTCTAATTTCATCAAAATGTTAGTTTGTGAGAGCTATTCTGCATACAAGAAACCCTTTGCTTAAGGAAAAGGGGGGAGAGGATTAAAAAAAGAAAATAAGAAAGAACTCTCTGTCAGCTGCTATCTCTAACCCCCTCCCCCAAATAAAATAAGCTATTGCCAATTCTGTGAGGCACATGTTAGGGTTTAAATCAGAATCAACCATCTTTAGAAGATTATGAAATGAAGTGTTTTTGTCCTCCATAAAATTCCCTGAATGGGTAAGTGTGAGAGGAAGCTAGGAATCGAAGGCCTTCCATGAAGATGGACAAGTAGAGGTGAAAGGGCAGGGGGCTTGTCCCTGTCCAGTGAGCACTAACCTTCCCCTGCGACCTTCATGAACAGCCGCCCACTGGCGCCCCAGCTTCAGCTCCTCTGTCTCAGTGGTCCATCATCCTCTATCTATCCCACATTCCTCTTCAGCCCAGCTCCTTCCTCTCCTTGCCACCAAAGTACAGCACACCTGGATCAGGACCCTGGTTTGGTCCATCCATCGCCGGAGTGGTGGGGCCCTTCAGTGACACTGCTACAGACAACAAGGAGGGAGGCTCAAGTGGCCTGGCCTTGTCTGTCTACAGGCCCCTGACCCCTGCTTGGGCAGGAGACCCCTATCTTCCGGGTCAAAGCTAAGGGAATGGAGACTTCGCTGGTGGAGCTTTGGGAGCCGTGTCCCATGAGGGGATTCAGGCCTTCTCTCTGGCCAGCTGTGCAGCCTTGAACACATGTGCTCAACTCTCCGGGTTTCAGCCTTCTCATCTGTAAAATGGTAACAATAACTGCTGGGATCGCACTTGTCAAGAGCACAGGTACCTTGACTTACCCTGCAATGGATGAAGGTAATGACTTTCTGAAAATCTGGAGGGAGTTTTCGACTCGTTTGGTATCTAAGATGGGAGGCAGGCATTCTTCCCTCCTCAGGGGGCTGTGGGGAGGCCGAGATGACCCCATGCACATAAAACTCTGAGCACAGCACCCAGCACTGAGCAAACACCGCCACTCAGCATGCTTGCTCTGAGTCTGAGAAGCAATGATGGGAGCTGAGTGTTCTCACAGGAGTAAGAAACACTACCCTGGTACCCAAGCTAGGAAATACTGAGTCTGGAAGAGGAGACAGAGATACAGACGGGGGTGTGAGGAAGGACCTTTCCAGAATGTCAAGAGAAGGAAAATATCTCAGATGACCCTGGAGGAGGGGCCAGGTGACCCTCCCCAGTGTCCTTCCACCAGCCCCATGTGGTCTTCCTGCTTCCCGCAGCTCGTGCTGGCGCCACAGGGATGAATTAAGACGTGGACCTCCTTATAGACAGGAGGTGAAGGAGGGAGACGCCAAAGGCTCCAGGGGACACAGCCCGGTCCCTGGCATGGAGCCAGCATCCACTGTTTAATGAGGGAAAGAATGGACTCAAGAATGAATAAACACTCTAAAATAACAAATACAAAGCACTTGGCTAGGCAACAATTTTGAGAAAAACTGCTGATATGAAAGTCCATTAACCTTTTGAGCATAATTAACCTTTTATTTTAGTGCACATAAATGATTATTTGATACTCAGCACTAGGCACATGAAGACAGGTAAAGCAGGCAGCATTTCTGAATGCACACAGAATACTCTAGTTCCCAGAAAGTTTTCATGAGTCTCAGACTGGGGAGTGATTTATTCCATTTCTGTTCCTGCTGTCCTTTTCAGTAAATGTAAGGTTTTTTAATAGATAAAGTTTGATTTAAAAAGAGGGACCCCTAATAATTAAGTTCTTAGAAAGTGTAATAAAGATCCTAAAAATTCTGTGAAAACAGATTAAA
The DNA here is from genome assembly GCF_000754665.1 of Bison bison bison. Classification (NCBI taxonomy): domain Eukaryota; kingdom Metazoa; phylum Chordata; class Mammalia; order Artiodactyla; family Bovidae; genus Bison; species Bison bison. The sequence continues at coordinate 2,809,324 of NW_011494777.1, read as the reverse complement.
TGATACATACAAAAGGATTACTTGTCTGTCTCTCTAGTTTGCTTTTCCCAGTCAAGATTCCGTCCTCCAGCTTACTGCTGACAATAGCACCTGCAAATTGATTTATCCCTTGATGAAGTTAAAGCTTTTCTGAAAATTTGGAAACAGTTTTCAAAACCTTGCTGTTGGTAAGCATCTGAGGAGCTGTTCTTTCCCCACTAGTTTTCATCTCAGAATCTTCACATCTGCAGGACAGTCAAGCACCTCTGCAGAACAAGAGAGCAAAGAGAGGAGGGGCGGGTGTCTACAGGCTGCGGTTTCCCATCCATCCCAGCAGTGATATGGTCTGTCCCCAACAGGAAGGGCAGGCCGGGTCACAAGCTGGGCCAGAAAAACAGCTTCTAGCATCTCTGATCAGGGCTTCCTAAGAGAAGCATGGGGCCTCCCAGATGGTGCTACTGGCAAAGAACCCGCCTGCCAATGCAGGAGATGTAAGAGATGCAGGTTGGATCCCTGGGTTGGGAAGATCCCCTGGAGAAGGGCACGGCAACCCACTCCAGTATTCTTGCCTGGAGAATCCCATGGACAGAGGAGCCTGGTGGGCTACAGTCCATGGGGTCGCAGAGAGTCTAACACAACTGAAGCAACTTAGCACACATGCAGGAGAAGCACTATCATTTTGTCCTGAGTATTGAAAATTCCCAAATTAGACACAGCTATGTTCAAACGCGAATATACACCCCTCCTCCTCGACACCTCCCCAAAACTCCAGATATAAAATACACAGAGAGGAACGTTCCGGTCGATAGATGTTCTAGATATAGATGCAAGTAGTTATTTCTGCTCAGATAAGAGAGTGATGGCTGGGTGATCGTCTCTGGTCTGTCTACTAAAACAAGTCTTTTTAACTCAGGATGAGTGTGGTTAATGGCACACATGGGCAAACTGGGCATTTGCAGCTGCATTTGCTTCTGACTTGGAAGCAGAGGTGTTGGAGGCGACAGCAGAGGAAGAGGCCCGGTGTGCTGAGGCTCGGCTCAAGGGGCATGGACACTCACCTGTCTCAGGTTCTTCACACGCACCCACCCCTCCTCGCCCACCTTCTCCCCCATGAATCAGTAAGTCCCGGTTTTCACGGGGTCCTCAGACACCAGCGTGTCTATTTTCAGACCATCATTGTGTTCACCACTGCCAGAAATAAGTCTCAGCAAACTCTAATGGTGGCAATTTTGTGACGCATAAAATTGATTTATGCTTACAATCAAACTGTATTTCCCTTGATAATTTATGCTCAACAATTTAACATAATTATTTGTGCCACAATTTCAACATTTCTGCCGTCCTGACTGTCAACTCTGGAACACAAACACACACACAGACCCAGACACATACACAATATACAAAACAAAAAAACACAGTATCCTTCAGAGGCAGGATTTTTAAAAAATCAATGTCATAGCAGCCTCTTTTGTATTTTGTTGTGACAAGACTGAATTTAAACAGCCTAGGAAGTCAAAACAGCAGGAGAAATATCAATATATATTAACTTAATCAAGCAGCTCTGCTCCACCACCCCCGTCTACATTCGAATTATGCTTCCACAGTGAGTCCCATGGTGCTATTGGCATCTTGTAACTTCTGCACAAATATTTGCAGTCTTCGACGGTCATGGTCACCCAGGATGAAGGGTGGCTACAGGCTTCTGACATTCTCTTTGCATCCGTATGAGATTCTGTCACAGCAACTTTAGGAGAATCACTCCCCAGCGAGGTTTGGCCTCATGTGTTTGAATTCACAATCTTAAAAGGCCTTTCATCCAGGACAGGCTTTTCCTCACATCCCCCAATGGCCTCCCAGCAGAAACTTCATTGTCCACTGTTCTGCATAAACTTCTTTGAAAACTCAATAAAAGACACGTTAACCCAAATGAACGCCTCCTGCACGGCCCCGTCAAACCCCAGGTGTGCACACAGGACTCTGAAGTCAGTGTCTGATTAAGGCACCGGGAGTCAGATCGTAGACACAGGCATAGCAAGTAGAGACCAAATATACTTGACCTTTTAAATGAACACTCGCTGCTTTCCGTTCATGCCGGTATGTTCCATTCTTTCTCCCCAAAAAGGTAATTGGAAGAGACACTCCAATGGTCTCATTAAGCACATCCAGTGTTCACTTTATCATACAGGAAGATGTTCCTGCTGATGCATGACCAGCTGGGCTGCTTCCAGAGGAATGAGGAGTGAGTGGCCAGCCCTCCCCGCCCTCTCACCGCTGCCCCTGGAGTCCCACATGCAACAGCCCCAGGGAGCCTCCTCGGGTCATTCAAACAAGCAGAGCTCAGGATCCCCCTTGCACACACTTGGATAGAGACTTACAACCAGGCTGCATCATCGTCTGCAGGGCCGAGGGCAAAGTGAAAATGATGGTGACGAGGGCACAGACTCAGGCCTGGGAGCCAGCCTGCTGCTTTGCCCCCGGAAACGGCCAGAGGTGACGGGACTCTGCTCAGAACTGGCGAGGCCCAACAGGTGACTGACTGTCTGTAGGGAGTCCTCAGTGAGCAGCCTACCCTGCGAAGCTTTCCCCACTGACCCAGCAAACAGTCCAGCTCACTGTTCCCTCCTTCTCCATTAAACAAAGTCCAAGGCAAGACCACCTTTGAGAAGGAGATAAATTCACTTAAGTCCCTACCTGCCCAGCTCCCTAAAACTCTGTATTTTCAGAGGAAGACAATTTGAGTGTCACCCTGATGCTCGGATTTTGGGGAAGACACAGGAATCAATACCCCTCTCTCTCCATGTCTTCTCACTGCAGTTACTTCCCAGGAAAAAGAAATGCACACACATTCATTTCTAAAACTATGAGAATATCCAAACTTAAGAAATTCTTCATATAAATACAAATATTAAAAACACCAGGACATGGCACAAAAAGACACAAAAAGAGGAGAATTTACTTACACTTCTAGAAACCCCAGGACTCACTCGAACCAATCCTGTAATAGTGGGTTTTGTATTGTCTGCTAAAATCAGACATGAGAAACCTTTCTTTCCAATGATTTAAAGGCGCCATGCCACGGGGTGGTGGAAACTGCCATCTTTGTGAGAAGTCCAGCTTCAGCATGTCAAGGACTATGTGTAACAGAAGCCTGGTCTGAAGGATCTGATGACAATTAGAGTAGAAATACTACCTTCTGTTTATTGATTCTATTAACAAAACTCCACACAAATCAAAGTTCCAAAATATTTCTATGTAATTGTGATGGATGTTCAGATATATATATTTAGATATATACATATATATTCCTTCAATAATTATTTGTTGAGTTCCCACTGACCTTGCAGCTTTCCATTTCATTCTGGAATATGGGTATATAGAATATAGAAAATAAATATTAGACAAATGTACACATTTCCAGTAGTCATATATGGATATGAGAGTTGGACCATAAAGAAGACTGAGTGTCGAAGAACTGATGCTTTTGAACTGTGTTGCTGAATAAGACTCTTGAGAGTCCCTTGGACAGCGAGATCAAACCAGTCAATTTGAAAGGAAATCAACCCTGAATAATGGAAAGACCGAAGCTGAAACTCTAATACTTAGGCCACCTGATGTGAAGAACTGACTCATTGGAAAGGATCCTGATGCTGGGAAAGATTGAGGGCAGGAGGAGAAGGAGGCAACAGAGGATGAGCTGGCTGGATGGTATCACTGACTCAATGGAGAGCTGGCTGGATGGTATCACTGACTCAATGGACATGAGTTTGAGCAAACTTGGGGAGATAGTGAAGGACAGGGAAGCCTGGTGTGTTACAATTCATGGGGTCGCAAACAGTCAGACATGACTTAGTGCCTGAACAACACATGACATATGTACAATCTAATAAAGGAATGAATATGCAGATAAATAACTACAATATGGGATTTAAAGAAAAACAGAAATAAATGTCATAAGTGGACCATAGATTTAGATTTATTGTTGCCAGAGTCCAGACAGGGGAGCTAATACTTCCCTATGAGGAGATCTTCAGAGATTTCCCATGGAAGAACTATCATTTAGTTATTCCTGGATGTATAGATAAGAATATGGAGCAGGTGTGGAGGTAGGGCCTCCTCCTTGTGTAATGTGAAATACAAGGGAAACAGTATGACCTGGACCATCACCACCAGATCCCCCCAGGGACCACCCAGGAAGTGGCCATCTGGTCTACCCCTTCCCTTCTCTGTTGTTTTTCAGAGAACTGATGCTCAAATCCCCTCCTTCCTCTCTCCAGCTCTCAGTAGTCTGGCTCCTGCTCCCACCTTCAACTGAACATGTTCTCAGAAAATGCCACTAGGAACTCTTAAATGTCAAGCATGATGGGCATTTTGCAATCCAAATCTCACTGGATCTCTCTGCTATGTGTGATGCAATTAATCACTTCTTCCTTCCCAAGGCTTCCATGGTCCCACATCATCTGGCTCCCCCAGTCCCTTGGACGGTTCCTCCTCTGGCCCCTTCGTGGGCCCGTCTTCCTCCATCTGCTCTGTGAAGGCTGCCATTCCCCAGGGTTCTGTCCTCCACCCACTGCTTTTCTCACTCCACATGCTCCCTGGATAGCCGCAGCCATTCTCACGATTGTAATTACCATCTATATGCCAGTGGCTCCTAAATCTATATTTCCAGGCTTGGCCTCATCCCCTGAGCCTCAGACTCATATATCAAAGCTCCACTTCAGATCCCACCGGCAACTAAAAGTCAACATGTTGGAAATGAAAATCATTAGTTTTTTCCCTAAGACGTCACCCCCTCTTACATTTTCTGCCTCAGTTGGAGTTCACCAATTTTACTCACTATATAACTCTCAAATGTGTCCCCTCCTTCCTGTCCTCCTGCCAAGTCCTGGCTCAGTGCCTTCTCAGCCTTGGTCCCAAAGTTGTCCTGTGTCCTCAGGCTCACCTCTGAACATCTGCCAGAAAGAACTTAGCTTCATCTCTCTCTCACACACACACACATACCCACACACACACACGTCTTAGAACGTCTGCCAGCTACACATTTCCTGGGAATAAGATCCAATTTCCTTAATGTGAAATACAAGGCCCCTTCATGATCTTTCCATCACAGAAGAGAGAAGTTCTGAAACTGCCACTTGACAGCCAGTGAGGAACACGTGAAGGATTTCTGGGCAGCACCAATAGCCCAAAGGAATGGAAAGAACATGACTTTATAGAGTATTCACTTGGCAAGATGCCTCGGCAGTAGCCAAAAGGGCCAGTATAGACGCAGAGAAGGCAGACGGCAGGAGGACCCAGGATTCCCGTGGTGGAGTAACAAAGGGTGTGGGCTACCATCCAGAGCGGTACTGGAATGTAAGCGATGGTCCATGGGGGTCCAGGCTTGATGGAGGGAGTGAAAGGGAAGAGGCAAACAGGCTGTCAGAAGAAAACAGTGGAAATAAAAGATGGGTAGTTTCAATGAGACTTAAGAGGAATGAAGATCACAGCAAAGGGAGGCTATACTCGGGTAGGGGTGTCAACTTTCCCCAGGTAAGACGGGGACAGAGCTGTTCCAGGTAAACACATGATTCTAGCCACAGTCGACTTCGATGCATAGACATGTGACACTGTGGTTAAGGGCACCGGAGTCTGAGGAAGCCATGAGCCCTGAGTTTGATGACATAGAGCATTATCACTGTATTCATCCCATGGGGTTTTTAACTGTCTCTCTATGCATCTGTCCCTATCAGACAAAGAGCTAACAGAGGTCAAAGACTGCATACATTCAAGTCACATCCCCAGCACCTAGCCCCATTCCTGAGACAGAGTGACAACTTGGCAAAGCCATGCCTCTAGTGACAAAGGCCCGGAAGTGGGGGATGCTAGGGCGTACGCAAGGAGAAGCAGAATCCGGCTGGTTCAGAGGCAGGAGAAAAGAGTGAGAAGGACGCTGGGTTAACACCCTGAAAATAAGGGCACCCTGGAACAGTAGGCTGCTGCAAGGTTGTGATTTATGAGAAACGAGCATTTGGTCTTCATCCCATTTCTTCCATAGAGCTCCTAAAACCCTTGGAATTAGTGTTTTCTTTTGTTAATGTGGAGGCTTTGGGAAAGCATCAAAGGAGGGGGCTGGTTCCCAGGGGGACAAAACCCAAACAGAGGGCTGGAACTTCCACCCCCTTCCTCACCCTCCACCCCCATCCCACCCCACCACGACCTCTTCACCCTGATTCCTGGAGAGGGGAGACTGAATAGAGGTCAAATCACTCATGCCCATGTCTTGAGCCTCCGTAAGCCCCAAAAGGACGGGTTTGGAGAGCTCCAAGGCTGGGGGAACAGAAGGCTTCCCTGTGCCCTGAGATGGGCCAGATTCCCCAGGGCCAGATGTATCTCTTCATCTGGCTGCTGACTCCGACCCTTCAAATCCTCTCCAGTAAACCCCTGACCCAGTGAGTAAGCTGGTTCCCCGAGTTCGCTGAGCTGCTCCAGCAGGTTCATGGAACCCAAGGAGGAGTTGTTGAGGACCTCTGATTTTAGCCACTCGGTCAGGAGACAGGTGGCACCTGGACCTGAGACTGGCATCTGATGTGGGGATCATCTTGGGAGACTGGGCGCTTACCCTTTGTATCTGACATGTCTCTGGGGAGATGGTATCAGAACAGAGGTGAATCGCAGGACACCCAACGGGTGCTGTGGAGAAACAATCACCCCCGTGCTGGAACTGGCTGCAGAATCGTTAAAAGCCAAGGAAAGCAGACTTTATTTTGTAGTCAGTTGGAAGTCACTGAAAGTTTGGGGCATGGAAGAAAGGAAAGCTTTTCAGGACGATTTCACAATGAGGATTAATATTTATGACCCTAAAGCACTGCACAACGCTACCCTGAGCATCCCTGAAGAAGGACGATGTCGGGCTCACCAGAGCGGTCCTGTCCCAGTAAGTCTACTGCTTCCCACTCTCATTCTCTGAAACTGGAATTCCATCTTCTCCATTCAGATGACATGACATGGCCAGTGGCTACTGAATACCTTCTACATATGCAGCCCTACGCTAGACACCTTCGCAAATGCTATTCTACTTCAGTTCAAAACATCAATCTGATAAACCAGATCCTCAGATTTCTAAATGATATTAGACAATGAACAGCATATTTACATATCACAGGATCTCTCAGACTCAAAGATTCAAAGCCACATACAGGATTATGCAGTTTATTTTTGTTTGTTTTTTAATGAAATTGCTTCTATTCAAAGGCTTGGTGTATAAGTAGGAACAGAAATTCACCTTCTACAAATACAGAAAATGAGACTCAGGAAGGTTTAGTAATAAATGACAGGTCACAGAGAAAGAAGATAAAGGAAGCCAGAGTTGGAAGTGTCTGAAACTCTGCGTGGTCTTCAGTCAGTGCTGTGATTTAGATGTAAACCTCACCAGCTCTGAAACGTGATCTCCGTACAACAGACGAGTGGAAAATCGGCCATTCAGCGAAACACAGTGGACGGGGAGCAGGCTGCTGGGTGAGCCCCATCATTTATTACCACGCTGGTCCTGAATTTTCACACCTAATTAATCAAGCTTGCTCTGCAATCACTTTCCTACATGTGGCGTTGGTGGGTTTTACAGCTGCAGTTTTAATGAGCTACTGGTCCTTTTGACATTTGGAAATCTAATCTGGAAAAATGACTCAGTGACTTGTGAAGACCCTTCATTTTATATGTTTAGCCTTGTAACTGTCCAGGGTCCTCAGAGCAAACCAGGGGCAGCCACTCTCCCCATATAGCTGCAGTTCCCCCCAGCACACGGTAGGCCAGTTCCTACGGCGTCCCAGAACAGCTGTGGCCAGCAGCCCAGACGGCTAATCAGAATTAATACTAGTGATTGCAAACACCTCAGCAATGAATGGGAATTTGCAACTTGACTTACGAGAAGCTGATATTTGAAAACCCAAAAGTTTGCATAAAACACTAGAAATTTTGGAGGCCATCCAATCTTAGGAAGCAGAAAGTTACCGGGGTGGATCAAGAAAATATATTCACTACGAATAGGAAACAATTATTGAGTTGTAGTGGAGAAGGAAATGGCAACCCACTCCAATATGCTTGCCTGGAAAACCCCCTGAACAGAGGAGCCTGGTGGGCTACAGTCCAGGGGGTCGCAAAAGAGTCGGACATAACTTAGCAACTAAACAGCAAACAACAATTGAGTTCTAGAAATGTGTCAGCTACTGAGAGAGAGAAACAGCATGAGAAGCAACATTTCCACTTACAAGGAACATTAATTAATATTCTATAACCTCTGTAATCCTCATAATTACTTTTCTGAAATCGGGGTGTTTGCTGAGAAGAGGGATCCTAGAGGAAATACACATGTCAAAAGACATTATTCCTGCCTGCTTGGCACGTGTGCATGAGGCCAAGTTGGCCTTCTTCTTTCCATCGTACCCTCCCCTACCCCAGCGCTCCAGGCTCAGAGCCTGGCAGTCATGGCACCATCAAGCTGCCCGCCCTGGAGGCTGGTGATTCTCAAGCAGGGGGAGGCAGCCTGCAGCCAGGACAGCTGCCCACAAGTCCTGCAGCCACTTCACCCAGTATATTGAATGAGATTAATAAACACCTGGATTTTCCTTCTGAATCTCAAAGAATTCATAAAGTGCCCTTGTCATTGGCTCTCTGTGGCGTGAGCTAATTTAGTATTTCCCAGACCACACCTTTTTCCCTCTCGCACCTTGAGCTGTTTGCCCATCCTGTTAACTGGTAACGATTAGCACAGGCTCCCCTTCTTGCTTTCTTCTGTGCCGTCTTTCTCAGTTCATCAACAAGTGAAAAATCCTCAGCTATGAAACCAAACAATCAATTTTGGTTGCTAGGAGGGAAGACATCCGTCTGGAAAAATTGAAGCTGAAGGGTCAGAATTTGCTAACACCATTTCAAGCTCAGAGCTCATAAGTATTCCATGGTGCAAGGGAACTTTGCAAATAGTCTGAAAACAAACTGGATCAAAGGACTGTCTCCGCAGCGGATGGTATTTCAAAATGGCACCACTGACATGCAAGGTTTCAAATAATACATAGAGCATCCCATGTTGTGTCTGAAAAGCTACACAAACACACATACACACACACACACACACAGTAAATGCCTGAACTGCCTCTGAAGGGAACACAGGAAATGCGTAACAGCTCCTGCCTCCATGGAAGGGAACAAGATGCTGGGAGATGAGAGAGGGAGGAAGATGTGCTCTGCACGCTACATATCCTTTGACCCATTTAAAATTGTGTTCCATGCTCATATATGACTTGCAAAACATAAAAGCCTCCTTTTAAAGGGCAGTTCTCACACCAACAGCTAAGTTCCGGAGCAGTTCTCACACCTATAGTTAAGCCCCTAGTTCTCAGTTCCGGGTCCAAGGCTGAGGAACGTGTTCCTTTGCAGAGAATGCCTGCCACCCCTCCTGCATCTTTCACACGGCTCTCAGTCTGGACCCTCCCCCATTCCTAAGGCTCTCTGGTGGGGTCCTTCGGGGATCAACTGGTTAGTCCCTGGTTCTCAATGTCCGATGAAGAACTGGCTCAGGGTAAACACATACCTTTCCAGGGTCTCCCTGCTTTCTAGAGCTACAGTCAAAATCTTTTGATAGGAAACCACCTCATGTGTTTCTGTTTTCATACCCAAAAGGATACGGTCATACAGAACTGATTTGAGAACACGCCCTCCAGGCAAACCCTCCAAAGCCACTGGGAGCGGCCTGCCTCCCTCCCCATGGCCAAGGGCACCGTGCTCCGTGAAGCACCCTGCTATGGCCAGGAACTCCCTTCCCAACTCAATTAAGGGATCCAGAATGAAACATTTAGCTGGGTTGGGGCTTGCAATGTCAACCTGTCCTGGGAAAAGTTAGTCTCCAGTCAGAGAGCACGGAGACCTCAAAGCAGCTGTGCTTCCTGAGGCTGGTGGTGCTACCACCCTAGACGCTGACCCACAATGACTGCCAGTTCCCCCAGCAGCTCAGGGATTGTACAGACCAACTTCACTGTAACCAAACTGTGAAGCTTCAAACTCAAAATCTGTCAGCATCATCCCGGAGGAGACAAATGCAGCCTTGTCCCATGGGCACCCAAGCCTCAGGCAAGGGGAGAGCGAGCTGCCCACTCAAGACCCCTGCCCCAGCCTCCATGGGAGGCTCAGCTTCCTGGACCACAGGCTGCCCCCCATGGAAGGCTCAGCTTCCTGGACCACAGGCTGCCCGCCATGGGAGGCTCAGCTTCCTGGACCACAGGCTGCCCCCCATGGAAGGCTTGGCTGCCTGGACCACAGGCAGGGTGGGGAAACCAGCCAGCCAGCGCAGACCCTGGCCATGCCTTTGTCTTCTCTGGTCTGGGCAGCCGCAGAGGCCGCCTCACAAGTCCTTGTCTCTCGTCCCTCCACTCTGAATATATATCACTCTCCAGACTTGAAAATTCCATTAATGGTTGGTGATCTCCAAGCTGAATTTCGAAGTCCTTCTCATGGCATCATGTGTCTTCCGTGATCTCCCTGCTCACATCGGCCATGCAGACCTCAGGCCTTTCCACCTGCCCCCAGCACAGTGCTGTCACGCCTCCCACCACCCTAGCACCTGCTAGACCCCTGCTTCATCCCCTAGGACCATGTATGCAAGTAATTCCAGTTCACCTTTCAGGACTGGAGAAAGACAAATACTGTGAATTCTAATACAAATGAACGTATATACAAAACTGAAACAGATACACAGACAAAACACACTTGTCCAAGGGGAAAGGGGAGAGGGATAAACTAGGAGTTTGGGATTAACGTATACATACTACTATGTATGAAATAGATAAACAAGGGCCTACTGTATACACAGGGAACTATACTCGATATTCTGTAATAACCTACGAGGGAAAAGAATCTGAAAAAGACTATATATAACTGAATCGTTGTGTGGTACACCTGAAATGAACACAACATCACAAATCAACTATACTTCAATTTAAAAAAAAAAAGATTTACATCAAAAATCATCTCCCTCAGGAAGTCTTTTGTGATTTCAATGCCCATCTGTGCTTGCTACCTTATGTCAGAATGTCTGTCTGTGTCTGTTTCTGTATAGACTATGCATTCTTTGATGGTACCGCCTTATTCAATCCAGGATTCCAAGAACCCAGCATGGTACCTGTGAAGTAACTGCTGCTAAGTAAATATTTGCTGACACTGAGTGTGATGGCTAACAGTTCTGGAGGCAGGCTGATTCAGGTACAAATGTCACCTCCGTGCCCAGAGGGCTGTCTCACTCGCCTGTCCAGACGATTAGTAAAATGAAGCATGTTGGGCTCTTTGCACAGAGCCGGTGGTAACAGCCTGACAGCTGCCGGCTGTCAAAAAGGTAGGAGGGCCCCCCGGTAGGAGGGTCGGGAAGTAGGAAGAGGCAGAGGGTCCCCGAGAAAGAGAGAGGGATGGACAGAGAGACAGAGACACAGTGGGGGAGGAGGGGGCTAAGGCTGCAGGATTCTTCCTGACCGGGCGCAAGGGGAGGTCAGACTCGGGCACCGCACACACCAAGCCTTTCACGACAGGAATGACAAGTGCTCTGGTCCAGCCCTTAAACAACCTTGACTGGCTGCACATTTGCTCAAATGACTCTCCAGGGAAGCCTGACCAAGTATGCTTGGCTTATTTCCAAAACCCTTCCACCAAGGGGCTCTCCTGTTATTGCTAATGCAATCGGCTCCTCCTTTCCTTTCCTCTCACCAGAATTTGCTCTGGAGATTTTCAAGAACGTACTGCACTTACTGTTTACACTAGGCTATCATGAGACTATGTTTTGTCACTAATCATTTCCAGAAATATTCTAATAAGAACATAATATCTCACTTATTGTCTGTGTTATAGATGACAGCTCACTTTCTACTGAACTTTTTCTATTTTTCACTCTTTCCACTTGACAATGTGACAAGCAGCCTTGTTCATAAATTCTGCACACATCTTATTTTCCTGCGATGCATCCTCCGAAGCAGAATCCACAGTATGGAATGTTAGAACTTCTATCTCCATCTCTGTTCACACACTGAAGTGAGCCCTGGCTCTGCACACAGAACGCCAGCACTCAGGAAATGTCCAGGTATAAGTGCATGAGGCTCCACACCACCAGCTCAACCCCAAGCACCTTCCTTAACTCCTAGGCTATTTAGTTTCCTTCTCCATAAACGGGAGGACTAATACACTAATACACACCACAAAATTAAAATATACAAGCAAAATACACACGATCACTATCACTGTAACAGATGCAAAGAAAAACCTGACAAAACGTGACACCTATTCTTGACCTTAAAAAAGAAAAACCTGTTACAAAATTAGGAATAAGAGGAAATGTCTTTACCCTTAGCTCAGTAAGAAATATTTGCCAGAAAATGCAAGGCAGTCTAATACCGAATGTTGATACGTCAGAAGACTTCTTGTTAAAGAAACTCATTTTCAATATTTCCAAACAGCATTGTAATGGGGGCTCTATATTTCTAATAAGAAAAACACTAAAAAGAAGAAAACTGTTCTCATTTATTAAATACACAACTATCTGCCTAAAAAAGCCCACAAGAATAAATTTTAAAACTATTAGAATCAACTGACATCAGTTCACTAACACGCTAAGATCAACATTGAAAGTATCTGAAGCAATATCAAATTAGAAAACTGTAATAGGAACATTCATATTAAGAAAAATTATGACTAAGCTTTATATGAAGTGTGTCTGACCTGACTGAACCAAACTCTATGGCTTTACTGATGAAAACAGAGAACTGGGCTCATGGAGAGTAAATCAGTGCATAAACTTAATAAATTCAGCTGTCTCATGGGTCCTTGTAAACTTTCAATGAAATGAATAAGCTGATAAAAAAAAATTAATCTGCATAGTAAAAGTCTAAAAAAAAGCTGACAAAAGGTTGAAATGAAAACGAATGGAGATTTGTCTGAGGGGACATACAGACATCTTATAGATTGATCGTAACTAAAATAGTATAGAAATGCCACAAAAATACCCAAATAAACCATGGAACCCACATCTATATGGGCAGTTAGTATACAATAAAAGTTACATATCAAGTTAGTGAGGAAGGCATAGATTCCTCAACAGTGTTAAAATCATTGACTATTGATGTGAAGGTACTTGTCATACCTCTGATTAAAAACGTACAGAAAAGATAACCTCCAACAGATAAAAAGGTACCCCTAGCAAGCACATTGGAGAAGGCAATGGCACCCCACTCCAGTACTCTTGCCTGGAAAATCTCATGGACAGAGGACCCTGGAAGGCCGCAGTTCATGAGGTCGCTAAGAGTCAGACACAACTGAGCAACTTCACTTTGACTTTTCACTTTCATGCACTGGAGAAGGAAATGGCAACCCACTCCAGTATTCTTGCCTGGAGAATCCCAGGGATGGGGGAGCCTGGGGGGCTGCCATCTACGGGGTCGCACAGAGTTGGACACGACTGAAGCGACTTAGCAGCAGCAGCAGCAAGCACATCATATGAACGTTGAAAATGATTCTGAGGTATGTTTGTACCCCATGTTTGTAACCATGCAATAAGACCCCCTCCTCCCCATGAGCGCCAGATATTCAAAATTAAGTTAATCAAACTCCCTGGGGACGGCCTTTCATCATCACTGATCTACGCACGTTTGCTTCCCATTTTTCCCCCAAGTATACCCCCTGGTCATCCCTCCTATCACCCTCTCCTCCCAAGGGCCCACTGTGATGAATTTCCACACGGCGTTACATGAACGGCACAAATGTGCACAGACAATGTGAGCTAAGGAACTTGTCTGCCTCCCCTGCTGCCTCCACGCTGCGCTGCTGTGCAGGGCTCTCAAACGCCGGTCGTGTGACCCTTCCACTCACCCGGCGGTGACACTGCAGGGCTGCTCAGCCACCACTAGGAGGCTGTAGTGAGCACTGTAGGACTTGCACCTGTGCAGACTCAGGCAATGGCTCTCCACTCCAGTACTCTTGCCTGGAAAATCCCATGGGCGGAGGAGCCTGGTAGGCTGCAGTCCATGGGGTCGCGAAGAGTCAGACATGACTGAGCGACTTCACTTTCACTTTTCACTTTCATGCATTGGAGAAGGAAATGGCAACCCACTCTGGTGTTCTTGCCTGGAGAATCCCAGGGACCGGGGAGCCTGGTGGACTGCCTTCTATGGGGTCGCACAGAGTCGGACACGACTGAAGCGACTTAGCAGCAGCAGACTCAGGCATGCTTTTTTCTCCAGGGTCTTCACCAAGAAGGACCACTGGGTCCCAGACAACTGCCAGGATGGCTGCAGCAGACTCGGAGACTAGTCCTGATGAAAATGCAAGAGTCTGCCAGTTCCCCACAGCCTTGACATGAGTTAGTATTATTTAACTTTTACATTTTTGCCAATCTAATAGGTACACCTTTGTAGCTAATTGTTTTTACTTGCGTTTCTCGAACTCCTCAGAAGATTGAGAAATTTTTACTGAGATTGATAGTGTTTTTTTTTCCCTTCTGTGAATTGTTATCCACAGCCTTTGCTCAATTTTCTAGTGAAAGTGAAAATGTTGGTCACTCAATTGTGTCTGATTCTTTGTGACTCCATGGACTGTAGCCCACCAGGCTCCTCTGTCCATGGACTTCTCCAGGCAAGAATACTGGAGTGGGTTGCCATTCTCTTCTCCAGGAGATCTTCCTGATCCAGGAATCAAACCTAGGTCTCCTGCATTACAGGCAGATTCTTTACTATCTGAGCCACCATTTTTCTATTACATTCCCCAGTATTTTTTTTTTGGTTGACTTGTGTGTACTATATAAAACTCTCTTGTCAATTCTTTTCTTTTGTAAATATCCTCTATCAATATTTCATCCATCTTTTATAGTTTCCCTCGTTGAGCAGAAATCCTTAACTTTTATGATCAAAACTCTAGTTTCTCATACTAGATACAAAAAGAAGTGGCCAAAGAGGAAAGATGATCAATTTAGCTGCAAACAAATGCCTCTGCAACCAAAGACAATACTAAGTTGTAGACAGGAATATAAGTACATCCAATAAACAGGTGAAAAGATACAAATTGTGCTCATATGACTGGCAAAAAAAGGGCCAAGTTATGGGGAAATATGGATTCTTGTAAATTCAGTTCAGTTCAGTTCAGTCGCTCAGTCGTGTCTGACTCTTTGCAACCCCATGAATCACAGCACGCCAGGCCTCCCTGTCCATCACCAACTCCCGGAATTCACCCAGACTCATGTCCATCGAGTCAGTGATGCCATCCAGCCATCTCATCCTCTGTTGTCCCCTTCTCCTCCTGCCTCCAATCCCTCCCAGCATCAGAGTCTTTTCCAATAAATCAACTCTTCGCATGAGGTGGCCAAAGTACTAGAGTTTCAGCTTTAGCATCATTCCTTCCAAAGAAATCCCAGGGCTGATCTCCTTCAGAATGGACTGGTTGGATCTCCTTGCAGTCCAAGGGACTCTCAAGAGTCTTCTCCAACACCACAGTTCAAAAGCATCAATTCTTCGGCACTCAGCCTTCTTCACTGCTAGTTTATTCTTTCTGGAGGGCAATTAGATGATATCTGTTAACATTTAATGTGGAAACAACTGTCCACACAGACATCCCACACATGTGTGTTAATGGATATTGTATCATTGTTTATAACAGGAAAAATAAGAAACAATTAAAATGATCATTAACAAAGAAAAAAGTAAACAATCTACAATACAAGCAAACTATGGGCTCATCTGCATGAGTTACAAGAAAATGGGTATTTTCCTTACCTGGACATGGAATTGTCTTCATGATATATTATTGTAAAGTAACAGCACAGTGAGGGACAGAGAGGTCTGGAGCGCTGCAGTCCATGGGGTCACAAAGAGCTGGACACAGCTGAGCGACTGAACACTGACAGAAAACAAGTTATAGACCAAACACGTTACTACATGAGTGAGCAAATGAAAAGAAAAGCCCACTCACACAACCACCTGCACAGATCCTATAGAAACATACAAGGAAAGTTTCGGAAGAATTCACAGCAAAGTCAAAAAAGTTGCTTTGCTGAGAATGGTGGACCAGAGAAGGGAACCAACAGAAACTTTCACTTTTTCTGTTTGATTTTTTTTTAACAAAAAGAGTATTTTCATGTTCTTCTTTGGTGAATAAAATAAAATTTTAAGTAATTTTTAACAAAAATTAAATGAGATGATTATGTGTAAGCCCTTTGTGAGCTGCAAAATACCATACAATAGCTAGGCATAATTAAGGGAAGATATAACAGAGAAAAAGATTTAATCAAGTTTTAAGTACCTTCTGACATTAAGACTCAATTATTACAATTGCCGCCTAATTTATTTCTGGGTTCTGCAGCCTTGGTCAGAGCAGAAAGCTCGAGAACGGTGCTATTCAGCTTGAATTGTAAGATCCAGAGCTTCTCGGTTACCCTAGTCAGGGGTCAAGAAAATAGAGCCGCATGCCAAATTCAAGTCACCAACTGTTTTTGTATAACCCGTAGGTTCAGAATGGCTTTTACCTTTTTAAATGGTTAAATCAAAATTAAAAGCAGAAAAAACTTTGTGACAAGTGCAAAGCATATACAATTCCAATTTTAGTGTCCATAAATAAAGTTTAATTGGAACTCAGCCATATTGACCCATTTATGGAACATTTCCAGTTGCTTTAGTGCGACAACAGCAAAGTGGGGTAGTTACAACACTGCACAGCACACAAAGCTTAGACTATTTACTGTTTGCCTCTTTGCAGAAAGTCTGCTGTCCCCTGTCCAGGTCACCTTCCTGGCTTAGCATCTACCTTTCTGGATTCCATCAAGCTTGGCATCAACACATGCCATTCATGTGAGCTCCCCTCTGTAGGCGTCGGTGAGTTACCCAGCTATGGATAATTTACAAATACTGTCAGCATGCCTCAGTGTTCACATTTCCTTCTCATCGCATCTTCTTCCACGTGTCTGCCCTCTCTGCTCTTCCTCAATTGTCCACATCTTAGGGACAGTGGTCCTGAGTGATGAACCCAGGGCTCCCCTGTGTACATGGCAGGCAGTGACTTGGCACCTGGGCCAATCCTGCCAGCACCCTGCCAGCCTCAGCAACACACCTCATTCCTGAGTGTCCTGGGACCTCGTGAGCCTGATAAAACCAGTAAAACTCCTGCTCAGAAGTAACACGAGGATGTGTGTACAAAAGGCAGGCTAACCGTTTAGAGATTCACAGACACTGTGAAGCCCTCCTCGCATATCCAGGCATCCACAGATCCGAAGAATAAAGGCCTGACTTACAGAGCCCGCCTCCAGAGGGATGACAGGGTCTCCCAACCTCTCTAGGACTCCTGAAACCTTGCATTTCCTGCAGTGAGCACAAAAAGGAAAAGTCACACATAACAAGGCATGAATGGAGTACAAACCGGCTGGCTTGCCCTCCCGCTGTCACCAGAACCCTCTCTGACGCCTTTCTAGAGGAACTGGGAAACACTCGCTACCCTCCATGCTGCACCTGCTGCATGAAAGAGAAGGGAGAGAAGCACCCACAGAACTGTGACTATCAGGCATAAATGGAACTAATGACAAACTGACTTAAAAGATTACAAAAAGCTATTCCTAAGAAAAATTTTACTGAAAGAACGCCTGTCATAAAACCGCAAGTAAGGAAGTGCCCGGTGTGTCTCCTGTTCAAAGCTGGCTGTGCACCAGCATCACTTAGAGAGATGTCCTGACAAGCAAATCTGTGCTCCCAGCCCAGCCCCACTGAACAGAGTCCCTGAGAGGGAGGTGAGCAGGCTGCGGGGGGCGGGAGGTGTAGACACGTATACATATTCACACCCAGAGACGAGAGTCCCAGGGCAGACGCCAGTCGAGCAGAAGCCTGTGGACTTGCACCAAGAACCCACAGAATAACAGCGTGCCGATGGGGGCACCCCAACAAAAGAGGAGTGAACAAAGAGCCAAGGACCTTCAGGGCCAGGGCAGTCCCTGCTGCTAACTCGCTGTGACCTGGGACAGACCATGTCAGTTCTATGAGCCAGGCCCCACGTTGATCTGGAAGGAAAAAAAAAAAAAAAGAGCGAGCAAGAGAACAGACTAAATAATATCCAAAGGCTATTCAATTTCCAAAAATCTATGACCTCTTGCCCAGCATCATCTACAAGCCCTCCTTAATGGAAAGACTGAATCAATCACAAGCAAATTCTAGAACTGAACAAGTCGCAGAGCTTTGGGTGGATGCTCAGACACAAGCTGACTGCACTGAGTCTAGAGAAAGCTAATCGAGGAAACAAGTACAGGATCGCAAACAGATTTCTCAGGCCCAAAAAGGGATGCTCTGAGGTGCAGCACTGAATGATATGACAGAGAACCCAATCACAAAGCCCCAAAATGCACTAGACAAAAACTGACAATTAAAGGGAGAAACAAGAAAAGTTGAAGCTTTGAATTCTCCACTTTCAATAATGTATAGAAAAACTAGACAAAAGATCAACGAAGAAACAGATTTGAATAACACTATACCTGAAGCTGAAGCTCCAATACTTTGGCCACCTGATGCGAAGAGCAGACTCACTGGAAAAGACCCTGATGCTGGGAAAGACTGAGGGCAGGAGGAGGAGGGGTAACAGAGGATGAGATGTTTGGATGGCATCACTGACTCCATGGGCATAAGTTTGAGCAAACTTCAGGAGACAGTTAAAGACAAGGAAGCCTGGAATCAGCCCCATGTAGTCCATGGGGTTGAAAAGAGCTGAACAACAACGGGATGGTTAGAATCAAAAAGTCAGACAATAACAGGAGTTGGTGGAACCACATCC
This sequence comes from Bison bison bison, assembly GCF_000754665.1. Classification (NCBI taxonomy): domain Eukaryota; kingdom Metazoa; phylum Chordata; class Mammalia; order Artiodactyla; family Bovidae; genus Bison; species Bison bison. The sequence continues at coordinate 2,790,547 of NW_011494777.1, read as the reverse complement.
ACTGTTAACGGTGCTCTAAATGGTGCAGCCGCCTTGGAAAACAATTTCCCACGTTTTCAAAAAACTAAGTAAAGACAAGCATAGGATAACCACAGGACTCAGCCATTCCCCTTCTAGTTATGTACTCAAGAGAACGGAAATGACACATCCCAACAAAAATCTATACAAAAATGTTAACAGCAGCCTTATTCATTCTAGTAAAACACGGAAATGACCCAAATGTCCAGATAAACAGATAAACAAATTTAGTCCATCCATGCCGTGGAATAATATTCAGCCATGAAAAGGAATAGAGCTCTGACATATGCTGCCACAATCTTGAAATCAGTATGCTGAGTGGAAGAAGTAAGTCACAAAAGCCATGTGCTGTGTGATGCCACACACATGAAATGCCCAGGATAGCCAAGCCCGTAGAGGCAGAAAGCAGGAGTTGGGAGAACAGGGTGCGACTGTTAATGATGAAGGTGGAGTTTGTTGTTTGGGTGATGAACATGCTATGCAATTAGAGGGGTGTGATGATTGTACCGTTGTGAATGTGCTGAAAAACCACTGAGTTATTAATTTTATGTTGTATGAGTCACACCTCAGGCGCAGACACACGCGCGCGCACACACACACGCGTGGCAGCAGCACAGGGACACTGGGGTCACTTGACCTTGTCCACCAGACTGGAACGGCAGCGTCTCAGCACTCAGGACTGGTGGAGATGAGGGGAGATGGGAAAGTTCCCCAGAGCAAGGCGGGGAAATGACAACCCAACAGCAGTTTTTTAAATGGGAAACCCACAGTGTGCATACCCCTGGGAGAGCTGGGGGCCACCTTCTGCACCTCCCAGCTGTGCCTCCACAGGGGTGACTCCGCAGTGCCACTGTTCAACACACATGGGTTGACACGCACACAAGACCCACGTCCTGCAGTTCACAGGAGACTTTCATTCATTATCTTACCGATTTCCAAAGCAGCTCCAACATCCAAATGTGTGGAGACCTGGGCATCAGAGGATTAACAGACTCGCCTAAAGGAAATCGGTCCTGAATATTCATTGGAAGGACTGATTCTGAAGCTGAAACTCCAATAGTTTGGCCACCTGATGTGAAGATTTGACTCATTTGAAAAGACCCTGATGCTGGGAAAGACTGAAGGTGGGAGAAGAAAGGGACAACAGAGGATGAGATGGTTGGATGGCATCACTGACTCAATGGACATGAGTAAGCTCCGGGATTTGGTGATGGACAGGGAAGCCTGGCGTGCTGCAGTCCATGGGGTCGCAAAGAGTCAGACACGACTGAGCGACTGAACTGAACTGAACTGAACTAAAAGGACTCACTAGAGACAGCAAAGTGAAGCCTCTAAACCGACACCACAGAAAATAAACTGCAAAAGGCAGGAAGAGTCTCATCATGATACAAATCAACAACTTTGTAAATTAAACCCCTTTCCTCCATGGCCTTTAAGGAAAAGATTTGGGCCACTTTCCAGCTCTTCACTCATTTCTCCTATCCGCCCTGCTGCCAGCATTTCCCAAAACAACGGGACAAGTGCTCCAGGGCATGCTCAGGCCCAAGCCTGGCTCCCCAAGAGTCAATGCATAGCACAGATCACACAGTGGGGTTAGTGCAGGTGGTGGGGGGCCTGGGGCCACCCTGTGGGTACCGTTAGTACCCGGTGTGACAGAGGCACCTCGGCCACTTTCCCTTGACTGCCACCACCACCCTAGCGCTCACGGCTATATCCCAAGGAGGGACAGAGCTGCCTGACCACCCAGAGGGACAGCAGGGATTCATTCCGCAGAACAGAGGGTCCCTGGAAGGGCAGTTAACCAATTTTCCCCTGGGGGTGAGAGTTGAGATTTCTTCACATCAAATTACTGGAATTTCCAGCTTAGGAAGGAGATGTCTTTATTATCCCTACTTTACACAGAGAAATGGACATGGGCTCACACAGAGCCCCAGAGACAGGTGCAGACTGGGGCTGGAGTTATGAGACATAGGATGCAGGTGAGACCCCGGCCAGGCGGGCAGACCGGGCCATCTCTCCATCCTCGCCTCAGCAGGACAGAGGCAGCCTTGTGACCGGCAGGCCAACTTCAGGAGGCTCCCAGAGGCGATAGAGCTGGCAGGCCTTCTGCACACCGCAGACCACTGTCCTAGTGCTGGTTATTATTCCTGCCCTGGGCTCTACAACCAGTGACTCCCTCCTTGGGGACGGCCATTAGGTAGAAAGGAAAAAATACTCCCTTTATTGAGAGACATTTACGTGCCAGATGCCAGGTGGCGCTTCCACACGCATTATCTCATTAAATCCTCTTACAGCAGCGCCCAGAGAGATGCTATCACCCCCGTTCTGCAGAAGATGAGCGTGAGCCCAGGATGGCTCAATGGGCAGGTGAGCATGTAGTTCAAGCCTTGGCCCCCTTCTCTCATCTGCCGCACGTAGCAGGGGCCAGGGCACCGCCTGCAGCCAAAACCAGCCCTGCCCATGCATTCCTGTGTGGTCTACGCGGTGTTCACACAGTAGAGGCGGAGAGCAGTGTTTATATGGACTCTCTAGACATACTCTGCCTGGCCTGAAATACTCACCATCTGCTCCTTCACAGAAAACATCTACCGACCCTCACCCTGCAGCAGCAGGGCAAGGGGGATTGGGGCCCGACTGCCAGGGCTCCACGGACCAGTGTCTCCGCTTGGCTGTGTGAACGAGACTGGAGGAGGGTCACATAACCGCGTAGGAGCATCACCTCCCTCATCTGTGAACTGAGATAATAATAGAATTGGAATGATCATAGTACGACCTCACGGGATGTGATGAAAGCTGGAGACAGTCGACAGGAGGCCCTCAGCCGGGCCTGGGGCTCCGTCCGCCACGACATGTGGACAAAGGGCTGGGGGTCCTGCCACCCTGTCCCCGGCAGCCCAGCCTCCTCTGCCCTTCCGAGGGGAACACAGCCCCCAGTCTCAGGGGATTAGGGCGGAGTCTTCCTCCTTCGTCTTCACGGATACCATAGACACCAGGCTCACTACCCCCTTCTGGAAACACAGCAGCCCTGGAACTCAGTCTTAGGCTCAGTGGAGCATCAGGACCACTCTTGGGAGGCCAAGAGCCACCAGGGACTTTGGGCAGGAATTAGAACCAGCAGTGGGGGCGGGGAGCAAGAGATGAGGGAAGGAAGGGGCACGGTAATGCCCCAGAGGCAGAGGACGGCCAAGGCTTTCAACTTGAGAATTTTAAGAACGTCCTGAGGCAGGACAGCCTGGAGAAACCCGGCCACCATCTATTTTTGACCGCCTCAGGCCTTTAAAGACTGTGGTTCAAATGCATCTTTCAAATACAACTGCACTCCTTTGAAAATACTCGTGGTCTTTTAAAGGCGGCATTGAGAAGTTTTTAAATCAGAGCCTGTAGTCTGACCCTGCAGAGATTCTCTGAGTAACTCAAAATGGGACTGGCCACCCCGGTTCCCAGGACTCCCGCCACAGCCGCCCCCACAGGCCGTGTACCAGCCTCCCCTTCACTGGGGCTGAGGTGGTGGTGGGGGCATGTCTGGGGAGGCCAAGCCTCACTCTCCAGTGGGACTGGACACAGCACCACTGCACAGACCAGAACACCAGCGGGCAGCCCACCGACACCTGGTCAGGAGACAGACTGCAGTCCTGAGGGCCTGATCCTCCTCTCAACCTCCCCTCCCCTCTCAGACACTCTTTCCTGGGCCAACCTCCCACAACAAGGGCTCTCCAGAGCCCTAAGAAGCTCTCCACCACTGCCAGAGACTGATCTTTATTGCACACCTGTGCCCCAGGTGCCACACGGGGCCCTCAGCCAGGGGCGACCTCTATGCACCTCAGAACATAGATCTGATTCCAGGCCTGCCTGCTCCAAAGTTCCAAGATGCTTCAGTCTGCTCCATCCTGTCTTTCTATATATACCATCCCATCTGGTGACCCAGTGTCACTCTCCCACCTGGACAGGAAAGAAGGGGGACATGGAGCCTGTGCAGAGCTCTCTGACTCCCGCCCCCCACCCCCCACTTAAGCATGGGCCCCCTAAGGCGTGTTGCAGTGAAAAAGAAAAAAAGAGGAATGAATTCTTTTTTTCTTTCCCTTTCCTGAGAACAAAGAAGATAAAGAAAACAGGGAGCAAACCTGCACATTCCTAGTTTTTTTCACTTTAACTGCTTCTAACTCTGTCTGTAACTGTTTGCTTCCCTGCCCCCTAACTCTGCAGAAGTTACACTTCAAACCTATCTTCCTTTGACTCTATGCTAAATACATCCTGTATCTGGTGTTTACCCTTACAACACCGTTCCCCTTGTAGTTAGTACCAGAAAGAAGGCTGCAGAGCCACCGAACTGCCAGATTCAATGACTGGGTTACTGACGCCAGTGTACGACTGTCTTTGAAACAGTGCACGAGGAAGAAATCAAGATCCTATCACCCTTGTTCCTCATCACCAACTCCTGACCACAAGCCCTCATCTTATATTAGCCCCTGCTGCTGCTAAGACGCTCAGTCGTGTCCAACTCTGTGCGACCCCAGAGACGGCAGCCCACCAGGCTCCGCCATCCCTGGGATTCCCCAGGCAAGAACACTGGAGTGGGTTGCCATTTCCTTCTCCAATGCATGAAAGTGAAAAGGAAGTCGCTCAGTCGTGTCCGACTCTTAGCGACCCCATGGACTGCAGCCCACCAGACTTCTCCATCCATGGGATTTTCCAAGCCAGAGTACTGGAGTGCGGTGCCATTGCCTTCTCTATATATTAGCCCCTAGACTCCTCCTAAAGTGGGGGGCACAGTTCTTGAGGGAAGAGCCTACTGGGTTCCCCTCTCCGCCAGCTGAGAATTAAAAGCCACCTTTCTACTTCCTCCAAACTCTGTCTCCGTATTTTTTTATTTGGCTTCGGTGGGCAGAAAATGCCAACGTTTTGGCCAGCCACAGGTGGAAGGGCCTCTGCTTCTAACTGGAAGAAATAAGGGGAGGAAGGAGCATGGAGAAGTGGGGGGAAGAGGAGGAAGGAATGCATTTTCATATGATGCTCTGGAGTAAGACAAGCACCTACAAAAGTACCAAATAAAATACCTACGAAAGTTCAAGTTCAACAACCAAGAAAACTACAAACACCCCAAAGCACATAATCCGGAGCTGTACCTGCTTATTTCCCAGGTAACTGAAACCAAACATCTTTGCCCTCTTTGTCTGATTCTTTAGTACAAATGGACCTTAGGGGCCCTGGGCGGTCATTGTGCTCCTGGCCTCAGAGTCAGCCTCCTCGGTCTGTGACACTCGCTTCCTGTTCAGGCCGGGGACCTGGCACTGGAACAGAAGGTCGCCGTGTGAACAGGGGATGGACCTGGAAAGCTACTGGGAGAGCGATCTCGGTGCAGGCCAGGCATGGGCTCCAAAGCAGAGCCCGTCATGACAAGGAACGCCTGCGAGACAGGGAGCAACCGACTGCAAGACGGAACAGACCGACTGGAGGACTCGGAGGCCCCTCGGTGGCCCAGGCCCTCGCTCCTCAGGACCGGTCAGGCCCTCAGTCCCCAAGTCGGCCACAGGCTGGCGGCTCCCTGGGCCATGGGCTTCACAGGGCAGGAACCACTCCTCTTCTGCCTTCTGCGAACTCTCGCAGGTGTGATCATCAGCTGTGCTCCACACTGCCCGACACCACAGAGGGGCTGCACTCACAGGGAGAAATGCGTCACAGGTCAGAGCACCGACAGGCCGGGAAGCCAGCAGAGCACACGGCCCAGGGTCGGGAACCAGGGGACGGAGGGGACAGGGACACGGCAAGTCCACGGGAAGGAGACAGGGTGCGCCCCTCCGCCAAGGCACAGGACGACCAGGGGGTCCTCACCCTCTGCCCTCCTCCAGGACAAAGGCCAGGGCAGCATGACATTGGGCCCTGGGGCTCGTCCTGGCTCTGCCACTTAAGACACACATGGCCTCGCACGGGTCCTCACGTGTCTGCAGACCCCATAGCCCTCTTCCTGCGAGTCCAGCTTCCGTGAGCAGCTGATCCGGTCTGGGGCTCTGAACACACTGGGGAGAATGGGGACCTCGGCACATGCACATGGCCTGTGGCCAGAGGAGCATCTGTGAGCAACTGGACCTCTGCGATGCTGAATTCTGTGTACCAGCCTGATAGGGCCCTGGTCAAATGTTCCTCTGGCCACATCTGTGAGTGTGTTCCCCACGGATGGTCACCGGAGTAGTGTGTTGAGTCAAGGAGGCCACCCTCCTTCACGTGGGCAGGTCTCAGCCAGTCAACTGAAGGCCGGAGCAGATCAAGAAGGCTGACAAAGAGGGAACCAACCCCCAAGCTCCCACCCAGCCTGACTGTGGGCCGGGCCACGGCCTCATCCTGCCTCAGGCTCGGGCTGACACCTGGACCCTGCCTGGGGCTCCAGCTTGCCGACCACGGGTCTTGGAGCTTTTAGCCTCTGAAACTGGGGGAGCCAGTTCCTGAAGACAGGGATACACGTCCTGGTTTTGAACCTTGTCTAAGACGACCTCCCAGAGCACCCGACGTACACGTGTCAGAGAAGACGGCAGAAAACCTCCGCTGGAGAACACTTCCTGCTACACACCCTCACAGGCATTAAAACGCTAAGGACGGCCTCACATGGTCAGACATTAAAGTGTATGAGAACAATACCGGAGAACCCACGTGGTCAGACCTTCAATGAAGCCTCAGCCTGGGGCTGCAGAAGGTTTGGAGAAGAGAGGCCGACGTGAGAAAATACGACGGAGGCCCCTGGGGGGAAGGTGGGTGTGTTTAGTCATAACAGAGTGAAAGCATGAGAAGGATCAGATGTGGAGCCCTCCAGCACAGCCAAGGAAGCTGATCACAGTGAAGATGGGTGGCAACACGTTCACCAGGAGGACCAGATCGTAAGGTCAGCCCGTGGACTGAACTGTAAGGGGAAAATCGCATAAACATTACACATGGGCTCACAATGCCCACCTGGCAGGATTTTGACACCTACCCTTCCAAAGCTTACTGGAGGCTCAGATATCTCTCTCTCTGTCTCCCCCTATCACCCACTGCATCCAGTTTTATTTCTTTTTCTTTTTTTTTTTTTTTGGCTTCCCTGGTGGCTCAGATGGTAAAGAATCCACCTGAAATGCAGGAGACCTGGGTTCGATCCCTGGGTCGAGAAGATCCCCTGGAGAAGGGCATGGCTACCCACTCTAGTATTCTTGCCTGGAGAATCACCATGGACAGAGGAGCCTGGCAGGCTACAGTCCATTGGGGTTGCGAAGAGTAGTAGGACACGACTGAGCAACTAACACTTTCACTTTCTTCCACTTACAGAAACATCATAATCATTTCTCTAAACCATCAATTACTTCTCTACACCCCAACTCTTTTTAAAAAAGATTTTCTGATGTGGACCATTTTTAAAGTCTTATTGAATGTGTTACAAGACTGCTTCTGTTTTATGTTTTGGCTTTTTGGCCACACGCCAAAAATGTGGGATTTTTGAGCTCCCCAACCAGGGATTGAAGGAGAAGGCAATGGCACCCCAGTCCAGTACTCTTGCCTGGAAAATCCCATGGACAGAGGAGCCTGGAAGGCTGCAGTCCACGGGCTCGCTGAGGGTCGGACACAGCTGAGCGACTTCACTTTCACTTTTCACTTTCATGCATTGGAGAAGGAAATGGCAACCCACTCCAGTGTTCTTGCCTGGAGAATCCCAGGGACAGAGGAGCCTGGTGGGCTGCCGTCTATGGGGTCGCACAGAGTCAGACATGACTAAAGTGACTTAGCAGCAACCAGGGATTGAACTCACACCCTCTGCATTGGAAGGCAAAGTCTTAACCACTGAACCACCAGGGAAGTCCCTACCCCATGACTTTTAAGCAGATGAACATCACTACCATTGGGCATACCACAACTTAGTTAAAGAAGTCCCTTAACTAAGGGACTTCCCCAATGAGGGCATTGAGATTCCTTCTGATGTTGCGCTATTTTAAGGAACACTGTGATAAATGGCCTTCTACTTGCATTAGTGTTGACACCTCCCTAATTGCTCCCTTAGAATGATCTTAGACACGGAACTTCTGGGTCAAAAGCTGCAAACCTGCTCAAGGATCTTAACCTACAGCTGACTCTTTACGCCACCAGGAGGGACGGGGGCAGAGCCGTTTCTCTTTGTGCTCTCCAACAATGCGTTTGTTGTTTTTGTTTTTCCTTTGCATCAGTTTGAGCAGGACAGTAAGGAAGATATCCTGTGAATGAAGTGGCATTGGAGTTGATCCCTGAGCAGCCAGGGAGGGCGTTTCCCAGCAGAAAAGAGCACAGCAGCTCAGACAGAGCAGATGTGCTGAAGGGCAGGGTCCAGGTAACCTGGAGGAGGACCCAGGCCACAGACAGGTCTTGAGCATCACCCCGAGGAGCTCAGGCTTTACTCTGCGGCACTTGGAAGCCATTAGCAGCTTCTAAGCAGGGCCAATGTGTTTCCACACGCCGCTCCAGGGTGCCAAGAACCTGCCACGGAGGTTGTGAAGTGGCGGCATCCGGCTTTGTAGTTTTGACAGTAACCAGGAGACATGTCTATTTTTCCCACTCTGCTGTGACGCATGAGCTGGCGTGCTCCACTCATGTTGCAACACAGATCCCACGAAGAGGACAAAACCCCGCCCGAGCAAATCAAAAAGGAGCAAGGACAAGTGTCTGCAGACCCAGCAGAACAGGGCACGCGGGGCCTGTGAGCAGCCTCGGCTCGTTTATCTCCGTCCTTATTTCTCTCATCAATATTTTATGTCACTAGGAAACTCCAGCTTCATTTTCTGGTAATGAATTTATCATGAGACCAAGAGCAAGCTGCTGAGGCAGACGCCTGGGGAAGCTGCATAGCGGCCGGCTCTAGGCCTCGGCTATGAACTCAGCCTCCCCGCTGGGCAGAGAGGCCGCCAGGGCAGCAAGGGAGCACCGGCCCAGGAAGCCTGGATTCCACCTATGCCAGTCACTATTGCCCCAACTAAAGACTCTTCAGAAAATGTCCTTCCTCCCTGGGGGGCTGAGCGGTGTCAGGGAAGGTTAGTCGGCACCACTGATTAACCACCCACTGGGCATAGGACCCTGTCATAGAACAAGAAAATAATCGAATTCAAACAGCAGCTTCTCTTCTCGCAGGACTCGAGATCTCTGTCCAGGCTGCAGCATGGGCGGAGGGCCGGGGGCATAGCAGGCACTCAGAAACGCCTTCCCCCAGGGGTGAGTAACCGCTGACGCTGCCCCTTAAAACCCTGGTGTCTGATCTCAAGGGAAGTCACTTAACAAAGTCTAGCTTCAGACACCTTACTTCACAAAGTGGGGGAAAAAATAGTAACAGCAGCAGACACTTTAATAGCACTTACTACGTGCTTCCAAAGGCATCTCTTTTCAGTTCATTTTCACAGCAGCCCCAAGGTATGCGCTGTCTCTCACAGGGGAGGAGGCGGTGCCTAGGTAAGGGAAGGCCTGGCCCCCAGGTCACAGGGCGGGGTTTAGATCCGTCTGTGCTCCCGTCAGCTCCTCACAGCATCGTATCAATCTTATATCAGTTTGGTAGAGCTCATTTTGTGCAAGTGACAAAAAAAAATCATTGTTGCTGAACCCCGCACAAGCCGGCTCCACTGGTAATGAAAACCAGTGACTTACAGAAAATTCTAGGCATATTCCTGTTTCAGGAGTGGATTGACTCAAGGCCTGAAATAACATCACCGACTCAGTCTGTGTCTGTCTCGGCAGCACACTCTGTAGGGTTCGGGTCTCAGACAGGCTCCAACAGGCAGTCAGGGCGGCTATGGTCAACCCGTGTGGAATTAAACTAAGGAGAACAGCAGACCCTTCTCCATCATTCACAGCTCACACTTCACTGTCTCGTTGGTCTCGTGATCCAGTGGCCACAAAGCTGTAACGTGCTCTTCAGTGGAGACCCAGATCTAGTTCTCACCTGCCAGTGGGGCACGGAGCCCAGGTGAACATCTGGGCCGGTCCCCGGAAGAGGGAAGCAGGACAAGCTCCCAAAGAGCAGAAAGTAGCGTCAGGAAGCCGAAGCACAGACGCCCACACCCAGAACAAGGTCGAAATGCTGATGGAAAGGCATCACTTGAAGAGGATGACAGAGGCCCTCAGCTCAGGAGCCGCCGCTGGTCACTCCCGCCCCCACCCTTGGATGTGCTCTGTCCCTCAGACACCAAGGCTGCTGCTGGTCTCAGGCCTTCCTACCCCTGCTCCTCTGCCTACAACACGTCCCCCAATTCCCATGAGTCTGGCTCCCCCGTCTCATTCACATCTCCACTCAGGGGCCAATCTCACCAGACCAGCCTGTCACCCTCGGTACAGATGAACAGACTGACTCTCCTGAAAGCCACCTCAGAACCCGTGAGCACACCTGTCCGTGAGTCACTCTCTCGGCGGAAGGTGGGCTCCAGGAGGACAGGAGTCTGTTTCGTCAGGCGCCACTTCCTTGCGTAAAGTGCCTGCGCCTCTGACACGAAGCAGGCACTCAGTACGTATCTGCTGAGTGACAAGCTTCTTTGACTACAGCAGGTGCAGCCCAGGCTGCGACGGGGACACTGAGAGTGGAGAAGACCCAGGAAAGATGGCCAGGGGACACCAGCGGATGCCAGGACCTGGGTGCCTGCACCCTTGGGTACCAGCTCCTCCACAGTCCCCACTGCCAGCCAGCAGGACAGTGTGGCCACAGGGGTTTCTGAAGGGCTGGAGACACACCACAGGAAGGAAGAGGGTGGCCAGGGGTTTTGAAAGCAGGTGAGAGAAACCGAGACGAAGAGACAGGGAGGAAGCAGCCTTAAAGAGTGCAGGACGGGGCTGGAGACATGTCCTCATCGCCCTCCATGCCACAGTGGCCTCGAGGCCAAGATCATCTGAATCTGATCCAAGCAGGAGGCTGAGGAAGCACTTTTGACCTCTCTCTGGACCAGAATTGTACCATTGCAGAACTGCATCTAGAAAGGGACATTAGGAAAAAGAAAAAAATTCTGAATGGTAATCAAGTTCTTTGTCTCACTGAGCAGGTAAATCTGTTTTCATTGAGAAAATTGAAATAAGACTAGCATTCAGCTGTGACATTTACTACACAGATTAATTAATTACCTAAACAGATCTGAGTTAGAAAAATAAGATAATTTCAGAGAATCATGATATAAACACCCACAGTTTCCGAGACACGGATGTAAAACTCACCACACAAAGCCTATGAGATAATATTGGTTTATTTTTCCTGCTTACAAAATTAAGTCTCAGTCATTTCCCGTTTCCCCACAGGGCAATCCCTGATGACTACTGAACACGCCGAGTTCATTACTGCAAGGCCACATCCTTGCTGTTAACACACCACTTGGAGACTGTAAATATCCCGCATCTCCGTCTACGAGACAGACATTCTCTTTCCTGCTTCTCATTAAATTTCTGATGAACTAATAAGGGAATGAAAAGTTCTTTGCGAGGATCCCAGGCCGACATGGGAGCTGATTCCCAGGGGCCGGTCTGTACACTGGCATCAAGGCTATATTTAATTTTGTGAGGAGCCATCATACTCCTTTCCACAGTGGCTGCACCGTTTCACCTTCTCACCAGAAATCCAGAATTCCAATTTCTCCAAGTCCTGGCCAACTTTTGCTATTTTCTGTTTTTCTGATAGTAGTCATCCTATGGGGCATGAGGAAGTGCTATCTCACAGTGGTTTTAATTTGAAGCTCCCTAATGACTAGTGATGTTGAGCATAGTTGATTTTGTTTATTGGCCATTTGTTTGTCTTCTGTGGACAGGTGTCTACTCAACTCCTCTGCCCATATTTTAACTGGGTTGTTTGATTTTCTGTTGCTGGGTTGCAGGAGTTCATTTGATAGTCTGGATATTAAATCTCTGATCAGATATATGATTAGCAAATATTTTCTCCCATTCGGCGGGTTGCCTTTTCACTTTTTGTTAGTGTCCTTTGATGTGCAAAAGGTTTTTTTTTAAAACTTTGATGAAGTCCAATTTATCTTTTTTTTAATTTTTTGCCTATGCTTTTGGTATCATATCCAAGAAATCATTGTCAAATTCAATATCATGAAGATTTTCCCTATGTGTTCTTCTCAGAATTTTATAGTTTTTCACACTTTCACATTTAGGTTTTGATTCACTTTGAGTAATTTTTGTATATAGTATAAAGTAAGGGTCCAGTTTTCCCAGCACCAGTTGAAAGACTGTTCCTTTCCCATTCAGTCTTGGCCTCCCTGTCGGAAATCAATTGACCACACAGGTGAAGGTTAATTTCCAGGCTCTCTTTTCTGTTCCACTGAGGCACGTCTGTCTCTATGCTAGTGCCATATTGTTTTGATTATTGTAGTTCTGTAGTAAGTTTTAAAATCCAGAAGTGTAAGTCCTCCAGGTTTCTTGTTTTTCAAGATTGTTTTTGACTACTGAGGGTCCCTTGAGATTTCATATGAATTTTAGGGTAGGTTTTTCTTTTATGTCTGCAAACAAACTAGCATTTTGAAAGGGATTGCATTGAATCTATAAATTGCTATGGGTAGTACTGACATCTTAACAATTATTAGTCTTCCAATCTATGAGCATCAAATGTCTTTCCCTGTTTTAATGTCCTCATTCATTTCTTTCCGCATTGTTTTGGGGTTTTTAGTGTAGAACTCTCTTACCTCCTTGGTGAAGTTTATTATTAAGTCTTTTATTCTTTTTGATACTTTTATAAATGGATATGTTGCTTTAATTTTTTAGATTATTTATTGCTGGTGTAGAGACATGTAACTAATTTTCTGTGTTGATTACACATCCTGTAACTTTACTGAATTCATATATTAGTTCTAACAGTCATTTTGGAACTCTTTAGGGGTTTTCTACATACAAAAAGATCATGCTATTTGTGGAGATAATTGTTCTTCTTCCTTTCCAACTTAGATGCGTTTTATTTCTTTTTCTTGCCTAACTGTTCTGGACAGAACTTCTAATACTACGTTGAACAGAAGTGGTAAAAACAGCTATTTTTCATTTACTTTTCAGTCTTTTTCACTTCAAAATTTTTTAGTCTTTCACCTTTGAGTATAATACTAACTACAGGTTTTTCATATATGTCCTCTATCATGTTGGAAGATTTATAAATCTGCCTGCAATGCAGGAGACCCCAGTTCAATTCCTGGGTCAGGAAGATCTGCTGGAGAAGGGATAGGCTACCCACTCCAGTATTCTTGGGCTTCCCTTGTGGCTCAGCTGGTAAAGAATCTGTCTGCAATTCGGGAGATGTGGGTTCGATCCCTGGGTTGGGAAGATCCCCTGAAGAAGGGAATGGCTACCCACTCCAGTATTCTGGCCTAGAGAATTCCATGGGCTGCACAGTCCATGGAGTCACAAAGTCAGACACAACTAAGCACCTAACACTTTACTTATGTTTACTTACTTTAAAAGCTTACTGGAATGCCCAAAATAGCAAGTGTTTTTAGCTTTTTTATAAAAGTATATCAAATCACCTTGACAACAAACTGATTGGCAGGCTTATATTTTTCATGGGTGAAAACTGAATTAGTACTTAGTCATATTTGTACCATAAGTAAAATTATTGCAATACCTGTGCTTCAGTGGTGGTTGGTTGTGGGGAGCAAGGGGTCAATGTAACAGGTCATTTATAGAGAAATGGGAATTCCTAAGACATATGATGCAACACATGACAAGAGTCACTCATTTCCTTCTTCTGCACAGAGTCAAGCTAAAAGGATTTCTTTTCTCAACATGAAAAGTGGTTATTTGTTACAGCAGTCCCGGGAAAGTACTCTTGCTCTAACCGGGTGCTGTCTCCTACTGGAACGGTCCACCCTTTGGATGAAATGCTCACAGGAGGGCCTCAGTGAGGAGGAAACCGCTGAGCCCATTGGATCACAAGATAAAGGAGTAATTCAGGGGCTCCAGCACTCTCCAAAGTGCTTTCCCACCGATCTCACCAGCTGACCAGCTGACCCCCACCTGGTCTCCTCTGTACACAAGAGAAAAAATAAGGTCCGTTGTCAGTTTACAGACATACAAGCCAAGACGTGGCCCCTGCTTCCACCGGACTTCCCTGGTGGCTCAGGCGGTAAAGCGTCTGCCTACAGTGCCGGAGACCCGGGTTTGATCCCTGGGTCGGGAAGATCCCCTGGAGAAGGAAATGGAAACCCACTGCAGTACTCTTGCCTGGAGAATCCCATGGACGAAGGAGCCTTGGAGGCTACAGTCCATGGGGTCGCAAAGAGTCAGACACGACTGAGCGACCTCATTTTTCTTCTTTCTTTCCTGTTCCTGCCACTGTGCAGACCCAGCTCCACAAGAAGGGAAATGACAAAGTTGGGGGGTGGGGGCAGCCTGTGAGAGCACCTTGCAGTCTCCAATGCTCCTATACCCACACCATTTAGTTCTCACAACACAGGAGGCCGTCTGGCCACCCCTGCTCGACAGGTGAAAACAGCAAAGACTGAGCAAAGTGCAGCGACTTCCTCTAAGATGCACAAGGGCCACAGCCGTCTGACGTCAATCAAGGGCCTGCTCCTCCCTCGCAGCCACTGTCGTGTTCCGCGGACGTGGGGTGCGGGCCCAAATCACACACGCCATACCCAGATGCACATGTGGGTTGTGGGGTGGGCTTTTTTTTTTTTGCATTTAAAAATAAAAATAGTCTTGATGTAAAGTTTAAAACAGGAGGGTGATTTGCATAAGACCCTGCACTCTCAATTACACCAATTACTTTATAATTACAGGCAATGCCATCTTGAGTTTTTCAAAACCTATGTCTATTCTTAAAGAATCTGTCAGAAAGGAGGCTTCTTCTCAGGGAGAGGCTCCAATTAGTATGCACGCTGCATGCAGAGGAAGCAGACCTGCTGGAGCTCTGGGGAGGAGTGAAAACCCAGTGCTTCCAAACGGGCCTGCAGGGAGAGCAAGGCCTTGGAAAGCTCCCGGCTCCAGGCTCCTGGCTCTGTTGCAGCTGGCCCGTGCTGCCCTCCCACCCGGCTGCAGCCTCTGCCACAAGGTGTAAAGGTGAAAGCCTGGCCTGCTGAACTTGGGCTCCTCACAACTACCCTGATGAGTCACTCATGGGAGAAACAACCAGGACGGGTGGGCCCCAGGCCTTCTGCACTGGGTACACCCGAGGCAGTGAAGTGTCACCATCTCCTCCAACCCTGGAACACTGGCCCAGAGGACTTGGAATGGGCGGGAGCAGGGACATCTGTGGTCAGTGGCGATCCTTCTACCTGCCCCCTCATGTCTGGTACGTGAGTCTCCAACCAGGGCCTGCCCCTTGCCTCCCCCAGGTCCCCGCCTTGATTCCGTGTTGGTCACAGTGCGCCCCTCCCCTGCAGCCTCTGGGACCGGCCCCTGTCTTCTCCAACCAGACTTGGACCCACTTGCACAGTAGAACAAGTCTAAGGGAAGCACACAACTGTGCTGCTTACTTCAGTTTGTGATCAGTAAGCGCCAGGGGCCTGGGTACCACCAGCATCCACAGCTCTGGTGCCCAGTGGCCCAACCGCCAGATGGCCACGCCGAGCAGGCGCATCTCTAACGTGGGATAGCACCTCACCAGTCCTCATCTCAGCTGATGGCCTTGATTCTATTCCACCAAGAAAACAGAAATAGTGGGGGAAAGAACAACCACAGCTCCCACTGCTCATCTGACTTCCAGCACTTGCCGCATCCTGCCCCGACCCGTCTGATCACATCCCTCTTCATCTGCTCAAGGACGGAGCCCCAGCACTTGGCCCCCTCTCTCCTGCAGCAGCATCGGTGTTTTTTTTTTACTCTGCTGCATCTTTTCCACCAACGTACACACAGACTGTGGCTTTTCTCTCTGTAAAACTCTCCCAACCATGTTACCTTCTTTAGCTGCCTCTTTTCTTCTTCCTCGGAGCAGAACTCCTCGAGCAGCGTGTCTGTACCTGTAGTGCATCTGCTGCTGCTGCCGCTAAGTCACTTCTGCTGCTGCTGCTGCTGCTGCTGCTAAGTCACCTCAGTGGTGTCCAACTCTGTGCAACCCCATAGACGGCAGCCCACCAGGCTCCCCCGTCCCTGGGATTCTCCAGGCAAGAACGCTAGAGTGGGTTGCCATTTCCTTCTCCAATGCATGAAAGTGAAAAGTGAAAGTGAAGTCGCTCATTCGTGTCTGACTCCTAGCGACCCCATGGACTGCAGCCTACCAGGCTCCTCCCTCCATGGGATTTTCCAGGCAAGAGTACTGGAGTGGGGTGCATCTACATCTATGCAAATGCATCTCCTCCATCCTACCTTGAAACTGTTCCACGTCGGGGCCACCCCCACCTTCTCACCAACGCTGCTCTAATTCAGGCCACCCGTGTCACCCACGGCGCAAAAGCCAACATCAGTTTTCAGCCCTAGCCTCTTAATTATCACCGGCATGTTACTCTGTTGGTCACCGTCTCCTCCTGAAAACACTGGCTCAGCAGAGCTCCCTGGACCACACGTCACCTGGTTTCCAGCCACATCGTGACCACCCGCCCCCTTCTCAGGGTCCCCCTTGCCTCACCTCTAAGCATCAGGCCCGGGCTCAGATTCTAGACCTCTCTTCTGTGGGGTCACCCAGCCTCTGGTTTCAACACCATCAATGTGTGAAGGTCACCTAGATTTGTACTGGCAGCTCGGGCCCCAGCTCCGAACTCAACTCACACATCTCACTGTCTGGCAGGCACCCCCACACAGACGTCTAGTCAATGTCTGAGATCCAGCATGCTCAAAACTGTGCTTCTCATCTTCCCAAAGCTGTTCTTCCCACTTTTTCCCCAACATCACTTGACACAACGTCGTCCTGTCAAATGAAAAGCTAAAAACACTGGAGTCACCTTTGACTTTTCCCGTCTCCTGACCTTACATCCCATCCGTTAGCAGACACAGTCACATCCTTCAAACATACAGAGAGAACCCGCTCACTTCCCCACGCATGTCCCTGTGACCCACCCGCCCCTCAGGTCCTACCACTTGCTCTGCCCTGGTCACTCCAGTCTGTCCTCAGCATGGACATCAGAGTGACACCCAGTGGCCAGATCCTTTCAGTCCTCTTGAAACCTTCCACTGAGCTCCCAATGCAGTCCAGCTGATCCACCAGGCCTTGCTCCCACCACCCCAACCCTCCCTTCCTCTGTGAACGCTCCTGTTCTCAGCTGTTCACCCCGCTCCAGCCACGTAGCCATCTCCCTGCTCCTGGGTCACCCATGCATTTTCCTGTCTGCAGACCAGGAATGTGCCTGCTGGAAGGTCTTGCTCCAAAGGCTGCTCAGATCCAGGAAACCTTTGCCAGAATCCCATCATCAGCGAGGACTCCTCGGACGTCCCACCCAAACACCCCCCTCTTCCCTGGTTCCCGCCTCCGCCCGCCTCCTCCCAGACACTGCTCCTCCCTGGCACACTATTCTTTATTTACCCACCTCGCTTATCATCTTCACATGTGTGCTAAGTCACTTCAGTCATTTCCAACTCTGCAACCCTAGGGACTGTAGCCTCCCAGGCTTCTCTGTCCATGGGATTCTCCAGGCAAGAATACTGGAGTGGGTTGCCATGCCCTCCTCCAGAGAACCTTCCCAACCCAAAGATCGAATCCGGGTCTCCTGCATTGGCAGGCGGATTCTTCAAGGAGCCACCTGTATCCATACTATGCTCGTATTTCCTACTACAGCCCCAGTGCCTGCAACAGTGCTTGACACACAGTGGGTGCACAGCAGGGGCTGAATGAATAACCGGTGGCTATTCATTACATCAATACATTCAGACTAGAGCACTTGGCTTACACCACCTCTAGATACACACACACACACACATCCTGGTTTATTGCCCAGTATTCCCCAACCAGAGCTGGAAACCTGGGATTCACCCTTGATGCCTCCCTCCCTTCCCTGTGGCCCCAGACCCACTCCACTCCCACCCCAGCCCAGCTCCTGAGCCCACCCCTCCCTCATCCTCACCCCACGCCTCTGCCACCGCTGCCCTGATGAGAACCCCTTTCTGAACCATGTGAGGCTGTTCTCTTGGCATCTCCTACATCCCGCCCCCACCACGGCCCCCATCAGCTCTTGTCTCTTGGCTTCCATCTGTCCCCACCTCTTTCTCAAGCACCTATCATGGGCCTGCACGCCTTCTCCCCAAATGCTTTACCTAGCTCTTTGGCTGGCTGACTTTTCTCCCCTTGGGTCCTACTTGAATCTCCCCCAGAGAACCTCCTCTGGCCACCCTGCCCATGTGATTCAGGAGGTTCACGCCCACCCAAACACCGTCTCCCATCCACTGTTCCCAGCACTCGGGTCATTTCCCTCCGAGGACTTGTTACCTGCAATCACATCTTCTATGTGCGTTCCCACAGAACCTGCAACACCCCTGAAGGCAGAGACAGAACGGGGAATAAGCAGACACCAGCCCCAGATGTGTGAAGGGCTGAGTGACAGCAAGTATGGGGCCACCATGGAATCTGGAGTCGTCCACTGTCCCCTGCCCCAGCAACAGGTGTTGACCACACAGAAACAGTGACAGGGGCCAAGCTAGTGCCCCTAAAGCCACTGGCCACCAAGACAGCCCCCTGGCCTCCCGCTCCCCTGGCCTGTCCTCAGTCTTGCTCTGGAGTCGTTTTTCTGTCTCGGTTTCATGGGAATCAGGAGAGACCTCTCCATCAGGCAGCACCAGCCCAAACAATATCATGTGAAAGGGCTTAAGAAGCAAGAAATAACTCATCCTCAAATACCCCACACTTGGCATCCAGCTGTTCCGAACAGCTGGATGCTTTTCTGAGCCAGAGAGCTTCTGACTCTACGCTAATAAGACGGAGAAATGACACACACAGACAAGCAGGATGGGTCACTGCGAATTCCCTTGGGAAGATACGCGTCATCGGCGTTCTTCACACAGGCTTCCAGTGGTTAAGTGTTCAACTCTGTGCTGAGCTGGGTACCACCATCAGAGACTTTCGTGTGAAGTGACCCCGCCAGAGAATTTATAAACTAGATGTGCTGAGAAAACTAACGCACATTAGACAATTAGCCAAAGATGATGATGGAACAGAACAAGCACTAAATAGAGTCGTTCAGGTTCAGAGAGGGCTGAGGTCTCCTAGAGGAGCTCTGGGCTCTGCTCTGAAGGGAGAGAAAGCTGGAGAAAAGGCAGGCAGCCCAGAGGGGAAGACATTTGCCAAGGAACAGAGCTGGGCACGAAGCCTGGTGAAGCGGCCCGCCAGACCAGACCTGAATGGAGCGTTTAGGACAGTATGCCTGGGCTGAGTCTCCAGGTACCCGGCCCACAGTGAGAGTATGCACAGAAGTCCTTACCCTCTCAGAGCCTCTGCCTCAGCTCCTGGACGCAGACACTACCTACACACCAGACCCTCTCCCCACTGGGACGCAGCTGCCCACGTCAGTGAAGGAGAAGACGCGATTCTGGTATAAAGGCCTCCCCGCCCTTCCCAGCCCTGACCAAGCAAACCTGCTGCACTCCTGGTGCCCTGGGCCGCACGGCCCTGTTGGGGTGGCAGCCTGCCTTCTCCCTCTGGGCAGCTCGAGAGGACAGTATGCACCTTATTCGGTCTCTCCCAGCACCCAGCACAGAGCCTCAGGGGCAGGCGCACAGGGAATTCTGAGGATGCTCTGGGTCCTTTCTGTTCTCGCCACCTCCCAGAACATCTTCAGAATTCCCTGGTGTGCCTGCTGCTCATCTACCCCAACTTCTATGGGCTCCAACTTTCTCTCTTCTCCCTTTGACCACAGAGAGAGGAGCTTGAATAGCTGACCAAAGGGACCAGTTTCAGGCAAGCCACGTACTTCCTGGGGCCTCAGTTTCCCCTTATAAAAAGGGGGTACTTTGGTAACACCCCATCTACAGGGAGGGTCTTTAGCTGTGAGCTCCCTGGATGGAGCAAGCAGAGAGGGGGAGGATCCTATCACCTTCAGGACGAGCCAGGGCAAGGGGCTCGCAGAGGCTGGGAGATAAAGCATCTGGAATCAGAGGTTCTGAATGGGTGCAGCTTCCACCAGGAGGGGAACTCTGCAGACTCCCCCACCTAGCAACTGCCCACAGTTCTGTTCCTTGACTCCATCCACCCCCGGGCCAGCATCATCCCTACAGTCCCTACCTTCTTCTGGTTCCAACAGAACTTGCTAAGCTGTCAAATGCTCCTCGCCCTCACCTCCCTAGCCTCTGGCTCTGGCTTCCTGGTTGGAAGGGGAGACTAACGAAAAGACCACGTGGGCAATGCACTACTAGATTAAATTCAATACCGAGCAGCACCCGCCAGACTGAAGGCTCCTGACCAGCATCTGGGTCGCAACGTGGCCCCTGCGGGGATTCAGCTGGCATGAGAAACAGACCAGGGGTGGGGCAAGGAGCAGCTGAGTCATCAAAACCCAGAAGATTTGAGCAGTCATCTGGTCCATCCCCCTACCTGGCTCAAATCCCTCTGCAACACATCACATCAGCAGTCACCCAGACACCTCCTGGAGCTGCTCCAATGTGGGCGACCTCGTTTTTCCTGGGGTTCTCTACTCTGTGGTTGCAATTTGTTAGAAAGATAAGCTCAAGACTGCCTCACTTTAACCTCTATTCAGCCCAATTCATTCATTCATTCAGCAATTACGTGCAGATCACCAGGCACCATCTGAACCACCAGGAAAGCCAAAAAACAAAAGAAAAGAAGACATACAGATGGCCAACAGGCACATGAAAAGACGCTTAGCATCACTAAGTACTTCTCCAGGCGAGAATACTGGAGTGGGTAGCCATTTCCTCCTCCAGAGGATCTTCCTGTCCCAGGGATCTAACGGCGGATTCTTCGATGCTTTCTAATTGTGGTGCTGGAGAAGACTCTTGAGAGTCCCTTGGACTGTAAGAAGATCAAATCAGTCAACCCTAAAGGAAATTAACCCTGAATATTCATTGGATGGACTGATGCTGAAGCTGAAGCTCCAATACTTAGGCCACCTGATGTGAAGAGCTGACTCATTAGAAAAGACCCTGATACCAGGAAAGATTGAAGAGGGAGGGTATAGGGAGGGAGGAGGGAGGAGGGTTCAGGATGGGGAACACAGGTATACCTGTGGTGGATTCATTTCGATATTTGGCAAAACTAATACAATATTGTAAAGTTTAAAAATAAAATAAAAGTTAAAAAAAAAAAAGGAAAAATTGAAGGCAAAAGAAGGGGGCAGCAGAAGAAGAGATGGTTAGTCCGCATCATGGACTCAATGAACATGAATCTGAGCAAACTCTAGAAGATAGTGGAGCCTGGCATGCTGCATGCAGTCCATGGGGTCTCAAAGAGTCAGATGCAACTTAGCGACTGAACACCACCACCAGGCATTGGTCCATGATGCCAAGGGTACCATGAGGAACAAGACAGTGCGTCCTGTCCTCACACAAAATATGGTCATTCAGAGACACAAACCAGCAAACAGCCTATATATTCCAGATCCCGGCCGGATATGCATTGGTGGAAACACATAAGAGAGACTCCACTGGGACGTTTTTGTGGGTTACAGGGCTGCAGGTCAAGAAAGGCTTTCTGGGAGAGACATCTCAGCCAGAATTGATCAAACAGTCAGCAAGTCAAACGGTGGTAGGAATGGGGTGGGAAGGGGTCCACACAAGAGTCTTTTGGGGAACCTGTAAGTTGTGGGAGGTGACCTCTGACAGACGAGGGTGGTGACATGCGTGGAGAGGAAGATGTATTTGAGCCCTTGGTATAGACTCCTGGTTTTGTTCCTGGCCTGCCTGGGTCCTGAGGCCTGCCTGCCGCTACCCCGACCCCAGGCTTTGCTCTGGATGGGGCCTCGTACTCCCCAGTCCCCGTGCCTATCACGAGCTGCTCCTCCATCAGGCTGGACAGCTTCTCTCCTCTGGTAGGTCACTGTCCTCAATGGCTGCTGGATGCCCCAAAGCATCACTACTCAGGGCCAGCCCATGGGGAGGTGTCCTACAGGTTTTCTCAAGCCCACCATGAGGGAGTCAGAAATTACACGCTGGTGGCCCTGGTCTTTGTAGCAGGAAGTAAAGAACAGGTCCAGCTCCACAAGAGAGCTCCCAGTCTCATGACCCCACCCCAGGCCTCCTCTTCTCCAAATTTCAAATCATCCATTCTCCACAATTACCAGCCTCTAAAAGAGATTTCAAACGGAAACTGCCAGTTTCATAAGCAAAATATTGTACAGCCCAAAGTGAAGTGCTGAAAGTGTTAGTCACTCAGTTCTGTCTGACTCTTTGCGACCCCATGGACTGTAGCCCACCAGGCTGTTCTGTCCATGGGATTCTCCAGGTAAGAATACTGGAGTGGGTTGCCATTCCCTTCTCCAGGGGATTTTCCTGACCCAGGGATCGAACCCAGGTCTCCTACATTGCAGGCAGATTCTTTACCATAGCCGTAAAAAGGAATGAAGCAATGATCCATGCTACAATGTGGATGAACCTTGAAAATATTATACTAAGTGACATAAGCCTGACACAAAGGCCACAGATTATATGATTCCATTTAAAAGCAACGTCCAGAACAGGCAAATCCATAGAGGCAGGAGGTATTAACAGACTAGTGACCTCCAGGGGCTGGGGGAGCAGGGAATGGGGGAGCAACTGCTGACAGGTGGGGTGTGGGTGTGATTGGGGTGAAGGAATGTTCTGGAACTAGATGGAGAGAATGGCTGTACAACATTGCGAATGCATTTAGTGCCACTGAACTGAGCACTTGAATATGATTAAAATGGTAAATGCTATGCTTTGTGTGTTTTTCCACAATAAACACCCCTACCATCTTTATACTACCCTGTGCTGCCGGGCAGGGCAGCTCCTCGGCCCCTTCCACCAGCTCCAACCCCTGCTTAGATGAGGGAGCTGAGGTTCCACCCCACCCAGGGCTCACGCCCAGCCACCTACACAGCAGATGCAGAGCTGCTTGCACGATGCCCATGATGACCATGGTGACCATGGTGCCCCAGGGTGGCCGTGCTGTGCTGTGGGCGAGCAAGGGGGCCTGGGGACAGGAGAGGGTCACCTGCCCAGCGAAAATCAGAACAAAGATGATGACACAGAGACTCACCTTCTGTGGGTACACACAGGGCCTGACGCCCATGGAGTGGCAGATGTTGGAGAAGCAGGAATCTCCCGTCTCTCCTGTGGTTGGAACTGGGAGCTCCTTTACTGACTGATGGGCTACAGGCAGCCTGAGGACCAGCCAGATGGCAGTGGGAGGCGATGGAGAGAGATGCTCGGAGGCCTGGGGACCTCACTAGACCACAGATGATGGAGGCAGGCAGGAGGCAGATGCAAGCAGGCAGGCCAGGGGCATGTAAGGAGCAGAGTAAGTACACCCACGTGGGAACCACCAGGTGAGCACAGATGGGGGACATCCCACACCCAGGACACACAGAAGGGTTCTCTGGGGCCTGTCGTGGGACAGTGACAGGGAGGTCACGTTATCAGTCTCTGAGTAACAGGAGAAAATAACCAGCGAGCCCTGAAGGCCTTCTCTAGTTTATTCCATCAAACAACAGTTGGAAACGGAGGCTTAGACCCCATGAAGTTTGCTCCATTTGCAGAGGGGCCAGGATCTGAATCCAGATGGTCCTGTTGAGACGCCTGCCCTGCCCCTGTGGTTGGAGCTCAGGGCTTGGGGCAAAAGGCAAGGGGTGGGGATTGACCTGGGAACCAGGTAGAGGACAGGTGGTCTGTGAGGTGGGAGGGTGTATCTCCACCCTTGATGAGCATGGTCACAGAAGGGAGACACAGAAACCAGCCCTCTGCGTGAACTTCCTCCAGGAAACACTGCTGAGACCTGGGCATGGTCCATCTCCTCCTGGGCCGGGGAACCTTGACTTTGGGGAGGAGCTAGTGGTCTGACCTCGGTCGAGGACATCTGACTCCTACCCTAAGGGTCCCACCTATGGACAGCTTCTCTGAACACCAGAGCTAACTTTCAGCTGGCAGACAGTTTCACACCTGCAGCCACGCTGCCCCACCACACAGCAATACCTGCAGATTTCTCCCTGAGACCACTCTTGACCACAGTCCCCTGACCAAGTCAGCTTCCTCTCAAATCAGAGCAAAGGAAGTGCCACGCACAGTCCACAAGACTGGCAGGTACGGTGGCGTTGGCGGTGTCCACTGGCAAGTCTCTGTCTCTAACTCACAGCCCAGAGCCACCACCCACCGCCACGTTTTGAAAACCTACTTTGAAAGAAGCCACCCAGCAGGAAACCACTCATGACTCTCCTCCAAATTTAGGGACCGTGTGGGTTTTTCAACCAGAAGCTGTGGTTCAAAAGCCCGAGTTGCAGGTTTTGAAAGAAGATACAATGCCAACTGTCCAGATTTTGTACCCTGAATAGCCTCCCTCAGACAGTGGAAGACGGCTGTCTGGGGACTTTTGTCGGCTGCTACTCTGCGGAGAGTTGTCCCCTGAATCCTAGAAGGCCTCTCCATCCAGACAGAGCCGGGAGGCGTTCAACCAGTCTGTGCCCCACTTCTCCCATCACAGACGGGTGGGAAGCAGCAGACAGGCCACACAAATCCCGCTCTCCTCCAGGCATGCGGCTCTAGTCGAAGCATTCCACTCTCAGACCCTGCTTCCCCATAAAATACAGAAAAGAACCACTGTCTACATTTGCGCTTTGTGGCTGCCCAGCGTACTTCCTCCCTTATTCTAGAAACATCGCCTTCGCCTTCCTTGCAGGGTCCTACGGGTCCATTCCTTCTGAAATTTACAGGACTGGTCTTGTGACACTGGTCTGACCCATCAACATATTCCATCCCTCTGGCCACAGTGTCCAGTTTGGGGACAGCCACGTGCACCAAGCTCAGTTTCAGGACATTTTGTTGGAAATGCTGAGAAGGGAGGCCTCTCTCTGCTGGGCTCATTTGCAGTGAGGATGACCTCAGCCCGAGGTTGCCTGAGGCCCATTGAGGGAAGAACTCATCAGACTACAGCCAATGGGGTCAGAGAGGAGGATGCAGGAGGAGAAAGACCACATCCCAGAGGCATTGTTCAGGTCCCTGGAGCCAGCTGTGCTCGATGCCAGCCCTCACTCTGCCGCTTTTTGTTACATGAACGGACTGCATTGGGTTTGTGATACTAATACAAAATTGGTGCCTGTGTAATAGGTTTGTTGTGAGACTTGGTTGGATAATATAAGCGAAGCACTTAGTCCAGTGTCTGGCACATAGTAAACCCTCAATAAATAATGATAGCTTTAATGGGGAGCAAATGAGATGATCGATGTGAACACACTCAGGAAAGCATAACCTGTTCTATAAAAGTAAGGTACCTGTGATGTGCTTTCCTGTTCTCCAGTGATCTACACTGCCCATTGAGCCTTTATTGCCCACTCTCTCATTCTCTAAATATTTCATGTGCCCAATTAGACTGTGAGCACCTCGTGGTAGGAACTGAGCTTCATAATCTATTTTAGCCACCGAGAGATCTAACACTGTTGTCATACACGCCGGGTCATGACAGGGCAGTCAACATCACAGGCGTGAGCATCTGAGCCCTTGGCTCCAAATGCTGGCTCTGCTCCCTATGGAGCGGGGTGATCACAGGGGAAGCTAACTTCACCCCTCCAGGTCCCAGTTGTCCGCCACGTAAAGAGCAGCCACTGCCGGTACCCATCTCATTTAGTCATCATGAAGATGAAATTCATTATCGAAGCATGTAAAACAGTGCCTGTCATGTAGTGATCCCTACAAAATGTCTGTTAAGTAAACGCTTCCCAATTATTTTATTATTGTGATTCAAAAGCATTTACTGAATATTCAAAGGATCTTCAACCCTTTCCTTAATACTGTGATGAAGAAGACAAGCCCCTGCCTTTGCTATAATAACAGCTATCATTTTTAAGGGTATACTCTTGGCCTACATCTGTTTTTCCTCATGCTCTAATCATGCACTTTAACGCTGGAAGGAGCCAAATGAGACTTTTCACTTTGCAGATGAGAACAGAGAGGTCCGGAGAGGCTACATGATTTATCCAAGTTGGCATGGCTTGCTGGAAAGAGTGAGGAAGAGAATCTACATCCCCTGACTCCAAACCCATCATGCCCTGCTCACTGTGCCACACTGCCTGAGGAGCTGGTACATGAGCATATGGCCAGAACACATAAACGCAAACAACTGCAGCTGCACAGAGATTCTTTCTCTGTCCTTTAACAAATATTTATTTAGCACTGAAATACGTACAACTGCCAAAAATTAGGGAAATGGACTACAGCAAAGCAGAACCATTTCCCACCCTGTTGTTTTGTAAAACAGGAAGTGTTTTACAGGAAGTGTTTCTCTCATTCGTTTGGCAAATATTTAAGCATTTATGATTTACCAGGCATGGGGAAGAGATCCAGTGTCAACACAAAGAACATAGTTCTTGCCCCAACAGAGCTTAAAATATCATGGATTTGGCTATATCACGAGCGCTGAGTGATGTTTATTGGTGATATGAAAGAATCATTAAAATTACTAGTAAATCAATAGATGGATGGATGGATAGATAGAAGAATGCATGGATGAATGGATAGGTCAACAGGCAGATGGATGGATGGATGGATGAATGGTTGGATAGGTCAATGGATGGATGGATGAATGGATAGATGGATGGATAGGTCAATGGACAGACGGATGAATGGCTGGCTGGCTGGATGGATGGATGGGTGGATGGATAGATGAATAGATGGATGGATGGGTGGTCTTTTCCAAGGTCACACATCTCTGAAGCTTGTGCACAGGACATTGCACAACTATCATCCCTTGATTTATTTCCCCAAAAGATTTGACAAGGAGCATGAGAGCTGAATCAGGAAATTTAGGGGATGAAAGGAACCTAAGACTTCAGTATACCCAACTCCCTAACTTTATAGAT
The DNA here is from genome assembly GCF_000754665.1 of Bison bison bison. Classification (NCBI taxonomy): domain Eukaryota; kingdom Metazoa; phylum Chordata; class Mammalia; order Artiodactyla; family Bovidae; genus Bison; species Bison bison. The sequence continues at coordinate 2,763,695 of NW_011494777.1, read as the reverse complement.
CAACATTCAGAAAATGAAGATCATGGCATCTGGTCCCATCACTTCATGAGAAATAGATGGAGAAACAGTGAAAACAGTGTCAGACTTTATTTTCTTGGGCTCCAAAATCACTGCAGATGGTGACTGCTGTCTGAAATTAAAAGACTCTTACTCCTT
>NW_011494777.1:2744091-2763439 GCF_000754665.1 Bison bison bison | reverse complement strand
GGTGACTGCAGCCATGAAATTAAAAGACTCTTACTCCTTGGAAGAAAAGTTATGACCACCCTAGATAGCATATTGAAAAGCAGAGATATTACTTTGCCAACAAAGGTCCATCTAGTCAAGGCTATGGTTTTTCCTGTGGTCATGCATGGATGTGAGAGTTGGACTGTGAGGAAAGCTGAGTGCCAAAGAATTGATGCTTTTGAACTGTGGTGTTGGAGAAGACTCTTGAGAGTCCCTTGGACTGCAAGGAGATCTAACCAGTCCATTCTGAAGGAGATCAGCCCTGGGATTTCTTTGGAAGGAATGATGCTAAAGCTGAAACTCCAGTACTTTGGCCACCTCATGTGAAGAGTTGACTCATTGGAAAAGACTCTGATGCTGGGAGGGATTGGGAGCAAGAGGAGAAGGGGTCGACAGAGGATGAGATGGCTGGATGGCATCACTGACTCGATGGATGTGAGTCTGAGTGAACTCCGGGAGTTGGTGATGGACAGGGAGGCCTGGCGTGCTGCGATTCATGGGGTTGCAAAGAGTCAGACACGACTGAGCGACTGAACTGAACTGAACTTTATAGATGAGAAAACTGGCACTCAGAGAGATGCATGTCACATATATGCCCAGTTCCATGACCACCTTTCAAAATATAACCCCCTGGCAGCAGATTCCTAGTCCTGGAGGAGCACATCCTGGGAAAGTTAGGTTTCATCCTCAGGACTCATCCTTCACCCAGAAAAGCCATAATTCAAAAAAGCCTCCTCTAGAATGTCCTTTGCCAGGATGGTGGCTCAGGCCTTTGTCCCAGGAGGAGAGAGTGAGCCCTGGTTAAGGACTCAAAGGTCATCAGAGGGGCCTTAGAGCACCAATCTGTAAGGCTGCTAACAAAATCCGTCTGCTTAAAACAGTGACTACTGCTCAGTAGTTGTTCTCGAGGGAAACATGTGCTGTTCCTCTCCCACGGCTGGTCGTCGTCGTCTTCTTTCAGCACTGCCCCTGGTCCCATCACAGCTGGGCTGCTGGGCTGTGCCGCGCAGGACATGGCTCCTGACCTCTGCTTTTCCTCTCCTCCTCTGCCCAGCTGTATTCTCGGTTGCTTTCTGTCTACTGTTTGTGTTGATCTGGGAAGCATGTTCTAACCCAAAAGTCCTGGACCGTCTCTCCTAAACTCCCAGACTGTATGGAAACTCCAATACCTATGTCTCCCTTGCCTGGGCAAACCTCCAAAACACACCCATACTGGCTTTTGAACTTATACAAGTTTTCTGTGGTTTTCAATGCGATCTTCTCATGACCCGAAGAACTGCACACTGAGGCTTGAAGGTGATGGTTCTGTCCACAGTTAACCATTATCAGACAGGCAGCAGAGCCTCTACTCTTGAAATTTGGTTGCCAACCACCAAGACTGTGTAGGATTCCTGAGCACTTTAACCGCTGGGAGGCAATGAAATTCCTCATACCCTCCCGCTGGAAGCAAAACATCAAATGACACAGGTTACGAAATGCAAATCCAGCCACCTGCTGTGCTCTTCAAATATTTCTAACGGCTTTTCTGATGCTTTGAACTGATTTAACTAAAAGTGCATTTGGCCCCTAAATACTTATGCCTTTGATTTCTAATCTGGGGTGTAATTTAATTCTCAGACACCCAACTCTCCTGTACTTCTCAGTACAAGGCTGCAGGCCACAAACCTCCAAATGGAGCAATAACTTTCTTCCTCAGGACAAAAACGATGGTTTATTTCTGTCCACCGAATATGACATAAGTCAGGGAGGAAAGTGAGCAGAACTGCAAAGCCCCAGGGACAGAAAGCAATTAGGTTGAACCCGAAGAAATCAGGTACAGGGACGAGAGGGGATGTGACTGCCAATCAGGAAACAGACGGGTCCTCGTCCAAACCTCAGGGACAGCTTTCTGCAAGAGACTCCTGTTCCCAGACCAAGATGATTAGCCTTGGGGACACCGGGAAAGGTGACAAAACTGGGGGTGAGTAAGGAAGACAGATAGAAATGAGCCCATCTTGTTGCACTTGTTTTCATCTCTGGTCCAGAAGGTGAGCCACCAGGACCAGGATGGAGACCCGCTCTGTGCCACCAGGCGGTCCCCCACCACCATCCCCTCCCCACACATGGCAGGCACAAGCCAGGCTGCTAGAAACAAATGGGAGCGAATACTGAAGGAAGAGGGCTGCCGCCTCGAATCCACGACACCCAGCCTCTGGTGCAAGGATTACTCCACAAGCTGCCTTTATTTATACTAGGAGCCAACCGGGTGTTTGTTCTCAAAGCTAGAGCTTCCCTACAACCACACTCAAAGCCTGAGTCCTTAGACGTTCACAGTATTTTTATCGAACATTAGGAAAGCCCTTGGTAATTTGCAGCAATTTAGTATGCTTGCTTTGCTTTTAGAAAATCCACAGCAATTCAATAAACGCCCAGTCACTGTGGCTGTTAACACGCACACAAGCTCTCCCCACAGCTGCCTGCCAGCTGCCACTCCAGGAGGCCAGCCATCACGGCCCCCCTTCCTGATGACCCTCAGCCCATCCTCTCCTCCAGCCGCAATGAGGATAGCCCCATAAAATGACCTCACCCCACAGCCAGCGCTGCTCACCTCTCCTGGGCCCTGAGCACAGACAGGCGAGGAGGGCCGGTCGTGCACTCCACCTTGGCCTCACTCGGCTGTGCCGGGCCATCTGTTCACTGTCAGGGCTGCGTGAGGCCCGAGAAGAAGGACACACCTCTCCATCTGCTCTCAGTCGCATCCGCCAGTTTGGATCCTGCGGTGGAGCCTGGTCCCAGATGCACACGAACAAAGACGAAGGTCTGGGCCCTGCCACCAAAGCCTGGTTCTCCTGCCAGTTCCTGGCATTAATCACTGGCCTCTCAAGTCCCGATAACTTTGCCTTTACCTGTTTTCCTGCTTGACCCGAGTTTCTGGGCATATTCACAGAGATTCCTCCTGAATACCGAAGAAAACTCTGGGACAAGCTTTCCAGCAAAATCCATGGGTACCATCCTGCCTGTGGAATGACAGTCATGGTCGAGACCTACTGCTTCTTCGAGGCGAGACATGTCCTTCATGTCTCATCCCCATGTCCTTAGCAAAAGACCTGACATACGATATAGATGTTCAGTCACTAAGTTGTGTTCAGCTCTCTACAATCCCATGGACTGCAGCACGCCAGGCTCCTCTGACCTCCACTGTTTCCTGGAGTTTGCACAAAATTCATGTGCACTGAGTTGGCAATGCTATCTAACCTGCATTGGCAGGTGGATTCTTTACCACTGCATCCCCTGGGAAGCCCTACATACAATAAGCACTTAATAAATATGTACTGATCTTAACAGGTAAAAACCTCCACCACCAAGGGCCACAGTCTAATAACCAAGACCTTGATGCATAGGAGGCTCTGGTACCTTCAGTGAGTCCAGATCAAACCCCTTCCCGTCCATCTCCAAGCAGCCCTGAGTAGCTATCAACTCAGTGACACTTAGCATTGTCTCCAAATAAGACTAGACTGCTAATCCCTCCTAAGTATGGCTGCACCCACCAGAGGCCACATGTCCCACACCAGACACCAGTCACAGTTTCCCCTACCCCAAGAGCAGTGACCTGCCCACAGCCACCAGGAGGCCAGAAGAATGCCAGCCCTTGACTGACTCATCTGGTTTGTTGACAGCAACCAGCCTGCTACCACCCTGGCTCTAATATCTCATCCGCATGGCTCCTAGCACACCAGGGGCTGCAGGAGGCTGAATTCCAATGGAATCACTATTTGCTTTAAGGAATCATCTTGCCCACCTGGATTGCACTCGACTGTCCCCTCCCCCAAACTAGAAGGAATTTCTCTTAAACAAGAAAAACAGAGTAACAACTATTGCTTTCCTTCTCATTTCAAATTTGAGATTCACTTTCAAAAAAATCCCTATGAAGAGTGTGATGTGTTTGCTGAGAAACTGCTGCTTGGTGGACAGCACCAGCAGGTCACCTGGGCCTGCAGTGCCTGGCAGCCAGGTAGCTTCCTGAGCTCCATCCCTGAGGCAGGGGGTGGTTGGAATGGACGCTGGCTGAACAGCAATTACCTTCCTGTGTGTTGGGTGGCAGGAGGGGGTGGCACCATTTGTTAGTCTCCTGGATAATGGTGAATAGATGTTAAGTGCCTGCAGGTAAACTGGACACAGTGCCAGAGACATAAACAAGGGCACTGCCCTCCAGTCACTTCCACCCAAACGGGACAAGGCCAGGAATCTGCCCCTGACTTGGACCCCAGCCTCATCCAGGGTCTGGCTTCCAAGGCCAGGAATCTGCCCCTGACTTGGACCCCAGCCTCATCCAGGGTCTGGCTTCCACGGAGTGGCCACTTTTTCCTACAGTGTCACAGTAGGACTTCACTCATTTGCTGTGAACGATTATTTGGATGAGGTTGACACCTGCCTTCACACTGACCCAGGGAAAGAAGCCGGTAGAGAGAGGTGTTCTGGGCAAATAAGTGGTATGAATGAGATGAGAATCGCACAGGAGAATCAAGATGACTTCACCCTGAGTGGCAGGCACTTGCATGATGACCAGTAAGGCCCTAATTCTACCATCAAGGGCTGTCAGATGCGGAGGGCATCTAGAAGCAGGGGTCTGTGTTCTCATCCAAGCTGGAAAGAGCATTTTGGATCCAACATGGGCATTATACAGCTATGGACATCGAGGCTAGGTGAGTAAAAAGACTTTCCTGAAAGTCTATGTCTCATTACCAGCAATTAACGTCCCAGTCACAGGGAACAGGCACTGAGACTTTGGAAGCCGGTGTGAGATGGGTCTCACATACACACACACACTCACACAGACACACATACTCACACACATGCACACACTCAATCACATACATACACACGCAGTCACACACACTTACACATACATATACTCACTCACACATGCACACACACACCACCATCAGTCCTTTTTCCTGGGCACATAGCTTCAGCAGCAGCCGTGTTACCTGCCCTTGGCATGGTCACCGTCTCCTGAAGGTGATTGGCCTAGACAGCAATGACAGGAAGGTGTGTCCATAAACATGTGGAGCTAAGGGACTCAGGACACACAGAGGCCCCAGGGAGTGACCAGGAGCCATCCCTGCATGGTTGGCCACCCCGCCACGACCTCCCAGGAAGGCAAGGTTGGCCTGACCTGGCCGCTCTGCTTCTCCCCTCCCCTCCCCACACCCCTCCTAATGCACTGCAGATGAGGGAGGCAGAGAGCTTCGCGAAAAGCAATGGGACAACGCCACTCCCCCAGCCCCCAGCCTCAGTGTCCTGCCATCGCCCTTGGAATAACTCCTCACGTGGCCTCCAAGGTCCCTTACTGGCTCCCCATGTCCTAACCTCCCCGGGCTCCCCAGACTCCAGGTCTCTCTCCTTCCCTAAGCACCCGGGGTGGGGGTGGGGGTCTCAGGGCCAGGGTAGGGGCAGCTTCTTCTGCCCATAATACTGCCCTCCAACCACCCCACCACCTGTCACCTTCCTTCACAGCTCACATCTCATCACTCCATGTGTTTGCGTATGTGTTACTGTTTCCTGTAAAGTGCTTCTGGAGGCCCAAGGAAGGGCAGGGGGAAAGCACAGCCCCAGCAGAATCAGCTAAGCACCAAGGCCCACCTCCTCAGACCAGAAACAGCCATGCAGACAGGGACAGAGGTCCCAGCCCTGCAACTACCGCTCCAGCCCAACCGCCTCAGGCCCTGACCCTTCAAGCAGGCTCACTCTGGGTGGGACAACCCACCACCGATGCAGAGAGTAGACTGTGACCCAACCATCTCCACCCCCAGTTTCTGAAAAGGCAGGCTCGGGGGACCACAAGACCTGTCTGTGTGGCTCTTCTCAGCGTCTCCCCCAAGAGTGCCCAGAGGCAGGACCCTGCACCTATGTGGCACAGCTGTCACTAAATGAACTGAAAATTGGTGAAGATACTCAATGAATGAAGCCCTCTAAGTCAGACGATTTGTCCTACCCTTCCCTTCAGTTAGGTTAATTTAGGAAGATTCACAATGAGTGCCTTCTCTCATCCTCCTGGAGTAAATCCCATAACAATTTCTGACTCATTGTCTGATGAACTTTGTGCTTCAAGTCAGCAAGAATTTGCAGGAACTTCGAAACAACTGAGGGGTTGGGAGGTGAAGACAACAGACAGATGAGAAAAGAACAAGATCCAGTGAAGCCCTGTCCACAGAAGAGCATGTGAGGGGTTGGGGCTCTGCTGCAGACCCGCATCCTCGCTCCCCAGCAGGCGGGGCAGGGAACAGGCTCCAAGCCACCAGCTTCCCACCAGCTCCCTGAGCATCCCTGGGGAGGTGGGGGGTGGGGGGTACGGACTCTGAACTGGCAGTACCTGCATCTGCATTTCTCTCGTTGTTGTTCTGTCACCCAGCCATGTCTGACTCTTTGTGACCCCATGGACTGCAGAACACCAGGCCTCTCTGTCCCTCACCACCTCCCAGAGTTTGCCCAAGTTCGTGTTCATTGCATCAGTGATGCCATCCAGCCATCTCTTTCTCTGATGCCATCTTCTCCTTCTGCCCTCAATCTTGCCCAGTATCAGGTAGCTTTTTCCAGTGAGTCATCTGTTCGTATCTGATGACCAAAATACTGGAGCTTCAACTTCAGCATGAGTCCTTCCAGTGAATATTCAGGGATGATCTCCCTTAAGCTTTCTCTTAGCCAGTAAGAAATGGAATATTCCCTGCCATATCAGTAAACAATGGATGTCACAGTCAGCAGTGATTGCAGCCCTCCAACATAAGCTGGTGAGCCCTAAGGGCACCCAGAAAGGAGCACAATACCTGCATCTAGCAGCCATCAGACTATTTAGCCACACTCCATGGTGAGCCTTGAGGAAACTCATGATTTGAAAATTTGGCCCCAGAAGAATCGATGCTTTTGAACTGTGGTACTGGAGAAGACTCTTGAGAATCCCTTGGACTTGCAAACCAGTCAATCCTAAAGGAAATCAACCCTGAATATTCATTGGAAGGACTGCTGTTGAAGCTGAAGCTGAAGCTCCAGTGCTTTGGCCACCTGATGCAAAGAGCCGACTCATTAGAAAAGATTCTGATGCTGGGGAAGATTGAGGGCAAGAGTAGAAGGCAGCAACAGGGGAGGAGATGGCTGGATGGCATCACTGACTCAGTGGACATTGAGCAAACTCTGGGAGATGGTGAAGGACAGAGAAGCCTGGCTTGCTGCAGTCCACGGGCATGAAAAGAGTCAGACACGACTGAGCAACTGAACGACAACAAAAAGCTGAGGTGCATGTCAGAGGAATGACTTCAGTGAGCCAGGCTCTCACATCTTCCTATAAGTAGAAAAGCGCTAAATTCCTTAACCGGGGATATCTGATTTTTGTTTAATTAACAAGACAATTCAAACAACCTGCCCCTTGTTGCAAAACTTCTATATAACCTGGCTCCCCCAACCCCTTACCTACTCCGAGCAGTTCTCTCAGGGTTACTTGAAATGCTGCCTCCCAGGCTTAAACTCCTAAAAATTTCTGCCAAATAAAACATAACTCTCAACTTTCAGGTTGTGAATATTTTTTAGGTTGACACCAGGAATTACAACACACTTTTCTCTTTTTTCAAAAAAGTGGGGAGGAGGCCTGTTGTTTCCTCATTGATCTTTTCTGTTCGCTCTAAATTCCTCAATTTCAATCCTGCGGCCTTTTACTTGCTTTTAGAGGTTCCTGCACACCTTTGGTAACTCGCGGCCCAGGGCGAAGCAGTCAACAATTTCCCCTGGTCTGTGTGGTTTTGTCTTTTAATAGCAAGACTAACTTTCTCACCAAAGAGTGCAGCTTAACCTTTTTTTCTGAACTCTTTAAAGCGAATTTTTTTAATGACTTGTTTAACTGACTGACTCTTTCAGTGAGCCCTTTACCGTAATTCCCTGTGCAATTACACAACGGATGTCCTTGGACCTGTCCCAGGGGAGAAGGGGATGTCTAAGCCTCATGGGCCGCTCTCAATGGACAGAGAGATGCCTGGATTGCAAGCTGCCTGTCCTCATGCCAGGAGCAGCACGGGATTAAATGTGGGTGGAGAGTTCCAGTCTAATTGCAAAGTGATGGCCCTGCTAAGTAGGCTCAGGGCCTGAAATGGGACGCAGTGCAATCTTGAAATCATGTAATTTTCCACCTCAATGAGCATGCAAATGTATTAGGTGGGGGAGCAAGGAGAAAGGGGTCTTGATTCAAAGACTTCTGAAAATGACAAGAATGAATGATAAAAGGGCTTAGATGACGGACACAATGGAGTGGTGCCCATCCCCCACCCCTTGCTCAGCATGGGCAGGACTGTAGCCTGTGGCAGGCTGTGTCTTCACCCTGGAATATTCCAGAGCCAGGTCATTGTCGGGACATGTCTTAACCTCGCAGTCAGAAGACCCCAGGGTCTGAAGGAACCAATCGAAACCAAAGGGGAAACATTTTTCAAGAATTCTCTGACAGTGTCATAGGACTCAGAAAGACAGATGACAGAGTAATCCTCTCATTTTCTAGAATATGCTGTTTGGATGCCCAGAAGGCTAGGGAGGTAGCCGGCAGTATTGCCACCTGCCCCAGTCCCGGCACCCTTCTGAAGAGCCAGAAGTGTCTCCGGCCTGTGGGACCCCCATCTGAAAAAGCAAGGTGCCCGGAGCGGGGATGAAGTTACAAGGTGTCCTTCCTCCTGGCGCCTGCAGGTCGAGGTGTCCACAGCACCTGCTTCCTTATGTCGGGGGAGTTTGTAATTTCCCCAGTTCTGTCTTGAAGCAGCAAAAATTTGAAGCAACGGATGGACCAGCATTACAGCTCACTTTTATTTGGCAAGCAAAGGAAAATACATCCTTGAGGCATGAGGGCAGGCCAACCCAAAAGACGCAAAGAGGAGAGAGGCCAGAGGCTCAATTTTGGCTCCTCTTGTTATATATTTTCTCTCCTCCCTCTGAGCCTACCCTATGAGCTAGCAAGTTAGGAGGGTTGTTTGTTTCACCTGAGGTCCTCACTTCAGTCCTCGGACCTTCCTTTGTTCTATTTTCTCAGGCTTTTCCCTTCTTTGTCTTTTAGCCACCACCATTCTGGACTCCTTTTTCCTACTTTAACTACCTAACAGTTGCAGAAAACCAGTTCATGCATAACTCCAGGCAGGACATGGGAAACGTAACTCATAGATCCCCACCATAGCATCACTAACGCAAAGCAACATCCCCTGGACAAGGGCATCTCCAAGGGTACCATATTCACACCCTCCAAGTCCTGTGGGCCGCACCTCTCATTCACAAGGAAAGACAGGCAGGGTGGGTGGTGTCAGCGTAGAGGGGTGGTTGTCACAGTTCCCATCTGGGAAACCTTAGCCCACCGCTGTGCAGGAGTTAGGGCTTTTGTGAATTCGGGTTAAGTTAGGTTATACTAGGAAGGGAAAAGCATATCTCTGAGAAAGAGCGTGCATCTTTTCCTTCCCATATTCTTCAATTCCAAGGTAATCCCACTCCAATTACATTTATAAATTTAAAGTGGTTAATGTGGTGCCATGTTAGACACTCACACCCACCTTCAAACTGCACTTTAGCTTCCAACTCAATTGTACGTATGCATGTGAAAATGGGAGGCCAGGCAGAGAACAATTTCACAGCCTCCCTCACACGAGCTGCTTTGAAAACCACAGTTGCACTTAATCCCATCAATTGCATGTATAAATTTTTTAAAAGTGATGCCAGACTGGAGAGAAGAGCTTTGACTGAGTGCTAACGAGCCTCCAAATCAGTCTCCAGCCAGCCCCACTGTGCAGTGGGGGCCTCGGCATACACAGCCAAAGGCAGCTATACATACCCCCAGACACCAGTCACCATCCCCTGCAAACCTGGCCCCGGTTTAGATCCCCATCCCAAGGGCTGGTGGCTTTTGTGAAAGGCTGAGTCAGTTGTAGGTCAGTGCTCACCGGCCTTACAGAGAGGGCAACTCTGGGTCAAGCCGGGCCTCACTGTTTAAGACGGCTGACATGCATCCCTCCAGGATTCTAGGACACAGGGACCAGAGAGAACTGACAAAGTCAGGAAGGCCTGGTGCCTTATTCTGCGAATGAAGGAGTAATAAAGGCATTGTATAAGAGGCTGAATGACTTGATCAAGGCCACATGGGGAGTTATCGATCAGAATCAGAACTCCATCTCGTGGTTTCTTCGACTTATAATCCACTGCTACACAAGATACTTTTATATTATGGATTTTTAATTAAAAAAAAGAGGATACACCCATGTCACTTTAAGACAAAAAGGCCTCTGTAAATAGGCAGCTCTGCCCCTCCCCTCAGTGCTAATTCTGGTCCTCTCCTCCCACCAGGGAGCAGGGAGGACTCCACGCTCCATCCCCCACTCCCACCCACAAGCTGCCAGGTCTCTGGACCAGGTGGACATATAGCCAAAGTCCCACGCACTTCCTTTCAGGGAAAGCCTTTGACCTCCACCCTACAGTTCCTGGACCCCAGGTCTTTATCCCCCAATTTACTCGTCTTCAAGTAGCTGTGGCAAGACCAGCACCACCCTGGCCCTAACCCTGGTGCTCCTCGTGTTCACCACTGCCCTTCTTCCCAGGAGGACCTCAGGAGCTTTTCTTATCTTGAGGATCCTGAACACGAACAGTGATGTGCGTTGGGGTGGACCTCCTTGCTTCCATCAAATTGGAAACGTTTTGCTGTAGTTGTTCAGTTGCTAAGTCATGTCCGACTCTTGGAGACCTGATGGACTGCAGCACGCCAGGCTTGCCTGTCCTTCACCATCTCCCAGAGTTTGCTCAAACTCATCTCTAACGAGTCAGTGGTGCCACCCAACCATCTCATCCCCTGCCACTCAATAAGGAGTAGAACTGCCTTCAGTTCCAGGATATTCCTGAAAATATTTCTTCAAAAACTGTCTTCTCTCCATTACGCCTATTAATTGAAGGACAGGCTTTTCAGATGGATCTGCACCTTTTCTCTTCCACATCTGATGGGAGGCTTTGTTTCATTTTATTGACTTTACCTGCAAATTCCTCCACAGAATATGAAAGTTCTGTTACCACGGCCTCCATTGTCAGGGCCCCTCCCTCTTTGTGCTTGCTCCTTGTCACAGCATCCTGCTCTTTCAGGGATGCGACAGCTTCACCCTGAGATCAACAGGAGGACTTCCTTCATGTTTCCTCTGCTCCCTGCATGCCTCTTTTCTCCCAGTTTTGTTCTTAAAGCTTCCTTTGCATTTGTCTCTATTTTTCCTGTTAAGGGTGTCTGCCAGGTGTCTGGGGACCCTTGGGTCTCCTTCCATAGTTGAGAGAAAGCCCCTAGAGAGCTGGTTGAAGGTTCAGGCATGTGAGCTGGGCCTGTGCAGTGGTTGCCTGTGCTCTGCACAGGCGGGTGGGTCCTCTCCTTCCAGGCACAGGTGGGTCACGCGGCCTTTTCATTACCAGTGACCACATGACCCATGGTGGCCCCAGCACAGAGCAGAGGTGGCCCTGCATCTCCCCCTGAGCCATGTCAAGCAGCAGGCCTCCAGAAGCGAGGATTACAGCACAGAGACCCTGGATCGTCTGCCAGAAACAGCTAATGTGGGTGAGAAACAAACCTCTTGTTAATACCAGCCACTGAGCTTCTAAAATTGTCTGTTACTATAGCTTAGCCTATACTCTCCTGAGACACAAAACTTGACGTGTGAACTGGGGGGGTGGGAGGTGGGCTGCCACACCAAATACCTAAAATACATGGCATCAGCTGCGTGGTCTGAAGGAGAGGAAGATGTGCCGGGGGTAGAGGAAACAGGAACATGGAAAACTCTCCCAAGAGGCACTCAGAAACAGCAAGCAACTGTGCTGATTCACTGAAGTAGCGTGACTGGGCCACGGGCGTCCAAGTGTTTGGTTAAACGTCACCCGGGAGTGTCGCGGGTGTCTGTGGGTGACACGAACACGTGAACCGTGGACTGAGCGAAGCAGACACCTTTGCCCACACAGCAGTGGGGCGAGGGGCTGGGGTGTTGCCCCATCCACCCTGCTGAGGGCCTGAGTAGACTCAAAGGCCGAATAAGGAAGAATTCTTTCTTTCTGTCTGACTGTATTAGAGTTGGGACATGGTCTTCTGCCTTCAGACTCAGACATGGACTGGGACTTAGGCCACTGGCCCTCCTGGTTCTCAGGCCAGCACGCATCGACAGAGCTATAGACACATCTTCGTAGACATAAGCTGAGAGAGAGATTACACACAGATGTGAGGCAGACACAGAGACAGAGATACGTCCTGTTGGCCTGGCGTCCCCAGCACAGCACCCTAATGACCTTGCAGCTCTGCTGAACCAGACTATCAGGAGTGTGCACGTGGTTTTAGCAGCTGCATTTGGTACTGACAAGGGGACTTCCCTGGGGGTACAGCGGTTAAGACTCCGACCTTCCACTGCACGGAAGTGGAATCCCTGGTCGGGGAACTAAGATCCCACATGCCCCTCAGAGAGACCAAAAAAGGTAGTGATGAGCCTAGAAGAGGGTATGTGGGCCTCCAAGCAGGAATGCAAAGAAATAGAGTCAAAAACTTGGGGATTTGCTTGGCTGAAAGAAGGGGCTCTGTCTCAAGCCCAAAGAGTAATAGAAAACACTGAGAAAGTCTATGAGGGAGAAAAAAAGTTAAAGGATGATTCTAAATACCTTGAAGTATGAACCACAAAAGCATGGCCACCAAATGCTAAAAGTCTCCAATGAATAAAGATGTTCTTTTAAAAAAAAAAGATACAGCATTTAGAAAATCATTTCAGATGAAAAAAATGACTGAGGGGGGAAGCTGCAGGAATGGCGTTCCCACCAAAACCTGATCGGATCTTCCCAAGATACCTATAATTAAATTGAGAGAGAAAAAGGCAGGAGAGCAAGAGAGCAAATAAATGGAGCAAATTTAAGTTCTTCTATAAAATGATTGTATGTGTCTATTTGCACATGGAGCTGACTTTGATCAAATAAATTATAAGCTAACTACATTTCTGAGAGCTTAATGTTGTCAAAAATACTATCAGCTGGGACTGTGACTCTTTAAAATGTGAAACGACCCCTGAACGCCTATTATCTGTGGATGGGAAATAGGATTAGAAAGTTTGCTCCCCACCTCTCATGAGGCAAAGGAGGATAATAAAAAGGATGTTTAAAAAGGCAGAGAAGGGGACCGCTGGACACAGAGGGCAGGGGTGGGAACTGAGGGTCATCAAGGAGCACTGCCCTCTCTAGGACCCAGGGACCCTACACGTGAGGGCCCAAGGGTCCCCTCAGTCTTCTGCCTGCCTCCCTTCTATCCTCTTTCTGAACAAGAATGTTCACTGCAGTGATTCTGTTCTGTCCCATGAGTATATATCCAGTGGGTGGAAAGGAGACAAGTGACTTGCCACATAGCAAGTTGTCAAAAATACTATCCCCCGCTGGACCTGAAATAGGGACTCGTGAGTATCACCCTTGATGACGAAGCCACTGCTCCAGAGGCTAAGTTGGTGCCCTCACTTGGTGACACAGGGGAGTGAGTTACTCAAGGACAGACAGTGAGAAGGGGACACAGGCTCTCTGGCCACCAGATGGGAGGCCACTGTCCATGGTGCTCACAGACATTCCAGTTCTCCTTCCAGACATGTGGTAAGATCTCACTTGCCTACCCAAGTTCACGCTACCCACAGCCACGTGATGCTCTGGCCAGTGAGACGCATAAGGAAAAGACATATGTCTCTTCCGTGGGGACCTCCAGGAATCACTGCAGAACCCACAACACTGACTCCTTCTGCATGAGGATGGCCCACGTGCCTGAGGCTCCCCCAAGTCTCAGCGAGAGGACCACCTGGAGCAGATCCCTGGATGATCTGAGGCAGACAGACAGCAGGTGACAGGGCATAGGATGGACTGGGCTTGACTTGACTTCAATTTTTTTTTTAGGTACTCTTTTTATTTATTTATAACTATTTATGTGTTTATAAAATAAATACTTGTTTCTTTTTGGCTGTGCTGGGTCTCCACTGCTGCATGAGCTTTTTCCAGGTGTGGTGTGCGGGGTCTACTCTCCAGCTGTGGTGAGCAGGCTTCTCATTGTGGTAGCCTCTCTTGTTGCAGAACACAGGCTCTAGGTGTGTGTGCTCAGTAGTTGTGGAGCCCTAGTCTAGCTTTTCTGCAGCCTGTGGGATCTTCCTGGACCAGGGATCAAACCCACATCCCCTGCACTGACAGGTGGCTCACCATCCACTGCGCCACCAGGGAAACCCTTGACTTGGGTTTTGACTTGATTTGACTTGGTCTGGGGGCTTGACTTTATTGCTCAGTATCTGCAGACCTCCAAGTTTTCTGCTAGGAGGACAGATGGGCAGCTGCTTTGTGGAGGAGCTGGAATATGCACTGTTTATTATGCAGATTTTCACATGTCCTTCAGAGCAATGTCTCAGCCTCCTCCTCTGGGCAGGGTTGGGGCAGGGTGTCAGGGGTGGGGAGGGTGGAGAGCTGCAGAGCCAGCTCTGGGGACAGGCTCAGGGAGTTCATCTGGGGTCTCCTGCTTTGTACACCAGCTTGGCACCCAAGACTTCTTTCTATTTGCTTCATTACACACACACACAAGAGCTTAAGTTTCAGCTTATTTATTTAAAGGCAATTGCCTCTCTTTCATCTGCTGTTCAGCTCCTAATATTTGTGGTCATCTCTCCATGTTGTTGTCCCTTTTCTTCATCTCTTGTTTACTGGTATTTCTTTTTTTAATCCTTTACTGCCATTTTAGAAGATGCTGGGGGAGGAACCAAGAAGAAATCACATGTTCACATCAGCAAGTTTAACCAAAAAACCCTCACCAGTTACTAATTCCACTTAAAAGTCACAACATTCCTTATTACCATGAGGGGAATTAGGCTTATTTATCAGTCAATTTGTAAGTATTTACTGAGAAACTCACATACTATATGGAAGATATTGCTGTAGGAACAAGAAGAAGTAGAAGCTAATTTCTCTCTCTCTCCTGAGTTCCTAGAATGTATGGATCATGTATCCCTTACGTTCATCTTTGTGCCTCCCAAACCATCTCAATGATTATTTAATAATTGGTAAATGTTTCAATATTATCTGTGATAACACTTTTAGTGCTCAAAGAAAGTCTAGTTCATCTAAAAATTATATTATGTTGGTGGATAGAGAGATACAGGTAGATAATAAAAAGCAGTAAATCCTAAAGGGATAAACACTAGTGAAGTCAAGCTGATTAGAAAGTTTAAACAAACAAAACAAAGCTCAGAGAGATTAAGCAAATTAGCCAGCATCACACAGTATTACAATCACCCTCCTCTTGCCTACTGATACCCAGGGACTGAACTTGGGTCTCCTGCACTGCAGGCAGATACTTTACCAATGGAGCCACCAAGGAAGCCCTTTGATGCCCAAATGAGATGGAAAATGCGTTTAAATCAGCTCGACCCCAGAAGCGAGCAGCACAGTCAGAGTTTCTGGCTGGAGGCACCAGGTTCCCAAGCTAGTACCCGTACTGTGCCCAGTGATTAACAGGGGCCCAAGGCTCCCTGGATGAGGGACTAGGGGTGCATGGGAGGCAGCCTGTAACAGGACAGGCCACACACTCCCAGGGCAACTCTGCAGGACATCTCAGCATTGAGAACTTTAGGAGAGCTGGCTCACGCTGGGAAGAGTATGAGCCCTGCAGGACCATGGAGTCATTTCCCACTCCCACCCCTCATAGCCCTTTCTCCTAAACTCTCTCTGGGGCAGCGGGAAGATCTGAATGATATGATCTGCTGTTATCTGTGTCATGTAACCTTGAGCATCTTCTCTGGGTTGTCATTTCCACACACTTGACATGCAGAGTCTGAGCCCCAGGGCAGGCCTACTTGACGATGGGGAGCCTGAGGCTGACTCTGGGGCAGGCATCCCAAATTCCAGCCCATACGGTTGATCCCGGGTCCCCTGCTTCTCTCACAGGCGTGCTGCCTCCTACACTTTACCTGAAATCATGGGGTCTGCTTTTGCCAGTACTGTTTTCTCCTCCACTGTCCATGACACTTGCCCTACTAGGGACAAGCACCAAGAAGTGATATGGTGCTCCAAAGCGGGCAGAGAAAGGGCCAGACGCAGCGCAGGTCCGGAGCAGCTGAGACGCACTCAACCTGAAAGCCCAGGAGGGCTCTGGGAGCAAAGTCAAAACCACCCATGAGATCTGAGAGATCCTCTGGCCTCAGGTGATGTCAGTAAGGTGGCACAGAATCAGAGGCCCTGGGAGAGGCCTCTTGTTCAAGAGGGAAGGGTTTATGCAGACCCAGGTGGCTGAGCAGTAAAGAACCCACCTGCCAATGCAGGAGACACAGGTTCTATCCCTGGGTCGGGAAGATACCCTGGAGGAGGAAATGGCCACCCACTCCAGTATTCTTGCCTGGAGAATCCCATGGACGGAGGAGTCTGGTGGGCTACAGTCCATGGAGTCACACAGAGTCAGACATGACTGAGTGAGTACACAAAATGATGCTTACGGACAATGGAGCAGGAAATAAGGGAGAGAGGGTGGACAGAGAGGGAGAAAGACATGAACTCTGCCTTGCAGAGAAGAAACGGCCGCTCTGGGCTTGCTGAGATAATTCCCTGGAGAGTGTCGGAGGGTTTGCACAGAGGCTGGTCTGTGAACCCCCATCAGATGGCTCCAGCATGTGGGCACAGGAAGCAGCCTTAAGCCCTGCCTGGACTCCCAGACGGGAGTGGGAGGGCTGAATCAGAGTGCTGGTGAGGAGCGGAGTCTTCAAGTGAGGCTGAACATCCCTGCTCCAGCGGCCTGATTACCAGGACTTTGATGGCTCATTCACTGGCTTTTAAAAGTCCCAAGACTTTCAGGCTTTTACTTCTGATCCTGGTTGGAATCAGCCATCGAAGGCAGATGTGTGAATCAGGAAAGGAAATCAAAGTAAACTTACACAAAACCAGAAGTCAAGATAGAAGGCGACTGCCCTGTCCCGCTGCTGTGGCCCAGAAGCCCTTTCAGTTTCATTTGTATAAGTCTCTAACCAAATGACTGGCCACATTTTTCTTACAGGGTCTTGAACACCCTGGTTCTTGGAAGTCAGTGGGGGAGGTCAGACAGGCTCAGCTGATGCAAGAAAGTGTTACAGATGAGAGATAAAACCAGGCGGAAGGGGCGAGGGGCCCTTCACAGGTGGAAGAGACAGGAGGACGAGGACCACCGACTCCTTGTGAACAGTGGGGTCACTCCAGACGGCGGCAGCGTCAGGCGCTGCACAAGCGGTAGCCTGTGTAATCCCCAGGGGAACGCTCTGAGGAAGGTGTTCACAGGCGACCGAGCTGAGGCTCAGGCTAGTTCAGAGGCCAGGCAAGAGTACGCTTGTGGCAAAACTGGCATCTGAGCCCAATTGCCTCTGATTCCGAAGCTGACAGTGTCTCCACGCCAGGCAAAAAGAGAAGCTCCGTGCTAACTCCAAACCACATCCATGCAGGCCAGTCCATCTCACTGTTTCCCAGGGTGAGTTCAAATCAGAGAAAGTTCTAAAACAGAGAACTCCAGGATGTGAGTCCTTGTCAACCCTTTTTGCTGTTTCACAGCCAAGTGTCAGGATGGGCAGTGGGTGAGGGGAGGATCTCCCCTTCCCTCTCCCTTCCCTCCCCGCCACCCCCCATCTCTCTCCTCTCTGGCTCTCTCCCTCTCTCTCTCCCTCTCCTTCTCTCTCTCTCCCTCTCCTTCTCTCTCTCTCCCTCTCCTTCTCTCTCTCCCTCTCCTTCTCTCTCCCTCTCCTTCTCTCTCCCTCTCCTTCCTCTCTCCCTCTCCTTCTCTCTCCCTCTCCTTCTCCTTCTCTCTCCCTCTCCTTCTCCTTCTCTCTCCCTCTCCTTCTCCTTCTCTCTCCCTCTCCTTCTCTCTCTCTCCCTCCTTCTCTCTCTCCCTCTCCTTCTCTAACCCCCTTCTCCCTCTCTCTCCTCCCTCTCCTCTCTCCCTCTCCTTCTCTCTCCCTCTCCTTCTCTTTCTCTCTCCCTCTCTCTCTCTCCCTGTCTCTCTCTCCCTCTCTCTCCCTCTCCTTCTCTCTCTCTCCCTCTCCTTCTCTCTCTCTCCCTCTCCTTCTCTCTCTCCTTCTCTCTCTCTCCCTCTCCTTCTCTCTCTCTCTCCCTCTCCTTCTCTCTCTCTCCTTCTCTCTCTCCCTCTCCTTCTCTCTTCCTCTCCTTCTCTCCCCCCTTCTCCCTCTGTCTCCTCCCTCTCCTTCTCTCTCCCTCTCCTTCTCTCTCTCCCTCTCCTTCTCTCTCTCCCTCTCCTTCTCTCTCCCTCTCCTTCTCTTTCTCTCTCCCTCTCTCTCTCTCCCTGTCTCTCTCTCCCTCTCCTCCTCTCCTTCTCTCTCCTTCTCCTTCTCTCTCCCTCTCCTTCTCCTTCTCTCTCCCTCTCCTTCTCTCCCTCTCTCCCTCTCCTTCTCTCTCTCTCTCTCCCCTTCTCCTTCTCTCTCTCCCTCTCCTTCTCTCTCCCTCTCTTTCCTTCTCTCTCTCCCTCTCTCTCCTTCTCTCTCTCCCTCTCTCTCTCTTCTCCTCTCTCTCTTCTCCCTCTTCTTCTCTCTCTCTCCCCCCACTCTCTCCCCCACAACTCCCTCCCTCTCTCGATTGGGTGAAGCCACTCAGTTTTTGCCAACTCATGTCCCCCACCCCCACCCAGCCCCCACCGGCTCTCCTGCCTTCTGATCTGCAGCAATGTATTCATGTATTCATTTAAAAGTTCTGTCTGTGCTGAAGCCCGCGCTGCTTGTAATTGCTGGCGGCCAAAAGCTGTTCTGTTTTTTCTGGCTGAGTGTACCAGGCAATCATCAGCTGTAATTATTTCGAGTCTTGTTACAGATGGAACTTCGAGGTTTTCAGTCTTAAACGGAATTCATTATTCAAATGTCTCCAGAGCTCACAGGAAAGGGCAAAGGGCAAGCTTCCCGGTGACCTGGGACACCCCAGAGGGTTTGAGAGATGAGGGTTGGCCGGGTCATCAGGCCCTGTCGTGATTCCATGTGCCTTTAGCCCCAAAGCTGGAAGCCGGAGCCCCCAGGTGCCCAGGCCACCTCCTCACACTCGTGACTCCGGCTCAGCCCTGCTACCCTTCCGTTGCTCCACCGCAGTGTTTTCAGGGCACTGATGCGACCTTGCACATCTCCCTCCTCCACACCCAAAAGAAGATCACGCTGGGTGTGTCTTTAGCTCCTCCAAGTGCACCCAGAGTCTCTCCCTCAGAACCTTGCTTGGGTGAACAGGGAGTTTCCTGGGAGCAGAGCTGCTTTGAGAACCAGAGGAGAAGCTCAGCGGGGAGCAGTTCTCATGACACCAGCTCCACTGGGGTCAGGCTCCA
>NW_011494777.1:2691323-2743573 GCF_000754665.1 Bison bison bison | reverse complement strand
AGAGAGGTGTCCAGCCAGCACCCCATCTAGTGGGTAGGAGCCCCAAAGGGAGGAATGGCCGGTGGAGAGGTCAAGGCTGTGTCTCTGGAGACCCCTGACCAGATCTGCAGGGACAGCCTGTGTAGGGCTAGGCTCTGGAGGGGCCCCTGGGGACAAGCTGCTGGCAGACAGAGGGTTTGTCACAATGGTTCCGTCAGTGTGTCCTGCTCCAGAGAGGAGAAGGCCAGGGGGATAGAGAAGCATACGCCCAACAGGTCCGGCGAGGGATAAGCAATGATCCCCACTCCTCTTGTGACAGCTCCAGATTCTTCACTACACCAGCTAAACCCTAAACACCAACAATACCATTATTATTCCCCTCACTCTGCAAAGGAAGACACTGAGGCTCAGAGAGGGTCATACAGAGCAAGGTGCCTGCCATGCTGAAAACAAGACTTATAGAGAAAGAGACAGGGATGGGCGAATCTACAGGGATGAGAGGAAGGCCTTGCCCTTAGAAATGGAAGCAATACCCCACTTCCACACAAAGACCCTGGGAGAACCCAACCACACCACACATATTTGGTCAGCAGGGCTGGAAAGCAGCGTAGAGCTCGGGTTCTGGGAATCCTCCAGTGCCTGCACGTGGGGACCACACTGACCTCCTCGCGGTAAAGGCGGAGCCTGGTGACTGGGAAGCCAGCTGGGCCACTTCTAGAGCCACCGTTTTCCAAGTCCTGCCTACAAAACTGTGATGGGGTTAAATTAATCCAGCCTTGAAGGGTTCATCAGCTGATAGATTTATAAACTTCTCTGAATCTCCAGTTCAGTAACATCAACATAGCAATGGAAAGTTCTGCAGCGGGATCCATGCTCCAAGGGTCCATGGCTTGACCCGAAACACCAGATAAGATGCCCCAGGATCTAGGGGAGGCTCTGGACCATCTGAGCAGAGAGAGAAAGACCTTTCCATCAGGGAGTCTCCTGGAGGCAAGCCGGCCAACTGCACTGACCCCCTCCGGAAGGTGGCGCCTCCACAGCCAGGGCTCCAGCAGCTTGCCGTGAGACCTCCCTGGAGAGCCTCACAGTCTTCAAGTCCAGCCCATAGGTGTCACTGAATTCTCTGTGCCCCTAACATCTCTTGAAACCTGTGATGCACTGCTGCCAACGTGCTAGCAAAAACATTCCAGGTGCTTATCAAACGCCCTCCCGTGTGCCATGGACTCTGCCGGTAAGAGGGCAGGTAGGTAAGTGACGAAACATGGATGGGCAGAGAGGGGCTGTGACATCTTCCCTTAACAGGACTTGAGCCCCAGGCCTGACCCCCAGCAGCTCTGGGATTCCAAGAGGTGAGCAAATCACAGCCTCTTCTCTCTCCCTGTACAGCTCCAGAAGAGCTGGTCTGGCAGAGTCTCTGCCACTCACCAGCATTAAATCTGCCTTATATGTGTTTATTTAAAAAAATTTTTAAAGCCCCAAGAAATGCAATTAAAACATTATAATTATTTGTGTTGGAGTATTTGCTTTTTGCAGCCCCTATTTAAAAAACATGCAAATTTGGAGAAGTTTTAGCTCCTAGTAAGCCTTCTGCCTTTCACTAGATCCAACGTATTAGCTTTATGGAAATGTGTTGGTTGGGTTCCTTTAAAAATGTTTGTTGCTTGATTTTGCAGGTTTTCTCCCCACTTCCCTCTCAAACTGGAAAAGAAGTAATTAGTTGCAGAGGGTTTTGTTTCTACGTGTCTGCCTCCTCTCCAGCCCAGAATGGCCAGTCAGCCAGGCCGGGTATGACAGAGTAAGAGACATGCAGAAGCGTCCTCAGATACTATGAGACATCCAGGGCTAGCGAAAGGGGCAGACCCAGATTTTCATACTATCTTAGATTAATTTTTAATCATTTTTCTAAAATCATCAAAGCACTTCACAGTGTTTTATTTACTCTAAAAATATCCCTGGAAGATAGTCACTGAGCTGGGACCGTACCCGAGGAAGCAAAGTTTCAAGCAAAAACGCCATGGCTCCAGGTCCCACGGCAAGTCCCCCACCCACACGGTGGCCTGGAGAACTGGTGTGTGTGGTCACCAGCCAGAGCACGATCCAACTTGGCAACCAGAGCAGAAGAGCTCCTGTATTTCTGCCTGAAGCTCTCTCTACATCCCTGGAACGCCCGCCCTCTTCTCTAACATTTGGTTAAAAACAACCAAACAGATGTTTGCTGACCTAAGTTTAAGAGAAAAAGCGTTCCTTGGAAGGATGCTAGCTGGCTATGCTCCCTAAACTGAGCCATGGGAAGGCCAGGAAGCAACACGGTGGTCCCTGGTCTGTCTGGTGTGGCCACCCTGACAGAGCCTGCCCCTCCCCTGGGTCCAGAGCTGCCCTGGCTCAGGTTAGGAGCTGGTCCCTACTCTACGTGCTGCCGGGCAGCTCCAGCAGAGTGCTGTGAGGAGTGGAGAAGGGGCGACTCCCCACTGGAGGGCTGGGGGGAGGGCAGGACGCCCTGAGAGAACCTCACAGATAAGGATGCCGCCATGCTGAGGGGTCATGCCTGAGGTCTCACCCAGTGAGAACCCAGGAGTCCTCTCTCCCACCCACGACCCATCTCCAGCCCTTGTCAGAGACCATCCTATGAGTCAAGTCTGCCCAGGTTCATTCCCGGAGACAGTGCCCTCCGGCTCCTCTCACTGCAAATGGTACAGCAGGACAGAGGAGGCAGAAGGAGAGAGCAGACACAAGCCCGTCACAGATCTAGGTTTTCTGGTCCCACTTTACAAACATCACTCGTTTCCGGCCACTGCTGGAGGTCTCCATTATTCCTGCTTGTCCTCCTTCCTCTGTCTCTCTTGCCAGGAACTGAGCTGCTGAGGGCTTGGCATCAAGCAGGGCAGAGTCAGCTGCACTGTCTCCTCTTGCTGGCAGGGGGGTCAATTTCTCCCTCTGAATACCTTCACAAAATTCCAACTCCAGGGAGCCTACTGAGCCCCTGGGGACTCCTGGGGGCCTATCTCCTATTGCGATCTTGCTCTCCCTCTTGGTTTTCCCTGGGGAAGTAGGTCCCTGTCTCCTCCATGCTGCATGTGTCCTAGGAAGACTCGGCTTTTGCTCGGTGCTCCAGCCCCAAGTCACCTTCTACATGGTGAGGCTGAAGGGACAAGATCCCTGGCTCTCTCTTCAGCACGCCCCTGCTGCTCCCCAGTTTCCTATAGCCTGTGAAGAACTGGTTTGGGGAATCAGCCCCTGGGGCACCCAGAGGCTGGATTTTATGGCTCACACCTGGGCCCAGGCCTCCGTCCTGATGTGTTCAACAATCGTACTCCACACTGGGATGAAGTCACAGCAAAGTGTGGCTACTAGAACCATCCATGACTCAGAGCTGAGAGACACTGGAAGATAGAACTGACGACTGGCTGAAATTACAAGCAAAACTCAATCATAGAGAACATAACAGATAAAAAAGGTAATAAACAGCATGGCTCAGGTGTCTACTGCTGCCTAACAACAACCCCAATTCCACCAACATTGTTTGTAGAAATTGACGAGCAGATTATAAAGTTTGTATGGAAGTGCAAAACATCTAAAAAATCAGAAATAGCTTTAAAAAAAACATCAAAGCTGGAGTACTCACACTTCTAGATTTCAAATTTTACATAAAGGCACAGTTATCAAGACGGTGCGGTCCGGGCATAAGGTAGGAATATACATCAATGGAAGACAAGTAGACAGAAGCAAACCTTATGTTTCTAATCAATGGGTTTTGACAATGGTTCCCAGGAAATTCACTGGGGAAAGGAGAGTCTATCCAACTAATGATTCTGGAACAACTGGATAGGAAAAAAAGAACAAACTTAGACCCTTAACTCAGACACCACCAAAAAATGAACTCAAAACAAACTGTTATAGTTCACACACAGGAACAGTCTTCTCCTACATGATCTAACGGAGTAAAATGAAAGAACACTGGATGTAATGATGTAACCTAAGGGGAGAAAAGGCTGAGACACAGACAAGGGAGGGGGTTTCCCAATCAAATAAGGAGATGCTGAAATCTCAAATCCTGGGAATATTTGAGAGAAGGAAGAATAACCCTTTGAAAACAGCAGAGGTAATGAAGCATCATATGCAAAACTCATTTTCTTGCTGAAATCAAGCTCACTTGCTGCTTTTTTCCCTACTTGACCTACCAATTAAAACCAAATGTGTGCACCAGGAAGGTGGATCAATCCACTTCTTCCTACAGCTCTATCAGTTTTTACTTAATACACTTTGAAGGATTTCATACCGCATCCTCATGGTTAAATGCACACTGTTTTATTACTCAGTGACCATATCCATCTCCAGAAACGTCTTCAAGTCTGCTTTGCCTAATATGAAGACAGCCAAGTTACCTTCATTTGGCCAATCTGTCCTCACACCTCTCTTCACTTTCCACTTCTTGTTACCTCACGCAGAGGCAGCTTCCACTTAAGCCCAATATTTGTTCCCAACATTCGCTTCTTATGTGAAAAGAATGAATCAGGAGTCTAGTGCCCTTTGTTTTATTTTTCCAACAATCCATTACACATCAGTCAAAATTCCTGATCTATTTCCTAAAATAAAATATTTAAATGTCAGTAACAAATTTAAGTATTCCTTCTCAATCACCAAAAATTTAGCATGGCTGTAACTAAAGTTTCCTCACATGCTGGAACGTCTTCACCAGTCAAACATTTTTCCTACTCATTTTGCTTCCCTTTTTGCAACTTTCTCCCACATTTTCTCAACATTCTTGGGGACGTGTTTTACAACATGAAGCCAAATACCAAAGACCTTTGGAAACATGATGAGAGTAAATGCACCATGGCAGAGAACTGCTCAGCTGAGAATGACTCGGAGATGCTTTTCAGCAAAATTCAAGAGAACATCCTCCTCACTAACACTTGTCAAGAGTTTCAAAATCTCTACACATGATTTCACCAATTGTATTTAGAACGTAACTTGTTATTTTCCCTGAGATCATTCTGCTAAAATTGAGTTGAGCTTGGTGGGTATAAATGTAATACTTCCCCATTACAACACTGGATGGAAAATATTGCAGTACGTATGTGCTGTAAAGATTGGCTGGTAAAAGAACTTTCCACCAGAAAAATCTCAACCACAGGGAAATTCTGCAGTTATGACTGTACCTGGATATTTCCTAATCGGGTGTATCAAGATTCGTCTCGTAAATGGTGAGTTTAGACTATTTATATTTATTGTAATATTGATATTGTTCCTATCATGATAGTTACTTGTTTAGTTTATCCTAAATGTTTTGTATTTCAATCTATTCTGAACTTTTTAAAAAATATTGTTATTTTCCCCAAATTACACAGGAATTTTAGCTCACTTTTAGGTTCTCTGATCTCCTTCCCAGCACCCATCATATTTATATTACTCTAGACTTGCAATTCTGTGTCACCATGAATAATTTCCCTTTTTAAAAGACAACATATTTAGGTATTTTATTACCTTTACTTCTTTTAGACTGGTAAAATAGTCTCAATTATTGTCTCCTAGTATTTGTGTTTCAACCAAAACTGTTTGCAATGTGAATCTTCGTGTGACAAAGACTATGTCTGAGAGAAACTTTATTATACTCTCATAATAGAACAGAATATGGCTAGATATAATTCTAGAATAAAGTATTCTTCAATAGTTAAAAATATTATTTCAGACTTCTGGTTTCCCCTCAGGGAACCAGAGTTTGAGAAAGAATAACTATCCCAACCCTATCGGTGCAGTTCAGTTCTATTCAGTCGCTTGCTGCTGCTGCTAAGTCGCTTCAGTCATGTCCGACTCTGTGCAACCCCAGAGATGGCAGCCCACCAGGCTCCCCTGTCTCTGGGATTCTCAAGGCAAGAACAGTGGAGTGGGTTGCCATTTCCTTCTCCAATGCATGAAAGTGAAAAGTGAAAGTGAAGTCACTCAGTCGTGTCTGACTCCTAGCGACCCCATGGACTGCAGCCTACTTGCCATTGCCTTCTCCATTCAGTCGCTTAGTCATGTCCAATTCTTTGTGACCCCGTGGACTACAGCACGCCGGGCCTCCCTGTCCATCACCAACTCACGTCCATTGAGTCAGTGATGCCATCTAACCATCTCATCCTCTGTCTCCCCTTCTCCTCCTGCCTTCAATCCTTCCCAGCATCAGGGTCTTTTCAAATGAGTCAGTTCTTCACATCAGGTGGCCAAGTATTGGAGTTTCAGTTTCAGCATCAGTCCTTCCAATGAATATTCAGGACTGATTTCCTTTAGGATGGACTGGTTGGATCTCCTTGCAGTCCAAGGGATTCTCAAGGGTCTTCTCCAACACCACAGTTCAAAAGTAGTAATTCTTCGGCACTCAGCTTTCTTTATAGTCCAACTCTCACATCCATACATGACTACTGGAAAAACCAAAGCTTTGACTAGATGGACCTGTGTTGGCAACATCAAAACAAAAACAAAAAAGGTGGCACAAATGGCAAGTCCATGGCTTCTCTTGAGCCAGGTGGAGTGCTGGGCTCACAGGGCAATTCCAGAGACAGCACCAACAGGAGATAAGACATTCAGCTGGACTGGGGGCATCCTGGCCCAAGGAGGAGGCTCACCTGGGGGGCTGGCAAACTGGTCAGGCATGAGAGGGCTAGTGACTCATGATGACACCTCTAGGGGGCACAGGCAGTGGGGAGGCCACTCACTACTACAGGCTTTTTCTTTACAGACTCCACTTGGTGCTCACAAGCAAGACTGGGAGACTCCTGGCAGTCTCCCACAGTGCTGATGTACAGGATGAGCAGACACTGCAGGAGGAGCAAACCCATTGGTACCTCTATCTCCATCCCCTCCTGAAACAAAAGCCTTCACAGGTGAGGGGAAAGGCAACCCAGGACATCCACCTGAAGCACCAGTGAAGACCCACTGCATCTGGGAGAAGGAAATGGGGACAATCCTCTCCCACAGGTGAAGGGAGTCACGCTGGGAGAGGGGTCAGTACAGAGAAGGCCAACTCTCTAAGACCCAGGATGCATACCTCCCAGATAGACATTTAGAACAGAGAATGTCCCTACCCCTATGGCAGAGCCAACAAGCATGGAGTAACAGGTAAATTGCAAGACACACACCTTCTCTCAGGCACAGGACATGCTGAGGACCTCAGGCTGGAGGATGAAGTGTACATTGAAAAATGTTCTCTGGAAAATTAGCCCCCACATTAAACTCAATGTAATACCAGGGAAATACAAAGACTAACTCACTAAGCATAACCACAGCAACAGAAAATCTCGGATCCAGCCCAGCACCTAAGTAGATTCACTCAAATGCCTGTGCTAAGGTCTTAGCAGAAATACATATATACTTTTTTCAGACACAAAAAATATTTACCTCATAAATTCTTGAGAGTCCCTTGGACTGCAAGGCGATCCAACAAGTCCATCCTAAAGGAGATTAGTCCTGAATGTTCATTGAAAGGACTGATGTTGAAGCTGAAACTCCAATACTTTGGCCACCTGATGCAAAGAACTGACTCATTTGAAAACACCCTGATGCTGGGAAAGATTGAAGGTGGGAGGAGAAGGGGATGACAAAGGATGAGATGGTTGGATGGAATCACTGACTCAGCAGACGTGAGTCTGAGTAAAGTCTGAGAGTTAGTGATGGACAGGGAGGCCTGGCGTGCTGCAGTCCATGGGGTTGCAAAGAGTCAAACACAACTGAGGGACTGAACTGAACTAAACTACTGTCTTATATGAGATGTGTGTCTCTCAAGACAAGTGATAAAGCACATGATAAGGCAAGAAAAGGCAACATGTTCCCAAGAGAAAAGGTAACCAAGAGAACCAGACTAAGATATGACACTATCTATCTATATAATGGTGAATTTTAAATAGATATAATTAACATGTGAAGAGTGCTAATGGAAAAGATAAACCAGATGCAAGAGCTGGTAGGTAATTTCAGAGAGAAATTAAACTATAAGAAAGACTAAAATGGAAATTGTAGAAAAGAAAAATGTAGTAAACAGGTGAAAAATGTCTTCAACTGGCTTATCAATATGTTAAACAATTGAAGAATCAAAAAACTTGAAAAACTCAAACTGAAGCATACAGACCAAAACAAAAAGAAAGAGAAAAGTTCGGGGACAAATCAACCAATCTAATAGACAGGCAACTGGGATGCCAGAAGAAGAAAGAACAGAAGAACTATTTGAAGAAATAATTGTCAAAAATTGTCCAAGATTAATGACAGACAACAAAGCCACAGATTTAAGGAAGCTCAGAGAACAACAAGCAGAATATACACGAAAATAAACAAGCAAAATAAAAGCATATTTAGTCACAGAATAGTCAAACTGCTGAAAACAAAAGACAAAGAGAAAATCTTTAAAGTGGCCAGAGAAAAAATGCACATTACATATGATAGAGCAAAGATAAGATTATATTATGCTTCTCTTCGAATACCATAAACACTAGAAAAAAAATGGGGTAACACTTTCAAACAGCTAAAGAAAATAAAAATTTATAGACCAGAATTCTATATCAAGTGGATTATCTTCCAAACATAAATGATAAGTAAAGACTATGATAGAGAAAAAAAAACTGAGAAAATTTTCTGCAAGTAGACTTATACTGTAGGTAATATTAATATTAAAGATTGTTTTTCAGGCAATAAGGTTACAATGAGTCAGAAACTTGGATTTACACAAAGAAATGAAAAGCACGGGATATGGAATAAAGGAAGGCAAAATAGAATCAAGGTTTTCTTATTTTCATTGACTCTAAAAGGTAACTGATGGTCTAAAGCAAAAATGGCATGAATGTATTGAATGCTTATGGGCTTCCCCAATGGCTCAGCGATGAAGACTCCACCTGCCAATGCAGGAGATGCAAGAGACGTGGGTTTAATCCCTGTCTCAGGAATATCCCCTGGAGGAGGAAACGGCAATCCACTCCAGTATTCTTGTCTGGGAAATCCCATGGACAGAGGAGCCTGGCAGGCTATAATCCATAGGACCGCAAAAGAGTCAGACAAGACTGACTGAGCCCGCATGCATTGAGTGTCTATACCGTATGTGGAAAAAAAAAAAAAAAAAATCAGCCCTAATGAAAAACGCTTCAACAAGCAGTCAAATTGAAACAAATGAAAAAACAGAAAGCTTCAGCAAGGAAACAGGAAGTGTCAGCAAAGAACAGGAAAATATAAAAAAAAAGAAGCAAATAGAAAACTTGGAGCTGAAAAAAACACAATAACCTGGGCGGTAAGTTCAGTGGGCAGAATACAAAGGCAGAGGAAAGATTAAATGAATTGGAAGGCAGAACAACAGAAGTCATGCAATCTGAACAACATAGTTAAAACGGACTGAGGGAGAAAAACAGTAAACAGAGCCTCAGTGACCTGTGGAACTATAAGAAGAAATCTAACTCTCGTGTTGTTGGAATCCCAGAAAGAGACAAGAGAAGGCACACCTGAATAACTCACAAATGTACTCTGTAAAAGGACCTCTTACTGACAGGAAAGATAAGCTACAGGTTGAGAGAAAATATTTGAAAAAGGATTCGTATCTAGAATATATAAAGAACTCTCAAAATTCAACAGTGAAGAAACAGTCCAAATAGAAAATGAGCCCCCAAAAAGTGAGGAAAACATAAATTATCAAATCCAAATTAAAACCACAATGAGTTATTACTGCAAACCATCAGAACCGCCAGAACAAAAAAAAAAACACTAAAAACTCCATGCTAGTGAGGATATAGAGAAACAGAGTCACTCATATTTTCATTTCCAGTGGAAGTGTAAAATAATAAAACCTCTCTGGAAAAGTCTAGTAGTTCCCAGAAAGAACTGAACATGTCACTAACATATGACTCGGCATTTGTTCTCTGGGGCATTTATCCCAGAGAAGTAAGGGCTCGGGTTTACACAATACCTGTGCATGAATATTTTTTCATAATATTCCAAACATGTAAGCAACCCACATGTACTTCAGCATGTGAGGGAAAAAGTGTGGGGCATCCATCTGTATCAGGGACAAGAAGAGCAGACCATTAACACACTGGACACCTCCTGTGGGTCTAAAGAACATCACGCTGAGAAGAAAAGGCCAGTCTTGGAAGTCAGTCTCTGTGCTGTATGATTCCACCTGTGTAATGTTTTTGAAATGACAAATACTACAGAAATGGAGAACAGGCCGGTGGTCACCAGGGGTTAAAGAGCAGGTAGTTCCAGGGGCATGTGGGTGTGGCTAGGAGGGGTTTTGCAGTGGTAGAGCTGCTCTGTATCTTGCCTATATCAATGTCAGTATTCCGGCTGCAACACCGCTCTCTAGATTTACAAGATGCTATCATGGAAGAAATTTGGGAAAGAAGACATGGGACAGGGATTACTTCTTACAAACTGTATTATCTGTATCTGTATTATTTCTTACAAACTGCATGTAAATCTACAATTATCTCCAAACAAAAAGTTTACCTAAAACAACGTGCAAGCGATAACAAGAAAGGATGAAAACAATATAGTATGTGGGCTCCGGGTCCCCCAAACCACCACCACGTCTGGAGGTTTGCTGGAGGGAGTCAGGGACTCAGCATAGTTGTAGTTAGAGCGAAGGTTTACGGCAGTCAGCAGTGAGGGTGCACACTCACATCAGAAAGGAACAGACAAAGGTGGGCTCTGCAGTGTGGGGCATCCATCTGTATTAGGGACCAAGAGGAGCAGGCTATTAACACACTCAACACCTCCTGCGGATCTAAAGAACATCACGTTGAGAAGAAAAGGCTGGTCTCAGAAGTCAGTCTCACGCACTGTATGGTCTTGGTCCCTAAAACAGATGGATGCCCCACACTCTGCCCTCCTGTGGGCACACTACTCCTCCTCCTCCTCCAGCAAGGAAAGTGCAGCAACACACATGCAAATCTGCCCAGACGTGCCCAATAGAGACTCAGGACCGAGGGTTTTACCTGGGGGCTGGTTCTATGGGCACATTTTTTTCCTAACGTGGACTGAAGTCCCAGGCTCCCAAGGAAAGCAGGTATGCGGTATAAATGACAGTTTGCACAAACAGGCCAAGCCTCCCTACTAGTGAGGAAAGGAAATTCAAATTCCCAGGCGCCTCCTAAGAGCTGACCTTGCCTTTCTAGGTGAGTAGCCTCAGCCTGCCATGTCAACTCTTTACTGCACTTCACGCAAACACTGACCAAAAGCAAGCTGGGGTGGCTGCTTTAGTATCACAGTGGACCCACAAATGAATACTATCAGGGCTAAGTAGGGACAGGACTTAAAAATAAAGGGTTCAGTTCTCAGAGTCGAAATAATAATTCCATCTATACATGGAACCAACAGGAAAGCTTCAAAATACATGAAGTAAAAACTTACATAATCAAAACAGAAGTAACCAGATCCACAATCACAGGCTTTCTCATCACTCTCTAATTAATTAACAGAACCAGAAGGCAGAAAACCACTAAGGGTACAAAAGTCCTGAACAACATTATAAACCAAAATTGACCCAATTGACAAACTATTCACATTCTTCTTAAATGTACATGAAACATTCACCAAAAGGCACTGTATTATTAGACATAAAACGATGCTTTAAAAAAATAAAAGAATAGAAATTATACAAAGTATAGTATCAGACTATAAGGAAATTAAACCAGAAATCAGTAACAGAAATATATTTGGAAAATGTCCAAATATAAGGAAATTAAACAACACATTTCTAATGACCTATTAATTGATGAGGAAGTCTCAAGGAAATTCTTTTAATATTTTCAGTTGCATGAATAAGAAAGTACAGATATCATAATTGGCAGGATGCAGCTAAAGAAGTGCTTAAATGGAAATTTTCAGCATTAAACACCTATATTAAAAAATAATAATGATCTCAAATCAGTAGTCCAAGATCATACCCAAAGAAAAGCAAACTGGACCAAAATCAAGAAGGAAAGAAAAAATATGGTTAAGAGCAGAAACCAATGAAACTGACAATGGAAAAACAATACAGAAAAATCAGTAAAAACCCAAGCTTGATTTTAGGGGGAAAAAATCAATAAAATGAATACAATTCTAGTTTGACCAATAAAAAAAAGAGAAAAGACACAAATTACTAATATTGGGAATGAAAAGGGGACCATGATTATTGCTTTTACAGCATGATGATCATGAGAGAATATTAGGAGTGACTTTATACCAATAAATTTAAATCTTAGATGAAATGGACTTATTCTTTGAAAGACATAATCGACCAAAACCCACTCAAGAAGAAACAGATCACCTGAATAGCCCTGTGTCTATTAAGGAAATTAAATTTGTAGCTAAAAGCCCTCCAAAAAAAAAAAAAAGAGAGAGAGAGAGAGAAAGAAAACTCCCAGACCATATGGTTTGACTGGCAAATTCCAGCTAACATTTAAGGAAAAAAATAATACCAATTTATATACAACCTCTATCGTAAGACAGAAGAGAACTAAATGCTTCCAAACCTATTTGAAGCCAGAATTACCTTAATCATGCTAAGACCAGAAAAACACATCAAAAAGGTTTAATTTCAACAGAGCCTAAATTATTAGTTTTTATTTTATGGATTATGCTTTTGGTGTTGTATGTGAAAACTTTTTGCCTAACCCAAGGTAGCACAAATTTCATTCTATCCTTCCTTCAGAAATTTAGTGGTTTACAAAAAAATGTCCAAGGAAGTATTTGCACGTCACATTTCTGGTTTGTTTCCAGAATACATAACAAATCCTCAAAGCATAAGGGAAAAAATCCAAAATAAGGCAGAAGATCTGAAGAGACACTTCATTGAGTGGATTTCAAATAAGCACAGGAAAAGACACTGAAGCGTTCGTCATGAGGAAAATGCCAACCACAACCACGGTGAGATGCCACTCCGCCTCTACTAGGATGGCTGAGATCAGATGGCCACTGGGACTCTCACACAATAATTAGTCTGTCATCAAACGTTTCAACACTGGAGAAATGAGTTGGTAGTCTTTTAGCTCTTCATTTTGAAGAAATACTGGATTTCCAGAAAACTTACAAAGATAGTAAAAAGTTCTCTGTTCCCTTCCCTAGTTCCCCCTAAAGTTAACATTGTCCCTAAACCTAGTAAGGGCTTCCCTGGTGGCTCAGAAGGTAAAGAATCTGCCTGCAATGCAGGAGACCCCGGTTAGATTCCTGGGTCAGAAAGATCTGCTGGAGAAGGGATAGGCTACCCACTCCAGTAGGCTTCCCTGGTGGCTCAGATGGTAAAGAATCCACCTGCAATGAGGGAGACCTGGGTTCTTTCCCTGGGTTGGGAAGAGCCCCTGGAGAAGGAAAAGGCTACCCACTCCAGTATTCTGGCCTGGAGAATTCCATGGAGTGTATAGTCCATGGGGTCACAAACAGTCAGACATGACTGAGTGACTTTAACTTCACTTCACTTCACAAACCTAGTAAAATTAACAAATGAATTAGTTGACAATGATACAGTGTTAGGACATAAACTACAGATATTATTCATGTATCCCCATTTTTCAACTAAAGTTCATTTCTTGTTCTGGTTCATATGCCCTGCATCCCTGGTCTCCTTCCACCTGATAGTCCCTTCATCTCTCATTTTCTTCATGATCCTGACAATTCTGAAGAAAACTAGTGAGGCATTCTGCAGAACATCCTCAGTGTGGTTTGTCTGCTGTTGTCTAATGACTATATTGAGGTTACAGAAGTTGGGCAAGAGCATCACCCAGGTTACATACTTTCCTAGAGCATCAGGTTGGAGTAAATAATGACGCATCACTTGGCTAAGGTGGCGTCTTCCAGCTTTCTCTGCTATAATGTTAACATGTCCCCCTTTGTCATCAGCAAGCTTTGGGGTTTCCTTTCTCTCTCCCCTTTGGCACCACATGAGCTCTTTTGATCTTTTTAATTTTTTATTAATCCATCATTTCTGCCAGAGTTTCTTTTTCTACTTTTATTTCTTTTACCCTTTGATCTTCTCTCCAAGGCCAGCTTTGGATGACCCCTAGGGATTTTCACTCTTCTATTTCCTTTTCTCATCTTTGTTAGCTTTCCTAATTCTTTGCCCTTGTTTCCTCAGAAATCTCCTAAATCTGGTATTTCCAGTCACTAATTCATTCCTCAGTTATATCCCTTTTTGCTAAATAGCCCATCATTATTCAACTCATATACTTTATACCTAGATTTTTAACTTGTCCATTTTGTTTTCCTGTTCCTGTTTTATGTCTCTTTGCCTCTTTTAGTAGGTTTATTAGGCTCGCTTTTTTTTCTTTTTCACTATGTTTATCAGAAGATATTGAATATAGTACTCTGTGCTATACAGTGGGAACATGTTGTTTATCCTCTCTATATATGATAGCTTGCATCTGCTCACCCCAAACTCCCAATCCAACCCTCCCCCACCCCTCCCCTTTGGCAACCACCAGTCCGTTTCCAATGTCTGTGGGTCTGTTTCTGCTTCATAGATAAGTTCATTTGTGTTGTATTTTAGATTCCTAATATAAGTGATGAGTATATTCCTTAGGTTCATTTAAAATCTTGGTCTATACGTTTTAATACATCTGTTTCTGATGCATTCTGGAATGACATAAACCTTTGAGGATGCGCAGCCCTGCCAGTGCCCTGAGGGCAGGGGCTCCTGTGTCTGCTGACGGTGCAGGGCCCACTAGTCGCTGCCCATCAGACTCCTCTTCTCCCAAAACCTGGTGCAGTCACGGGAGCCCTCACGCCATACACTCACTGATGGACTGTCTCATCTGGGCGATGCTCAGGCTCAGCTCCCCTACATTTAATTGGTATTAAAGATTAAAAAGCAAATTACCAAAGCAATCACACAGATCCACTTGTCTGTATCTCGCCACGGCTCCCAAGCAGTTTGATATTTACTGTCAGCTGGCATTTAATTACTCAGCCAGATTTGCAGACCATAATTGACAGAATGCTGAAGACTAATTCTTTCAAAGGACGCTCTCCCCATACAAGAACACTCGGGCTCAAAGGCGACACCATCTCTGCTCCAAAGATCAGTGAGACATACATGGGCACAGATTGATCCCTTCCTTCCCCTTCCTATTGCTATGGTAGCTTTAGGTCCTCAGGCCTGTGGGAGTTAGTGGGAAAATGCAAAGGAGACACTGGCACAGGAAGCATTTCCCCTTGATAGTCGCCAAATCCAAACCAGTCTCCAATCTAGGGAAATTGCCTTGAGCCTGGAGAAGGACCTCCCTGGAGGCTGAACTGCACAGCCACTGATCCACTTCTCCCCCAGGTGCAAAGGGAGAAGCCCAGCAGAGAAACAGGAGGCTTCTGTCTGATTCTGTGTTTCTGAAATGTCCCTGAACAGGGTGAAAGCCCACCTCACGTCTCAGGTCATGGACCTTCCTAATCCTGCATCGATTACCTCATGCACCATTTAATAATTCAGACATCTCAAACCAAACTAGGCCAAGCAGCACAACACAGACAAGAGGCTAATGCGGTTCTAAGGAAATGGGGAAAAGATATTAATGGAGCAGTTATTTCTCTTTCTACTCTTTCAAGGTCGCCATTCACTACTGCTCAGGGCTGTAGGAAAAGATAGAGATCTTAACACAAAGCGGGGAGCTAGTGGCACACTGGTAAAGAACACCAAGACAGGACGGGCAAATTTCCAAAAGGAGAAATAAAATCTCCCTGCATGTTCTTAATTTCAGCTAGTGAATCAGCAAGGTCAAGTACCAATCTGGGTAAATACACTTTGGCTTTCAGGAATTTTTTTCTTAAAAAAAAAAAAAAAAAATTAACTCAAGAAAAAAAAAACAAAAAACATTTTTTAAGAAAGGTAGAAGAACTAAGACTGAGAGCAAAGCTTAACTTTGGAGGAATCGATTTGTTGGGAACTTGCTCTGCACCAGGAGTCGGTCCTGGTCTCAGCCTCACCCTGCGCTCAAATCCTAAGCCTTTTCTTTTCAACATTCGGAAACTAGGTTCTGTCACCACCATATCTGAATCTGAACAAGGTCAAACTCTTCAGGCCTGGATGAGGTAGCAAGGTTAGGGATTTTATAAACTAGTTTGCCTACAAGCCACCTGGCTTTCCGTGGGCCCAGGCTGATGGGGACAATTTTGGATGCTCCCCTGAGGGCACGGAGGAGTGGGTGTGGCCAGTGCCCAGGGAGCTGACTGGTACTCAGATGCACCTGTCTGGGATCAGACGCCCTGATTAGCTTGGGCTGCTCTGCCTGTGCCCTCGCCCACAGCTTCCCTGCCCTGAAGGCTCCCACATGCCTCTTCCTGTAATGCCCTTCCCCAGAAACTTCCATGGGCGTGGCCTAGCAGTCCTAAAGGAAGTTTATCTCTAACTGGCTGATTGCCTATCTAAAGAAATTAACTAAAGAGCAAATTTGGCCTATTCTTTTCAAATCTCTGTGCCTTAGAGCATGTATATTAGCACAGAGGCCCCGATAAGCAGCATTCCCCATCTCCATCTCCGGGGCACCATGTGTGGCCCTGAAACCCCCAGCCCCTGCGAGGAAGCTGGCATGTCCTCCTCTCCCACTCATGGTCTGAGCATAGCTTTTACTCTTGGTCCCAATGCCACCAGGCTGGCATGCTGAAGGCCCCTACATTCAGATGTCCACAATGAATCGTTGTTGTTCAGTCGCTAAGTCGTGTCTGACTATTTGCACCCCCATGGACTGTAGCCTGCCAGGTTTCTCTGTCCATGGGATTTCCCAGGCAGGAATACTGGAATGAGTTGCCATTTCCTTCTCTAAAGCATCATTCTGACACCGGGATCTAACCTGTGTCTGCTACATTGGCAGGCAGATTCTTTACCTGAGCCACCAGGGAAGCCTTCCACAAAGAATATGTGCTTTAAAAATCATTCTTAATAAGCATTCATCTACAAATAATGTAAAAGCTAGAATCTCCATTTTAAATATATATATAATCCCAAGCATTATTAACATTTTGATATGCTTCTTTCCAATGTTTTTTTAAAAAATGTTTCCGTTATAATCATGATATATTTATTTTTGTACTCTGTATTTTTTACTTAATTTTATGCAAGCACTTCCCCCACTGAGAAGTATTCAAAACGTCCATTTTAGTTAAAACATAACACTTGTATAGAATGGAGTCACCCTTGTTTACTTAATCATCCCCCTATTGTTGGGTATTCAAGTGGTTCCACTCTTCTCACTATGATGAATAACCTGGAATGAACATCTTTGGACATAAATCTTTGACCTCATCATTGATTACATTCTTGGGTTTCCAAGAGTAGAATTATTGAGTCAAAGGGTGAACACATGAAAGCTCTTAAAATAAATTGCCAAATTCATATACAGAAATGTTGCTTCAATTGATACTCCCACCCACATGTATTATCTTCATGTTTAAAAATCTTTAATAATCTGATAGCCCCAAATGGTGCATCATCAGGTATTGATCTGTTTCTTTGTGGGTTTTTTCCACCATTCCAATGCTGAGAAAGGCTGTGCTCATTCAATCAGCAGAAAAATAACCACCTCCATATCATTGTTTTCCAGGGCTTCATCATCGTACACTGAACTCTATGAGAAACTGGCGAATGTGGCAAGAGGGCTCTGCTCTTGCAATGGAGCCCCCTTTGCCCACTCCCCCCTGCACCCTCATGGAGGGCTCTATTCCCCTGCTCTTCTGCCCAGATCCCACCACAAGCAGGTGCCCTGGCACATGGCCCCTCTTCCCCTTGCCCTCTGCGCTCCTGCCCTCCCATCTCAAGCTCTCATTCTGGTCTGCTCCTCTGCCCAGCAGCTTCATGGAAGCTAGCCCCTCTGGCAGACCTGGGATGTTCAGTGCTGCCAGGGACTTACCTGAGCAAGTCCATAGCCCAGGTGCAATGAGGTAGCCAGCCTGGTTTCCCAGCAGGTCCAGACCTGTACTCCCCACCCAGTCCTCACCCGTGTAGCACTGATCCCCATCTTTCTGACTCTATGTCCAGCACTCAGTCCTTTTGAATGTAGGCGGGGAAGAGGAGGTCGTTTGTCAAGCCCAAATTTAAATTGATTTCTCCAATCAGTAAATCTTCCTTTATTTTATATCTTTGAATATTCATTATCTTTGAATATTTATATACTTAAGTCTGGGGGATTTACTCTATTGTATGGTCTATTCATGATATTGGTTCATCCTATCATATACTAGAGCTACTGTTTAATATGATAATATTTATGCTATTCTATTTATGATACTCGTTCATAACTCAGTATCATATGGATTTACAATATGTTTACCACTTGTATTTTGAAAGATGCAATGATGATATTCATCTGAATTGTCACAGAGAAGCCCTCAGTACAGTGACTCCGAAACTCTGCAGCATTTACAATCACCTGAGCAGGTTGTAAAAACAGTAACATTCAGGTTGCACTCGGTGCCTCCAGTGAAATCAGAAAGTCTCAGGGTGGAAACCATGTCCACATGATTCCAAAGCGTAACACAGTTTAGAAACTGCAGCCTCAGGAGGATACAGTGCAGAGCTGAGAGGTGAGGCATTTCCAGCCAGGTTCTCCACTGCTCCTACAGTCCTTACCAGCTGGACCAGCACAGGCATATTAGTACCTGATCATTACTTCCCACACTGGAAACAATGGTCCATTAATAAAAGAAAGTCTTTTCAACAGTCTCCACCACCCAAAAGAAATATACTCAATTATCTGTAGCTGTAAACCCTGCTAGACAGTTCAGCATCTAATGGCACAGGCTGAGGTCCCTATTCTCTGGGCTTTATGGGCCAGGACAGACTATGGGAAAGTAGATCCATGATATATATACACAGATGCTTCACAAAAGCAGGATGCTTAGACCCAGAAATTAAGAATAAACCACTAAATAATTACAATATGCCTTCCTTTTACCAATTCAAAGTATTGTGACAAAGCTGGAAACAACTTCTAACATTTGCACAGCCTTCAACTTGGTCCAGGCTACAGGAAAAAAGCCCAGAATTTTTATAGCATATTCCTCTTAAGGAGTCATCTCTCCACCCCCAGCCCCAAATGTGCATCTACAATTTTAGCCTTCTGTGCCTCTCTGTCACTGCATCCGTGTAGGCCAGAACAACCATGGCTTCCTCGGCCCCCCAAAGCTGGACTGTGTCTGCTGGGGCAGCACCTGCCACCATGCCCGAGCCCCCCTCTGAGAACCCCGGGGGCTTCCTCCACCCTCCAGGGCTCCCTTTACCCAAAGATGGCTCCCGACTTGGCATCATCTTCAGGATCTGGCCCAGGCTGGACCCACGCTGGCTGCACCTCAGGATGCCCTCCTTCAGACAAAGCACAGGCATGCCCATGTTCTGCCCCTGCCCTTAGAGCTGCCCAAGGAACCCAACCTCCTGTCCAGAGTTAGGCTTTGATCCTGAACCCCCTCACTCAGCTCCCATACTCTCCTATCTGCCCCCGTGTCCCCAGGCTTCCTATTTCCTCAGCACCTTGTATGCCTGGGGAGGAAGGAGATGGCTGACTCAGCCCTGCTCGGGGACTCACTGGGGGCTGGCCTGACCCCTTCTCTTTGGAGCTCACGCCATTGTAGTGTTTCCTTTTGCACTTTGCACCACCACACAAGACAAGGACCCCCCGGCTGCCCTTTCTTTCCATCCAGGGCCTGCCTGAGCACAGCAGCATATGGGTTCTGTCGACATCCTCCTCTCCCACACCCACGCTCCCCGCCTGTCCCTGAGCCCTCGCGTTCATACTCACAGCTGCCGGTCACCCAGGGACAGGGCCTCCGGTCCCCCACGTTCTCCAGCGCTCCAGGCCTGCATTTCCGCTTGACATCCTCCATGAACGTTTTAAGGTCCTGAATTCCAAGCTTCCAGCGCCAGACACTTTCACTTCCCCTGCTCCTCTGCGGACACTCTTGCTCTTCCACGTCGACCAGAAGCCAGTGTTGCAGCGACAACAGCAGCAAGTGACGGACCAGGACGCGGCCACAGAGTCGGGGGATGGGGGGTGGGGTGGTCCAGCCCGGAGCTGGGCTGTCTACGCAGATCATCTCACTCAGGTCCTTTACCGCCGCGAGAGCTGAAGCTTCAACAAGCCGAGCACCTGCTGCAGGTGGCAGGGGTGACTACCTGTCTGGGCACCTGGCCGCTGCAGACACCGACCCCGGTGGACACCGGCTCCAGCTCCTCTACCTGCCCCCCAGGACCAAAGGGCGTGGCCATGCGGACAGCTCTACCCACCAGACTAATTATGCAGGCCGCGTCACAACCTGTTTCTCCCTCTGCAGCGCTCAGTTTACGCCTGGGCCTTGTTACAAGTTGAATCGAGCTCCCCTAAGAAAGTCACAAGGAAATCCTAATTCCCAGTAGCTCGGACTGTGACCTAAGTTAGGTAGGCTTCACAGAAGTGAGCAAATGAAGACGAGGTTATTAGGGTGGCGCTTAACCCAGTATGACTGGTGTCCCGGTTACAAGGGTAAATATCGGGCATAGACGTGCGCACAGGGAAGATGCCACGCAAAGCCTGGAGAGATGCAGCCACAAGAGAGGGACCCACGGGAAAGCCGGGAGAGAGGTCTGCACAGAGCCTTCCTAAGGCCTTCAAGGGAGGCTGCCCACACCTTGACCTTAGCCTCCTGGTCTCCAGAACCCTGCGGCAAGAAGTGTGTGTTTTCCTGAGACTTCCAGTTTGTGGTCGGCTTGGACGGCAACCCTGGGATATGTGTTCCACTGTCCTCAGCCAGCTGGGGTGAGGACACAAGAAGGGGCTTCTCGGGAAATCTGGGAGGAGCCCCTCCGCCTCCCCTGCTGGCTATAGGAAAAGAGCGCACTGACGCAGGCTGATCCTGGGAACCCTCATGCAAGCGTTGGGGGGCGGGAGGCAGGTCCAGGAGGGGTGCTGGGAGTGGGGGGACAGGGTCCCTAACCCCTGTGACAGGCTGCAGCAGCTGGCATGCTATCCCCATTCTTGGAGGGCTTGGAGGGCTGAAGTATCCTGCCCTAGGACCCACAGTTAACACGTGGCAGCGATGGGAGTTGGACCCAAGACGACCCCAGCCCAAGTGCAGTGCTCTGACCCAGCACCCAGGGTTAGACTTCCGCCTAACAGAAGTGCTCTGGGCTGCTCAGGGCTGTGGATCTTCTCTGCTACTGCTACCTCCTCACCTTCCTCTCTCTCTGTTCTAGCCCACTCCTGGCTTGTTCCCATAACCTGGACTCTAACACAAATAAGCCTTTTCCTTCTTAATCCTGCACTTTCCTGCCAGCACTGGCCTCTGGCCCCGGCCTCCTCTGGCAGCTCCCAGTGGGCAGCAAGTCTAGGCAAGCCCTGATGCTTTGTTCCCTGCCCCAACCAGGGGGTCTCCGCCCAGGCAAACCCCTTCCTCGCCCTCTACCGGGTCTACCCCTGCCGCACTGCGCTTCACAATAGAGTCACCCTCACCTTCACTCCCACCCCGGACCGCAGCCACCCGGATGGCAGGGCCGTGCTGTCTCTGAGTCTCTCCGTCCTGACTTGGAGTGGAGGCCTGGTGAAAATCAAGGCAGCAGCTCAGAGCTTCCCCTCATCATACAAGTCCCACTCATCCAGCAAATATTTGAACCCTGCTGTGTTGAACAGGATAGCAAACGTCCCTGTCCACGCAGAGCTACCTGTATAGAGGAGAACACAGATGCGAGAGAGAAAGAAATACACCAGGCTTATTTAAGCAAAGAGAAATGGTTCCAAATGTTTGGTACAAGCAGTCGTACGAGATGCAGTTGGAGACATGAGTGAACATCATGGGCGCCTCACAAGCCATGTTAATCACCTGGCATGTAACATGTGTTAAACCCTTCCACATTCCCCACTAGAGCAAACGTGAATGGAGTTTAGCTTCCCCACCAGAAGGGGAACAAGACACCCAAAGACACTGGGTGGCAGCCGAGCAAGTCACAGGGCAGATGCTGACGATCAGTGGGGCTCTTCTGCCTCCTTCCCAGACCTGCACTTCTCCTGCAAGTCTGCTGGCACAGCTGGTCTGGTGGGAGATAAAACCTGACTCTGAGAAGCTGCTTCCTCTCAGCTCCACTGGGCTGGCCCTGACCCTGCTGAGCTGTAGGGCACTGAGCTGTGAGACCTGAGGGAAGTGAGTCTTTTGATGTTTTCAAAGGTCGGACCACACCGCTCCCCTGTGGAATGTCACTCAGCTAAGGCCGAGAATGTTTCAGCTGCTGGGAGAGCCAATTAGAGCCAATTATAACTCAACTAACCTCCCACGACACCAAAATTCCTTGTAGTGCTTGTCTGGGCTTCTTGCAAAAATAGTGTGCATCTGAGCCTGACTTCAACGTACAGTGTGGCCCAGGATAGAAGCCACTTGCTCAGCCCTCATCCACTCCAGCTGTATCTGACCACTCGCTAGGCTGGTTTTAATCACTGAGACCCAGACCCATGCCCAAAGGATTGGGTTCAAATGATGAGGGGTGTGGGCATCAGTATCTTTTAAAATATCCCCAGGGTTGAAAAACAGTAATGTGTATGAATTTACCTACAGAGACCACTGGGGTCTCTGAAACGCCCCCTCTGCCCCCTCCTTCTTCGTTATAGACACGTCTTCTAGGTTTTTCTGGATTAGCTGGCACCTGCTTCTTCTAACATCAAATCTTTATTATTCACTCGTTATTTTTATCATATATGTCTTTTTCATAAATATTCTACATATATTTTGCATTTTCATTTGATTTTATTCTTTCTTAACTAAATATATTTCAGATATCTTGAACTAAGCAAGTGAACAAAGTAAGCTTTTTAAACCTGTTTTCCAGGATAGTTTTGAAATTTATTTCTTTTTATTCAGTTAACAGAAAACTGAGTCCATGGCATCTGGAAATAAACTGGCACATGCTTGCTATGAGTATGAATATTTTCTTGTATTTATCTACAAACAGATATCCTTATTTCTCATACATACACAAACACATCACACACACACACACACACACAATTTCCCATAGCACAAAGTCTTGTCAATGCAGATATCCAGTAGGAAATAATTCTTAAAGAAATTAATGAATGCACAAATGGATAGATGTACAGAAGCTGAAATTAAAAGATTAAAAAAAAACGTGTATTCACATATATAGATATAAGCTTATATGTAAATATAACCTTATTTCCCGTTGGCGTAGGATACGAGGACATCTGTGATAAATTTTAAATTCAATGGGCATATGTAAATAACTGATGGATGCATATAGCAGGATATGAGCTTAAATTTTTAAATGTTAGTGTCCCACATTGTGCCTTTAATAATGATGGTATAAACAAAACATTTCCTTAGTGATTAAGTAGGTGCTTCCAAGATGAATAATACAATGTAACAGGATTCATTAGACTCATGATGAAAAGTGAAAAAAAAAAAAAAGTATCTTTCAGAACAAACAGTTCAGATCATGAGAGAAGTTCCAGACAAAAGGAGAAACAATTGAGTCCCTTAATTTTCTTTTTCTTTTTTTTTTAATGAGTTTTGCTGCACTGTGGGCAGGAGAAACTTTTGTATTGTTACCACTCAAAGATTTTAATCTGGTTTGAGTTAGCAGCACTTTCTTTAACCTAAATTTCAAGCAGAAAACCATTGTCTGTGGGACTCAGCTGCCCTGCCTGAGGACGATGTAGGCTCATGGTCCATGGCACCAGCTTGCCTCTCCACCAAAAAAGCACAGCACGGAGACCAGCAACCTCTCCACGTGACTCTCAGGCCAGCCACACAGCAGAATTACCTGGTAAGGCTTCTTTAAAACATCACCTTCTGACCCCACACCGGAGGTTGTAGTTTAATGCAGCTGAAACGGGATCTGAGCACTGGTGTTTTTCCAAAGCTCCCCTGGTGCTTATGAAGGCAGCCTTGGTTGGAGCCACCATCTGTTAATAGAACAACTATCCATACATAGGGCTTCCCTTGTGGCTGAGCTGGTAAATAATCCACCAGCAATGCGGGAGACCTGGGTTCGATCCCTGGGTTGGGAAGATCCCCTGGAGAAGGAAAAGGCTACCCACTCCAGTATTCTGGCCTAGAGAATTCCATGGACTGCATAGTCCATGGGATTGCAAGAGTTAGACATGACTGAGCGACGTTCACACACACACACACACAGACACTGTTACTTAAGGACAGAAGTAAGGCCCGGGACATGCAGTGACACAGCAAAGACAACACAGTCAGGGCCCTGCCAAGCCTGGAACCCCTGTTTCTGAACTCCCATCCGGGGTGGCATGGACTCCCAGGAGGCCCTCAGAAGCACTAGTCTCTGAGTGAACGGATGAATGACCCCCAGGAGAGCTGATGTTACCAGCATGGGAAGGAGGGGAGGTCCATGTGATCCCTAGTCACAATGTCCACTTTTCCCCCACAACACGTGGTCATGAGCAGCAGAGACCCATCATGCGAGGTTTTGACTAAGAAAGTGGCTGGAGGGACATGAAAAGCAAAGGTTTAAGGGGGGTCTTCGGAGAAGGCAATGGCACCCCACTCCAGTACTCTTGCCTGGAAACTCCCATGGATGGAGGAGGCTGGTAGGCTGCAGTCCATGGGGGTCACGAAGAGTCGGACATGACTGAGCGACTTTCCTTTCACTTTTCACTTTCATGCATTGGAGAAGGAAATGGTAACCCACTCCAGTGTACTTGCCTGGAGAATCCCGGGATGGCAGAGCCTGGTGGGCTGCCATCCATGGGGTCGCAGAGTCGGACATGACTGACGAAACATAGCAACAGCAGCAGCAATAGGGGTCTTGGGAAAGAAGAGCCACCTGATGAGCGGCAGCAGCCATGACAGACTGTTTCACACGCACCCCCTCATTCGCACTCCCACAAGCCCGTGAGAGTGATAACCATCTGGATGAGGAGCCTTCCAGCCTGAGTTCTTGGAGCAGCTCAGTAATTTGCCCAAGGCCACGGAGCTTGAGTCAACTGAGCCGGGTCTGTCTGATACCAGGGCCTGAGTGCTTAACCCCTGAAATATAAAATGGAAAACATCAAACAACTCATGTGCCTTGATTTTAGGTCACTGCCCTGAAATCCATAGCCCTGAGGGTATATCCCCATCTTCCCTCCATAAAATCCAGAGCCAAAAAAGAAAAACAAAAATCAAATCCATCTCCCTCAATTCAAGAAAGTATTAAAGTGATAAATTATGAATTAAAAGTCCAGAGACAAGTTACTCAGTCTTGCCTCCAGAAAGCCCATCTCCT
The DNA here is from genome assembly GCF_000754665.1 of Bison bison bison. NCBI lineage: Eukaryota > Metazoa > Chordata > Mammalia > Artiodactyla > Bovidae > Bison > Bison bison. Next base: position 2,718,411 of record NW_011494777.1, on the reverse strand, counting down.
GGCTACAAAGACCCTTTGAGCTTTGAACACAGTATTGCTATAAATGAGTCACATTAGCTCTCTTTGTTTTGTGTGTTTATTTATTATTTGCTCTCGTTATCTAGAAATCTATATTTTAACCCTAATTGTCTCCCTGCGGTAATGATTAAGGCATGACTCTGAGATTTGCATTGCAAACACCATGAGGCCCTCAACAGGAGCAGATGAATTCTGAACTTGGCATCTACCAGTATTTATTGCTTCATTTCTATCTTCCCAGCTTCATTTTGGGCCAAATTTGTTAATATATTTTTCAAGTTCTGAAAGGATGGGTGCGGATGGAATTCAGGATCATGATCTCAGAATTACATGGACTCTACCCAGTAGATCAAAATTGAACTTTTTATTGCCGGAACCATATCCTTAACTAAAAAAAAAACTCATGGATCAGTTGCCTTATCTACATTTTACTAATGAATATGTATAGGACCACCCACCACACGTACAGTTTCATAGAAGCTACTCTATTTAGACAATGGTTACTTGGGGAAACCAGAAAGGGCCTTAGAAAAAGGCATGCTGTAAGTGGGATGTGTTTTTATCCCTCCCAAGGGGAGGTGAGAAGGCTTCAGAAGTGGGTACCCGCACTTTTTCAGTTTTATCTTAAAAGTTTTGTTTATTTCAGGAATAGTTACAATACAGCTAAGATAATGTATCTCCATAAAGTCCCTTTTACTTTTTCCCTTGCTCAATTAGCCTTATAAAAGGCAACAAAACCCTGCTGAAAATGATACAAAGAGGAAGTAAGATTATCAACACAGTGCAAGTGTTTGAAAATAAGATGCTACAATCAGGTACAAGAAAGAGTCTGCATGCAAGTTAATACACAGCAACCTGCGTGTTGATGTCTACGTGACCTTGCCTCTTAATAGTAACAAAGCCTTCATTCACAGGGCTCTTTCTTTAGATCTCCGCCCACTCAGAGCTGCGGTGGGTTTTTCTGCCCAAGCCGTCCAGACCAGTTTACCTACGTCAGTAAAGCTGGCCCTGCTACACAGCTGACCTATGTCAGTAAAGGTGGCCCCATTGCAGAGCAGGTTCCAGCTATCGCCACTCCACAGTAACATGCCCAACGGCAATGTTGCCCAGCAAGTATCGTGCCAACTGTGGAATTAAACAGAATTCAGAGGAAGTGGAAATTTTGTAGAAAAGTGTTAGCACTAGTTAGTGTTTTGCTGCAAATAATGAAATGCAACTTAATAAGTGGCGACTACACCACATGACAAGATCTCTAGTTTCCCATTCTGTTGTATTCCTCTATTTCTTTGCATTGATCGCTGAGGAAGGCTTTCTTATCTCTCCTTGCTATCCTTTGGAACTCTGCATTCAGATGCTTATACTTTCCTTTTCTCCTTTGCTTTTTGCTTCTCTTCTTTTCACAGCTATTTGTAAGGCCTCCTCAGACAGCCATTTTGCTTTCCTGCATTTCTTTTCCATGGGGATGGTCTTGATCCCTGTCTCCTATGCAATGTCACAAACCTCCATCTGTATAATGTCACGAATCCTCCATTCATCAGGCACTCTATCTATCAGATCTAGTCCCTTAAATCTTTCTCACTTTCACTGTATAATCATAAGGGATTTGATTTAGGTCATACCTGAATGGTCTAGTGGTTTTCCCTACTTTCTTCAATTTCAGTCTGAATTTGGCAATAAGGAGTTCATGATCTGAGCCACAGCCTCTGGTCTTGTTTTTGTTGACTGTATAGAGCTTCTCCATCTTTGGCTGCAAAGAATATAATCAATCTGATTTCAGTGTTGACCATCTGGTGATGTCCATGTGTAGAGTGTTCTCTTGTGTTGTTGCAAGAGGGTGTTTGGTATGACCAGTGTATTTTCTTGGCAAAACTCTATTAGTCTTTGCCCTGCTTCATTCCATATTCCAAGGGCAAATTTGCCTATTACTCCAGGTGTTTCTTGACTTCCTACTTTTGCATTCCAGTCCCCTATAATTAAAAGGACATCTTTTTGGGGTGTTAGTTCTAAAAGGTCTTGTAGGTCTTCATAGAACTGTTCAACTTCAGCTTCTTCAGTGTTACTGGTTGGGGCATAGACTTGGATTACTGTGATATTGAATGGTTTGCCTTGGAAATGAACAGAGATCATTCTGTTGTTTTTGAGCAAATTTGGAAAACTCAGCAGTGGTCACAGGACTGGAAAAGGTCAGTTTTCATTCCAATCCCAAAGAAAGGCAATGCCAAACAATGCTCAAACTACCGCACAATTGCACTCATCTCACACGCTAATAAAGTAATGCTCAAAATTTTCCAAGCCAGGCTTCAGCAATATGTGAACCGTGAACTTCCTGATGTTCAAGCTGGTTTTAGAAAAGGAAGAGGAACCAGAGATCAAATTGCCAACATCTGCTGGATCATGGAAAAAGCAAGAAAGTTCCAGAAAAACATCTATTTCTGCTTTATTGACTATGCCAAAGCCTTTGACTGTGTGGATCACAATAAACTGTGGGAAATTCTGAAAGAGATGGGAATACCAGACCACCTGACCTGCCTCTTGAGAAACCTATATGCAGGTCAAGAAGCAACAGTTAGAACTGGACATGGAACAACAGACTGGCTCCAAATAGGAAAAGGAGTACGTCAAGACTGTATATTGTCACCCTGCTTATTTAACTTATATGCAGAGTACATCATGAGAAACGCTAGGCTGGAAGAAGCACAAGCTGGAATCAAGATTGCTGGGAGAAATATCAATCACCTCAGATATGCAGATGAAACCACCCTTATGGCAGAAAGTGAAGAGTAACTAAAAAGCCTCTTGATGAAAGTGAAAGTGGAGAGTGAAAAAGTTGGCTTAAAACTCAGCATTCAGAAAATGAAGATCATGGCATCTGGTCCCATCACTTCGTGGGAAATAGATGGGGAAACAGAGTCAGACTTTATTTTTCTGGGCTCCAAAATCACTGCAGATGGTCACTGCAGCCATGAAACTAAAAGACTCTTACTCCTTGGAAGAAAAGTTATGACCAACCTAGATAGCATATTGAAAAGCAGAGACATTACTTTGCCAACAAAGGTCCATCTAGTCAAGGCTATGGTTTTTCCAGTGGTCATGTATGGATGTGAGAGCTGGACTGTGAAGAAGGCTGAGTGCTGAAGAATTGATGCTTTTGAACTGTGGTGTTGGAGAAGACTCTTGAGAGTCCCTTGGACTGCAAGGAGATCCAACCAGTCCATTCTGAAGGAGATCAGCCCTGGGATTTCTTTGGAAGGAATGATGCTAAAGCTGAAACTCCAGTACTTTGGCCACCTCATGCGAAGAGTTGACTCATTGGAAAAGACTCTGATGCTGGGAGGGATTGGAGGCAGGAGGAGAAGGGGATGACAGAGGATGAGATGGCTGGATGGCATCACTGACTTGATGGATATGAGTCTGAGTGAACTCCGGGAGTTGGTGATGGACAGGGAGGCCTGGCGTGCTGCCTCATGGGGTCGCAAAGAGTCAGAAACAACTGAGCCACTCAACTGAACTGAACTGAACACCATATGAATAGGTGACTCTAAATACCCAAATGAAAAGTGATACATCTAATGTCTTTTGACTGAACTACCTTGTGTTCATGTCTCTAAAAAGCCATGGATTCCAAGCCATGCCAACAAATTAATAACTTTTTTATGGGAAAAAGGAAAACACTGCCACTGAATATGTCGATTATAAGAAACATCCTGATTTTAGAAACATTCAAACACAAGGGTAATGCGTCTTAGAAGAGAGAAAACACAGCAAGTTGAAACTTAATCTGAAGAGCTCTTGTACATTCACTATCTGACTTAACCTTGCCACACTTTCCTAAAGCAGCTGTGACTATTATTCCCATTGTATAGATTAAATAAATGAAGCCTTCAAGATGTTAATTAACTGCTCAAGATCTCACAGCTACTAGCCAGTACTGTAACTCTGATTCTGAATTCTGCACTCTTTCCACCACCCTCTATTACCTTGCTGTCTTAAACTTGTAGAACCTTTGAATCTAAAATATTTTGCTGATCACTAATAAGGAAAGGTGATTTTTGAGAGACTGCTACAGCAGATTCTTCCTAACTGCTCCTGAGATTCCTGTATGCTTGGCTAAGATTATTTTCATAACAACTGTAATTGAGTTGGTATAAACCAAGTTCTGTGGTCATTGTGAGATGATGGGTTAAACAGAGATGCAGTGGTCCCCAAAAGAGACCGGCTTCCAAGAGCAGATCTGGATCTCTGAAAGGTCTAATGGATCATGGAGCGAAGAGCTCGCTGTTGCTCACTTCATTACATGTCTCTGCTTTTGCAGACTGAAGTTTTGAGTTGGCTTCCTTAATTACCATTGGTCTATCGCAAATTTTTCTCTACTTCTCTCTAAATCCTTGGCTGAGCAAGTGTGCAATGCCCATGAACCTCATTAGCTGGCTATGCAGTCAGCTACTTCTAGAGCATCTCAGTGATCAGGAGGGGTTTGCAGGCGGCATCTCCATGTCCTAGACTGCTAGGAGTGGATTCTGTTGTGGAGTTTGGCTATGCTTGGAGATGACTTGGACACCCCTGGGAACTCACTGAATTTAGAGCGGGAGGTACGCTTGCCTGACAAGACCTGTCCCATGGAGGCAGCTTTCAGGACTTAGGGGTGGGAAGGACAGGGACATCTGACATCCCCAGGTTCCTGCCAGCCAGCATGGCAGCTGCAGTGTGTGTGGGCCAGGGAGCAGGGCTGTGCCTTTGTCAACACAATAAGTGCCATGACCTTGAGAGGGGAAACAATGCCCCACCTCTCACGCACTCAGACCCACAGGAAGAGCCTCAAGTCTACTTTGTGGATCAGTGTTTCCTACCTTAAATAAGAGGCAAGTGTGTTTTAGACCTCACCTCCCATCTCATTGTGGGGGATGCTGTTCTGGAGGCCACAGATGATCAGGGAGTTTCTACATTTGTGCCAACAAGTACCAACAGGTAAGTAGAATATCTGTTTCTATTTATTCATGAGAGCCAGCCCCCCAAAACTACACACTCAGTGATCATTTCAAAGTTTCAATTCTCTGTTATCTTTCAGGGGCTGGCTTTGTGTTTTAGGCCTAATTCTCTTACTAAGTCCCTTAGCATTTAGAGGAAAATGCTATGACTGAGTGAACAGTTTAGCAAAGGCAAGAGAGTGAGGTCAGAGAGAGGAGCTGATGGTAAATTTAGAAACTCGTGGAGGTTCCCAAGGCAGCAGCTCCTTGCATTAGTGAGGTCAGTAAGTGATCTCCCCGCGTACTGATCAGGCACTTTGGGAGACGAGTGGGCCCTCTGAATGGCCTCAAGAGAAAACAATGCAGAAAATGGAGACAGCGTTTGCAAGAGAAAACGGACTTTACATCCTCTTTCAATGTAGTCTGGAAATAAAATGAGATATTTACAAAACAAATAAGAAAACTGAGCTAGTCATTAAGAAAATGCCCCAACCATAATAAGGGAAAATCCAAAGTGGTTACTTCAAGAGAAGCCTTGAAGTAACCCTAACCCTTTTCCAACAGCTGTTCAGAGTGTCAGCTTCATTCTCAGCCCCATCCAGAGGCCAAGGAGCATACAGGATGTGACCTCAGCAGCCCCATCACCTTAGGAGGTTCAGGCTTCACTCTTTCCACTGTTGCAAAAAGAAGCAGATGTCCCCTTGGCAATTTTTCTCCAAAGGACCCCAGAAAGTAACAGCTGCTGCAGGCTTCAGCCATGCCTTCCAGGCACTTCTGGAGATGAGGGAATTTCCTTCCTTCCTCTGCACCGCACCCCCCTCCGCCGACCCAGTCTCCACCCACAGAGCCCAGTCTGCTCCAGCATAGAGCACAGGACAGATCTGATATACATAAATCAACATATTACTCATTTTCCAGCACTGCCTTTGACAGCTGTTACATGAGCACATTGTTAGAAACTGTCAAGCAGTGATACGCAGTGCCTTTCACAACATATGTTGACTTTTATCTAATGTGGTTCCATAATTAGCCCCAGGGAGAGCGAATCCGGGCATCCACCTGGCTGTGTGAGCTCAGTTAACCTTTGCTTTCTTCTGAGGAAAGTTAGCAGGGAGGGGGGTGGAGACCCAGGCAGCTAGTCACCTGGGACTCAGAGAGAACCAGTAGCATGTGACCTAGGCGGGGTTGGCACACTTCCCACACTGTCCTGCCCTCTACCCTGCTCCAGGGAAAGTATGTCAGTGATCAGAGGCTGAGGAGTCCACGCAACATTCCTGGAAAGAGCTCCCTGGAACCTGGGCCATTCAGCATGAAAGAACTTGAAAGAAAAAGCTAAGTACTTGCTTCAAGTGTTACTGTTGGTTCTCCTCCTCTGTGTTTGTCTTTCAGAAAAAAGACAAAACTTGCAAACTGCATGTGGCAATGAAAGCGCATCTCCACTGAACTTCAGAGTTCAGCGGGTCACTTAGCAAGGCGGTGTAATAGGCGGAATATGGACCTGAGATAAGAGGGTTCCGGCTCCTTCATTTACCAACAGAGGAGCATTTAGAAACCTTGTAACTTGCCACATCCTCAGCTTCACATGGGAATGAGGGCAGCAGGTGCTATCACCCGAGCCAAGAGTTCTTCATGGCTCCTCCAGCACTATGGACAGTGCCTGGATCAAGAAATATTTTTAGTGAATGAATTCATACACAGAGTATTCTAATGAAGATCAAATGAGATGTGGAAACTTATTAAAGACAATCTGTGTCCAAATATGAGTTATCTGATTTAACTTTCTATGTCTGGTTGGGGAGCCAAGTCAGAGATAGAGCTCTGGTTATCTTAGAAGTGATGGACCAGAATAGATCTGAGACAATCTGAAATGCATGAACAGGACTAAAGGCATAAGAGCTTTCAAAATATTTATTTTAAATATTTGAAGATAACTAGCATTCCCCACACAGACACACCCCAAGTCAAAAGGAAAAAAAAAAATCCCAGAAAAGAGAAATTCCTAAGAGAGACTTCTCCAGAAAGCATCGCACCTCCACCCGTCACTTAGATCATGTCTGTGCAGTCCACGAGCATCAGTCTTCCTTCCTCCCACGGTGAGCACTGCCTCTCGCACTACGGGAGCTCACCAGGAATGCAAGCTTCTAGTCTCCAGGGTGCTGTCCTTGACCTCGAGGAGTTGTGCATAGAAGTACAGGGTGAAGAGAAAAGGACCAAAGGCAGAATCCCAAAGAACAGGTGTTTTGGATATCGATGCAAATGAGAATCCAAACTAGGGAATAAAGATGTCATAGAAACTGACAAAGAAGAAACTTATAAGAATGATTCCTCACTTAACAGTATCAGGTGCCATGTGAAGTCTGAATAAGGTAGAAACCGAGAAGGATTCAGGAGATTCACTAACTAGCTATGTGAATATGATTTCACTGACACATGTGAACATGTAAGCAGCATTATAATGAAGGACTGCCTAGAGATCAAATGGTAAAAATTCTAAAGGATATAAGAACTCAGAAGACAGAGGAAAGATCTCCTGGGACAGAGAGGTTAAAGGGTGATTCATTTAGAAAGTAGGAACTTAAGTGGGTCTTGAAAGCCTAGTAGAATCTGGGAGAAAAGGAAAGAGACTAGGGTTTACAGCTAGGGACAGTGGTCTAGGTACAGCATGTTCCCATCCTATTCAAGGGGCAGAAGAGAGGGTTTGTGGGAGGTGAGACTGGAAAGGGGTTTGGAATCAGACTCCTAAAGATGGGAGAAAGGCCTTAGGCGCCAGGTTCCCAGTTGATCCCACAGGCTCTGGGGCAGAGCTAATGTGAATTCAGACATGAGGAGAGGGATTAAAAGCAGTGTATTGGGTAGACTGGAGGGGAGAGAAGAAGCTAGGTGGAGGAAGGGCAGGGCACACACGGACAGTTACTGTTCTCCATAAAAACAGTATTTTCATCATAAAAGGCTTAGGAAAGCATCTGCGCTTTAACATGGCATTGAGCAAATCTCCTCACCCCTTGAAGCAGCGTGCTAGATTTCCTCAGGTTCTGAGAACATGCACTCCCAAGTTATGCAAAGCTGGTTCAAATTAGCAATTCCTGTAGGACCTTGTCAGATTGCTTAACTTATCTAAGCTTCAGTTTCCTCATCTGTAAAATGGAGAAATTCACAGTAGCTATTCTGAAGGGCTTAAGTATAGTAACAGAGGTACTGTGTATAAACAGCTGGCACTGAATAAGAATAAGCACTGAAAAATATCATGCAATGTTATTTTTAAATAATATTGCTCAACCAGGTCAGAGAAATATCTGCCAATGAGGAGCATATGAAATATTTTTTAACTTAAAGTTTACATCTTTTGACTCCTTTCATCCACTTTGCCTGCCCCAACCCCTGCTCTTCTGACAACCACCAATATCTTCTCTATACCTGTTGCTGGACTTGTTTGTCCCTTTTGTCTAGATTCCACATACAAATGAAATCATTCAGTATTTGTCTTTCTTTATTTGACTTATTTCACTTATCCTAACACCCTCAAGAGCTATCCATGTTGTCACAAAGGGCAAGATTCCATTCTTTTTATGGCTGAAAAATAGTTCATTAATAGATAAGATAGATAGATCTCACATCTTCTTTATCCATCAGCATAAAAACAGACATGTAGATCAATGGAATAGAATAGAGAAGCCAGAAGTAAACCCATGCATATATAGTCAACTAATCTATGATACAGGAGGCAAAAGTATACAATAGGAAAAGGAAAGTCTCTTCAATAAATGGTGTTGAGAAAACTGGGCAGCTGCATGCAAAAGAATGAAGCTAGATGGCCATCTTCAACCATAATTAAAAATTAATTCAAAATTGATTAAAGACTTGAATGTAACACCTGATACCACATAACTCCTAGAAGAAAACATAGGTGGCACACTCTTTGATATCAAACATGGCAATGATTTTTTTTTTTTTTTGCTCCAAAAGCAAAAATAAACAAACTGCATTAAGCTAAATGTTTCTGCACAGCAAAGGAAACCATCTACAAAATGAAAAGACAACCAAATGGGAGAAAATATTTGCAAACTACATACTCAATAAGGGGTTAATATCAAAAATATATTATACAACTCAATAGCAAAAATAAATAAATAGTCTGATTAAAAAATGGGCCAAGGATCTGAACAGACATTTTTCCAGAGAAGACATACAGATGGCCAACGGACACATGAAAAGATGTTCAACATCACTGATCCTCAGGGAAATGCAGATCAAAACCACAAGAAGATAACTCCTCACACCTGTCAGAATGGCTATTATCAAAAAGACAAGAGATAACAAGTATTGGCAGAGATGGGGAGAAAGCAGAATTCTTGTGCACTGTTGGCGGGAGTGTAACTGGTACAGCCACTGTGGAAACCAGTACGGATATCCCTCAGAACATTAACAATTGAATTATGAAAGTCCAGCAGTACCATTTCTGGGTATTTATCCAAAGGAGACAAAAGCACTGATTCAGACAGATATCTGCACCCCCACATTCACTGCAGAATTACTCACAGGAATCAAGCTATAGAAGCAACCTAAGGACCCCACCGACTTCCAGTTGATCAAAAGGGATCTAGTCCCAGTGGGCCTGCCTAATCGGAGGCTCCTTCAGAAGGAGGCAGAATCAGAAGCATGCTCCCCCTTGGGCCTTCAAAATGCAGGCTTCACAAGCCTTGCAGCCTCAGGAGAAGAACGCTACCAGCAGCCAGGGGAGCTGGGAAGAGAAGGCAAGAGTCAAGTGAGCCCCAAATCCAGGCCAGCCCTGAGCAGAGAGTCTGGTCATCTGTGCCCTGACTCTGGCTCAGGAAGACTGAACGATGGAATGAATTTAAGTTATTTAAAGCCACCACATTTGTGGTAATTCTACTGCATATAGTAACAGAAAATTAATACACCAAGTGCTGGCAAAGAATTGGGGATCACACCTACCGTTTATGGCAGTGCATCTGGATCTCATTTGGAAAGCAGTCTGACATCATCGAGGGAGTCTCAAGACACACACGCTGTGTCCATCCAACTTTGTGCTCTTGCCCTCCCCCGCAACATAAACCCTCCTGCCTCTTGCCCTCCCCTCCCCCAACATAAAACCTCCTGCTGAGTGTATACATACCAGAATGTTCACAACAGTGTGGTTTAAACAGCCAAACTGTAAAAACGACCTAAATTAAATGTCCACCGTCATGAGGATAAATAGACTGTGGTAGAAAATCAGTGCGAATCAGCTATGGAAATGAAAACACTACAGTTGTATGATAAATCATATGAACCAATCTCAGAAACAATACTGAGTAAAGGAACAAGAGGCACCAGGGTACGCACTCCATTTCCGACAGGTCTGCGAGCAGGCAAAACCCGGCAGTTGCCGTCAAGGCATACCTAGATGCATTAACTTGTACTTTCAGAGGCAAGGGAGTCATTGTCATGAGCATCAGCGTAACGATTATCTTCCCCAGGGGAAGAGGCACTGTGTGTGGAAACTGGGGTGCTGGCAATACGTGTTTTTCCTTTCACACTGGTGTTCACTTTATTATTTTAAAAACTGCGCACACACGATGTACGTGCTCCTCAGTGTGAAGGATGTATCTCACAATGAAAAGACACGGTGTGAAGGCTTGAATGGTGTGTCTTATCACCATTCATGATAATGGCTTATCCGCTGTCTGCCAGAAACTTCTGGAAACATCGAGATGGAGGCGCCTCTGACTGGGGAACCCAAACAGTCTGTTCTGAGCCTGGGGCTGACGGCTCAGCATGCCACCCCTGCCCCCACCCCACCCCGAGGAGCCTGAGCCTCATGACACCTGTGCCAGGCTTGGCAGCTGCGGCAGGCAGGAAGGAGCCATCAGGAGCAGTCACTGGTGGCTCACTAATAATAAGATTCATTTCTCTGAGACTCCCAGGACACAGCCAGCGAGACGGGAGAATGCTAATGCTGCCAGCTAGGGCTCTGGGAGCTGGTTACTTATTTTTATTTTTTAAGGTCAATTGTTTCGGGTCGGCACACTTATTAGAGAAAGGATCAGTGGAAAAACAGCATGGGCCTCTGTTCTAAGACCAAGAGGGAAAACCAGACAAAAGGAAGACATTTAGTCACTAATCAGGTCGGAATCCTCCCTTCCAGAGCCTGCCTGACGTGACTGAGAGCAGAATCGGGGCCCGAGGCTGAGCTCACGGATGGAGAGCATGAGTCAAGAGACTGTGCTGATAACACAGGTGTCCCCAGCCTTCCTTCTGCTCCAGCCATTCCTGCGGTTTCTCTCTCTTTATCATCATCACTATCCGTGGATTATTCTCCTGTTTTGTGTAACAAATGACCACACTGAGTGACTTTAACCCACCTAGGCTTAGCTTCTCCAAGTCTTCTGTAGGGAGAAATCTGCGTCTGGTATGACTGGGTTCTCCACTCAGGCAACAAGGTGAAATTGAGATGGTCCCCAGGCTGAGGCTCTCACAGAGGCAGGGGAGAACCTGCTCCTGACTCGGTCTGCCTGTGGGCAGAATTCAGGTCCTTTCGGTTATAGGACTGAGGTCCCTGCTTCCTTGCTGGCTGTCCTGCATCCAGAGCTCCCTGTGTTCCTTATCACATGCCTCCCTCCATCTTCAAAGTCAGCAGCAGAGGCTTTCTTCTGAGTCTAATTCCTCTATGGATCTGCTTTGAATCTCTGACTTCCCTAGGCTCAGGTGGTTAGGTCAGACCCACCTGGATAACCTCCCTATGTTAGGGTCAGCTGATTTGGGTCTTAATTACATTGGCAAGGCTTTACTTCAGTATCTCGATGAATAACTGGGGAAATGTATGGGTACACCAGATGCCAGGAGTATCAGGAAGTCATCTTAGAATTCTGTCTACCACAGTCATCAATTGCTACCATTTTTATTCTGAACAAAGAATTCACAGGGATGTGCCCACAGAGATGAGGTGTCCAGAATGCTCCAGCTCAGGGATGTCCAGTCCCCAGTACCTGCCTCCACTGCTGCCGTTCTCCTCTCTCCTCATCCCCCCTTTTCTACTGAGATCTTTACACACATTCATCCAGACCACTTCAGATCCTGCCAAGCCATTAGGGCCTGGAAAACTCATGTGAACAGAGATTATGTGGTGGTTCAGAGCACAGATGCACCCAGTACTCCACACCAGTGGGTCGCACAGTGGCCCATGTGGTCACTACCCCATGGTGGCTCCATGGCCGCACTTGACCATGTGACCATCCTGCTGTTCCTCTGGTCTTGATTCCTTGCACCTGGCTCATCCAAAAGCAAGCTCATCGTCTGACCACTAACTGTCTCCCCCACCCTCTTATCCTATCTCATGCTGGCCCGGCCACACATCCTACACACACACAGACATGCAACACACGTTGTGTTAATCTTTGAATTCCTACTCCTAACAGAGACTGTTGATAACAAATTGACTCTCATTCTAATTAGATTCCTTTGTAAGTCATCTGATTTCTCTCTTCAGATGAGCAACTTAAACTATATATTTTTCTTTTTATCTTGGATATGTTGCTATTCTACTGTGAGGTATCTTGACATGAATTCAGCTTTGTATATATTCTGCTCTTTGTATGTTTTGGAACATACTTTCAACGTGAAGGTTCATTTTTTTTTTCCTTGAATTTTAGAAAAGTATCACTGTCTCTTCAAATCCTGCCTCCTCTGCCATGTTCTGCCTTGTATCTTGTATTCCATTCATCCCTCTTGGACTCACTTATTTTTAGTTAATAAACTATTTTTAGAGCAGTTTTAGGTTCATAGCAAAGTTGAGCTGAAAGTACAGAGATTCCCCATATGTCCCTTTCCCCCCACCCGTGACACACACAACCCTCCCCACTATCAACATCCCCCACCAGATAGTTTGTTACAATCAATGAATCTATATAACATATCATTATAACCCCAAATACAGAGTTTACATCAGGGCTTACTCTTGTCTGTACATTCTACAGGTTTGGGGAAATGTGTGACGACATGCATCCAACATTAGAGTATCATACGGAGTAGCTCCCCCCACCCTAAAAACCCTCTGTGCTCCACTGATTCATCCCTCATTCCTCCAGCCTCTGGCCACTATGATCTCTTAACTACCTCCATGGTTTTGCCTTTTCTGGGGTGTCATGTAGTTGGAATCATATGTATTCAACCTTTTCAGATTGACTTCTTAATAGGAGGCACTGAAGTTCTCGATGTTTTTTCATAGCTTGATAGCTCATTTCTTTTTGGAGCTGAGTAATATTCCATTGTCTGGATGGACCACAGTTTATTCATTCACCTACTGAAGGACATCTTGGTTGCCTCTATTTTTGGCAATTATGAATAAAATTGCCATAAATATCCACATGCAGGTTTCTGTGTGAACATAATTTTCAGTTCTTTGGGGTAAATACCAAGGAATGTGATTGCTGGATGCTATGGTAAAAGCATGTTTAATTTTGTAACTAAAGGTCCTCTTGAAGTGAAAGAGGAGAGTGGAAAAGCTGGCTTAAAACTCAACATTCAAAAAATTAAGATCATGGCATTTAGTCCCATCACTTCATGGCAAATATATAGGGAAACAATGGAAACAGTGACTTTATTTTCTTGGGCTCCAAAATCACTGAGAATGGTGACTGCAGCCATGAAATTAAAAGACCCTTGCTCCTTGGAAGAAAAGTTATGAGCAACCTAGACAGCATATTAAAAAGCAGAGACATTACTTATCCAACAAAGATCTGTCTAGTCAAAGCTGTGGCTTTTCCAGTAATCATGTATGAATGTGAGAGTTGGACCATAAAGAAGGCTGAGTGCTGAAGAATCGATGCTTTTGAACTGTGGTGTTAGAGAAGACTCTTGAGAGTCCCTTGGACAGCAAGGAGATCAAATCAGTCAATCCTAAAGGAAATCAGTCCTGTGAAAGGACTGATGCTGAAGCTCCAATACTTTGGCCACCTGATGTGAAGAGCTGACTGACTGGAAAAGACCCTGATGCTGGGAAAGATCAAAGGCAGGAAGAGAAGGGGACGACAGAGGTCGAAATGGTTGGATGGCATCACCAATTCAATGAACATGAGTTTGAGAAAACTCAGAAAGATGTGAAGGACAGGGAAGCCTGGTATGCTGCAGTCCACAGGGTTGCAAAGAGTCAGACATGACTGAGTGACTGAACAACAAGTTTTGTAAGAAACTTACAAAATGTGATCCAAAGTGGCAATACCATTTTTTACTCCCACCAGCAATGAATGGAAATTCCTGCTGCTTATCATATGTGTATTTTGAAAATATTTTATCCCAGTCAGTGGCTTACCTTCTCATTGTCTTGACATTACCTTTCACAGAGCAGAAGTTTTTAATTATACTGAAGTCCAGCTTATCAATTATTTCTTTTGTGCCTAGAGTGTTGTATAGAAACCATCTTCTCCATGCCCAAGGTCAAACTCAGGGTCATTAGATTTCCTCCTGCATATCTTCTAGGAGCTTTTCAGCTTGTGTTTCACATTTAAGTCTCCGATCTATTCTGGATTAATTTTTGTGCAGTGTGCGAGGCCTGTGTCTAGATTTATTTTCTGTGTGTGCATGTCCAGCTATTCCAGTGTATCTCTTGTAAAAGGCTGTCTGCTCCTCTGTGTTGCCTCTACTCCTCTGTCAACGATCATTTACTTGTATTTATGTGCTCTGTTTCTGGGATCTCTATTCTGTTCATTAATTATTTAGTCTATTTTTTTCAACAATACTGTCTTATTAATGTAAAGTAAATCTTAAAGTTGGGTAGTGTCAGTTCTCCAAATTTGTTCTTTTTCTTTCAATAGTGTACTGGCTGCTCTGGGTCTTTTGGTTCTCCAAATCAACCACAGAATCAGCTTTTTGATATCCACAAAGCAACTTGTTAGCATTTTAACTGATATTGCATTAACTCTATAGATCAAGTCGGGAGGAACTGACATCCTGACAATATTGAGTCTTAAATTTGGGATATTTCTCCATTTACCTATTTCTTTTTTGGTATCTTTCATTGGAGTTTTACAGTTTCCCCATATAGGTCCTCTATATATTTTGTTAGATATATAGCTAAGTATTTCACTTTGGAGGTTGCTTAAGTAAATATTAATGTGTTTTTAACTTCACATTCCACTTGTTCATTGCTGCATTCACTTTTCTGCTTGCTGAAATACATCCTTTAATTTATATTTTGTAATGGCCAGTGGGTGGAAAACTCAATTGTCTGAAAATGCCACTGTGTTTTTCCTAGCACTTGAATAATATTTGAAATGCAGCTAAAACTCTGAGTTGAGTTGACAGTAATTTTTTTCAGCACTCTGGAGCCACTACACTACTGTATTTCAGCTTCTTTTGTAAGGGGGTGTCCTAGCCACACACCCCCACCTGGGCTCTGCTCAGTCCCCAGCTGCTGTGAGGACTGGATGCCCATGGCTCATGGTTGCAGCCTTCTCAAGAGATCTGCCCTGGTATGAGAAAAGCTGGCTCATCCTGAAGTGACAAGGAGGCTATGTTGCCTCCACACCTCCCCACCCCATCCCACTCCATTTCCTGGTGCCCATCCAGTGAGTGACTAATACAGGAAAAGAAAAATCTAGCTTTGTTGCCTCAAGGTGGGACAACTCCAAAAGTTGCTCATAGACTCTCATAGGGTCAGGTTAAGACTCGCCTTCAGCTCCTATCTAGTGACTAGATTCTAAATGCTCCCCTTGCCCTACCCTATTCCCCTCACTATCTTTTGGGTTTACTCCTTCAAAAAGTCTCCAGACATCCCTGGTGGTCCAGTGATGAAGAATCCACCTGCCAGTGCAGGGAACACAGGTTCGATTCCTGGTCTGAGAAGATTCCACATGCCATGGGGCAACTCAGTCTGTGTGCCACTGTGGGGCAACCGAGCCCTTGTGCCCTAGAGTCCATGCAACAAGAGAAGTCACTACAGTAACAAGCCTGCTTGCTGCAACTAGAAAAACCCTGTGTGCAGCAACGAAGACCCAGTGCAGCCAAAAAAAATGTCTCTCTCTCAGGCTCTTCTGGGAACCAGACCTAAAACATATTTTAACTGACAATAATAATTAGAATAATGGCTAAAAACTATTGAGCACTGAATGTACACCAGACACAATAACTCCTTTATCTATATTACCTTGTTTAATTCTCATGATGACCCAAGGGATACAAACACCTTTTTTCCACGTGTGTTAAGTTTTCTGTGGCCACTGTAACAAAATGGCTAAAAACTTTGGAGCACTGAATGTACACCAGACACTGCTGCTGCTGCTAAGTCACTTTAGTCGCGTCCGACTCTGTGCGACCCCATAGACGGAAACCCACCAGGCTCCCCCATGCCTGGGATTCTCCAGGCAAGAACACTGGAGTGGGTTGCCATTTCCTTCTCCAATGCGTAAAAGTGAAAAGTGAAAGTGAAGTCGCTCAGTCATGTCCGACTCTGTGCGACCCCATAGACGGAAACCCACCAGGCTCCGCCGTCAAAATAGGATTTTTCAGGCAAGAGTACTGGAGTGGGGTGCCATTGCCTTCTCCGACACCAGACACTAATAACTCCTTTATTTGTATTACCTTGTTTAATTCTCATGATGACCTCAGGGATACAAACACCTTTTTTCCACCTGTGTTAGTTTTCTGTGGCCACTGTAACAAATTACCACAAACCAGGTGGCTTTAAACAACAGAAACTTACTATCTCACAGCTCTAGAGGCCAGAGTCTTAGAGAAAGGCATTGGCTGGACCACACTCCCTCTGGAGGGTCCAGGAAAGAAGCTGCTCAGTGCCTCTGGGGGCTGCCCACCTTCCTTGTCTTGTGGCTACATCTTTCCAACCTTTGCCTCCTTCTCTTCTGTGTATCTGTCTTATAAAGATACATATGATTGTACTTAGAGCCGAGTTGGAGAATACAGAATAAGCTGCTTCTCCCAAGATGGTGATTAACTGAATCATACCTTCTGCCATATAAAGCCATACTCACTCTTCTCCCATATACAGAGTCACAGATTCTGGGGATTAGGAATGGAACACCCCTTTCTGGATGCTACCATCAGCTCACTACATCATTTGCAAATGATGGGAGAGATGGCAAAGGCAAAAACAAAAAGTATGTGAAACAGAAATCACAAACCAAGATGGAAGAAATACATCAGCAGAAACAACAAATTTAAATGGCCAGAGCATCTCAGAATAGAATAAAAACAAAATACAGCTAAATGTGGTTTGCAGGAGACACATCAAAACAGTAAGACTCAAGAAGATTGAAAAGAAGGAGATTAAAGAGGATACACCAGGAAAACAGTATTTCAAAGGAAGCTGGGATGACTACAGTCATGATACACAGAAATCAACCTTCAGGTAGAAGGCATTCGCAGGAGTGATTTCTGTCTATCATGACTGTAGCCATCCCAGCTTCCTTTGAAAGCATTAGTCAGGATTGATTACGTTAGGTGGCAGCAACAAGTAACCCAAAAAATCTCAGCTTCTTATTCAAAAACAGGCTTACTTCCCACTTAGAAACACATCCATCATAGGTGGGAGCAGATCTGTTTCATAATTCATTCACTCTTGGACCCTGGCTGCTGGGTTAATCTCTGTCCAAAACTTTGCTGGGCCCATGACAGGAGGAAAGAAAAAGGCATCATGAACCATGATCTTCTGTTTGAAAGTGGTACTTCTCACTTCCACTCTACTTCACTGTTCCAACCAAGTTACACAACTAGACTTCATGTCAAGCGAAGAGAAGTAAGAATCTTCCCTTAGTGGGGGAAGTGAACATTTTAATAATACAGTCTACCATAATGGGCCAGCGCAGAATGATCAACAGAACAATCTACCAGGAAATGATAAAGATTGTTATTTTATCCAAATAATGATTCTGACTCAAAATATATTTTAAGCTGACAGAATTACATCAAGAAATGAACATTTTATGGGAAGGAGGTGGGAGGGGGTTTCAGGATGGGGAACAGATGTACACCCATGGCTGATTCATGTCAGTGTTTGGCAAAAACCACTACAATATTGTAAATTAATTAGCCTCCAATTAAAATAATTTTTTAAAGAAATGAACATTTTGCAATCATACCTGGAGACTTTAGAGTATTTCTATATAAAGTAGATAAAGCAAGTAGATGAAGTTAAGATATTAGAGACTCATTCAACAAAGCAAGTTGCGTTTGATCAGACAGACATGACAACGGACTGCTGTAGCAACAAATGAAAAACATCCATAAAGCATTCAAGAAAACTGAACTTGAATTAACACAGAGAACATCTCAGAAATTTTAGAAGTATCAGTATCCCAGAACACATCTTCTGATAAATTGTATTTATGTGAAAATGAACAATAAAGAGATAAACCATGATCGTCCAGGAAACAAATGTTAGAAATTTCAATGTATTCTTTAATAACCCCTTGAATATAGTAAATCACTACTTAAGTAACAAAATATTTAGAATTGAGCCATAGAAATATAATGTATTGAAACTTAAAGTGGGAGGGAGGTTCAAGAGGGAAGGAACATAGGTATACTTATGGCTGATTCATGTTGATGTATGGGAGAAAAAAACACAATATTGTAAAGCAATTATCCTTCAATTAAAAACAAATAAATTTTTTAAAACTTGAAAGATGCAGTTAAAGTTGTACTTAGAGGTAAATGCATAGCCTTAAAATGCATTTACTAGAAAATAAAGATTGAGAAATACCTAAAATCAAGAATGTAGAAAAATAACAAGATAATACACAAAGCTTTTTTTTAAAAAAACAAAATAATAAAAATCAAGAAAAAATAAACAGAAAACAAAAAACTAGAACCAATAAGAAAGTTCAGCAAGTTTATTACAGATATAAATAATTTGTAAAAGTCAGTTGTACTCCTGCATATAAGCAAAAGTAGATTTAAAATATTATTTAAATTTTTTAAAGTATACAAAATAATAGGAAAATAATAATGACATAGAGAAATATAAAAACAAAAGCAATATATTTTGTTTCTGAAAAAATAATAAAATTTTATTGAAATATGTTAAGGAAAATATAAATGAAGAGATGTCATAAATGGGAAGAAACTGATCCTTCTTTGCAAACTAGTCTAAACATTTTGTGTCATTTCAATAAAATCAAACAAGAATTTTAGAGTACCATGACAAGCTGACCTAAAATGTGTATAGAAAATCAAAAGATGAAAAACTGACCAAAAGTTTTTAGAAAGAATAAAGTGGGCATAATAATTACATCAGGCATTTTTTGCTCTATTTCATGACCTCCTGAACTTCTCTCCAGTTCCATCCTACTTGTCCCTCCCTCAGAGGTACCCCCTACTCTAAATTTATTGTTTATCAGGTAATTTTACCATATTCAATTTACACGCTGACATTATAAAGTATTGGGTTTGGGGACTTGGTATTAAACTTGATAATAATTGGCTTTATTCTGTAAAAAAAAAAAAAAAAGCTGTAATGTTCTTTTCACTTCTGTTGTGTATTTTAGATTTATCCATGTTACTCACTGTAGGTCTGATTTTTCGTTTGCACTGCTATAGAATATTAAGTTACATGACTGTATACTTGTTTATCCATTCTTGTATTGATGGTAGAGCAAAAAATATAATAGAGCAAAAAAAGATAATATAAAGCTAAAATTAAAATAATGTGACACTGCTGCAGAAATGAAGAGAACAAAATAGAGGGCCCAAGACAGCACCTTGAATGCAATGAAAGCTGGTATATATGACAAAGTGATTAGTACTAGGCAAAGTAAAGATAATAAACAAATGATGCCAAGGTAACAAGATCACTCATTTGGAAAAAAACCAAAATTATATTCCTCACTCCAGACCAAAAATACATTCCACATGGATCTAAAAACTAAAAGCAAATCTTTAAAAACTTTTGGAAGAAAATGAGAGAATGTCTTTATGACCTTAGGGTAGGAAAAGACTTCTTAAGACACAAAAGCACCAGCCATAAAGAAGGCTCATATATTTCACACTAAAACTGAAAACTTATGAACATGAAAAGTTACCATATACGAACTGAAAAGACAAGCCACAGATAAGAAATAGACTTATGCAAGACATAGAGCCAACAAGGGTTTATATTCAGAACATATAGAAACCAAATAAGCAAATCAATCCTATGGGGGGAAACTGGCAACTGGAATAAACAGGCAATTCATAGGGGGGATAAAAGCTGAAATGTCCAACATATGAAAATGTAGCCAAGTCACTAGCATTCGTAGAAATGTAAATTACAACAGTGATATATCATTTCACATCCATCCATTGGCACCGATTAAAAAGTCTAATGATACCAAATGCTGGTGAGAAAGACCATCAATACAAGAACGGATAAACTAGAATACAATCATGTGACTTAATATTTTACAGCAGTGCAAATGAAAAAATCAGACCTATAGTGAGTAACATGGATAAATCTAAAATACACAACACAAAGTGAAAAGAACATTATAGCTTCTTTTTTACAGAATAAAGCCAATTATTATCAAGTTTAATACCAAGTCCCCAAACCCAATACTTTATAATGTCAGCGTGTAAATTGAATATGGTAAAATTATCTGATAAACAATAAATCTAGAGTAGGGGGTACCTCTGAGGGAGGTGGATAGAACTGGAGAGAAGTACAGGGAGGTCATGGAATAGAACAAAAGAGAAAATGGTAAGATTTGGTCCGTCCAGTCAGTGATTACACAAACTTTTGCTATCACTCTTTGACTATACCTCGGAAATACTTCAGGTAAACAAGCAGAAGCAAGCAGTAGTGACTTCATCCCCAGCTTGCTCCTACAAGGAGAGGAGGTCAAGTTCCCAGTCTCTCTGATCTGCCTTTGACATTTGAGGAGAAAGGACATGAGGTCCCTTCACTTCCACTGAAGTAAGAACTGGAGATGGGTCTCTCACTGCCTGCCTCCAGCCAGCCTTTCATCGCCACTTGTGTATCGATGTCCTCCTCTGTCTCTTCACTGTGGGCCGTCTATTCTTTACATTCCTCTGGCCCCTCAGAACACCCCAGCCCACGCCTGTAGGGTTTTCAGCTCAAATGCCTCCACTGACCAAATCCCTAAGGGAATCTGGCTGACCACTCTGGGCAGCTGGCCTGGGATCAAGTGTCCACCTCTAATTCAACCAGCTTGAACTGAGAAGAAAAGTAATACAATCAACAGGGATGTCTTTTAGGGGCTGTGGGCTGGACCGGGGGCCAAGGATGGTTTGGTGAAGCACATGAACTCTCCTGCCCAGCCCGTCAATCCTGTTTAAATCGGGAGGGAAGTCCGGGGAGTCAGAACAGAGCTTTCCAGAGGCAAAATCGGTGCACGGGCCTGAAGCCCTCATCCTGTCTTTCCCCGCATTTCTCAAGTAACCACGTCTGAAGAGCTGACAACAGAGAATTACTCACTTCATATCATTTGTGTGGACAACAGACTCATGCATGAGAGCTAGATGGAAAAGTATCCACATGCCGAGAATGGGAGATGGAAGCTGTCCATCTACCTGCAACGAGTGAGAAGTTAGATGTGACACTGCACTGACCTCTGGGGCAACCAGGCCCAGACTGGACGAGTTATCTCCACCCAGGCCATTCATGAAGCTCCTCTCTGAGAACTCACTTCAGCAAAAGGCACAGTATCCATGCAGTGGTTCCAGAAAGAAGCCTGGGCAGCCCTTCCCCCTTTCCTCGCAGCTAACCCCCCACAACCTCCTGGGTGCTTCTCACGTCTGCCCACTTCTTCCCGTTTGCCCACACCACCTCCCACGTGCTTCAGCCTGCCCTTATCTCACCTGGTCTTCTGGAAGAGTTGCCCACAAGCAGGCAAACGAGCCCCTACACACTGTGACCGGGACCCGTGTTCACGCAGTCATCATCTACAACATTTCCACAGCGTGTCAGCTGCTGTGATGAGCACTGGACACAGGCTGGTTGGAAAGTCCAGACGATCCTTGCATTTTTAGTGCAAGGATCATGCGCTGAAGGGTCATTTTTTGTGCTGTCATGCTGGAGTATGACAGCCATTAAAAAGCAAACGTGAAGACTTCCCAGCAGTCCAGTGATTGGGAATCTGCCTGTAGTGTGGGGGACAGAAGTTTGATCCTGGTCCAGGAGGATTCCACGTGCTGCAGGGCAGCTAAGCCCGTGGGCCACAGCTGCTGAAACGCATGCACCCTAGAGCCCGTGCTCCACAAGGGAAGCCACTGCAATGAGAAGCCCGTGCACAACCAGAGTAGCCTCTGCTCTCTACACCTAGAGAAAGCCCACAAACAGCAACGAAGACTCAGCACAGCCATGAAATAATATAACATGAAAATCATTTTCATTATAAGCTGGGTAAGAGCTCTGAAGGAAAAGATCTGTTCTTTGAGGTTGTTTAACCAAGGAAGCCTCATGTACCTTTCAGGAACTCAGGAAAGGCTTCTCTTGTGATCTGAGGCTGACAGGGTCACAGTCCCCTTCTTCAGGATAAAGATAACCCGTGGCAAAGTCAGACATCACTCAGTTTCTGCTTCTCTTCCTGCCCAATTTCATCTCCAGCCTGTCCCAGCAGCCCGACGCCCCTCCCATGGCTGAGGGTGTCCCCTTCTCCCGGGGTCAGGAACAGCATGCACGCCACACCAGCATCTGGCTGCAGGTGGGCTGCCCAGCTCCACGTGCTCCACCGAGGGTCACTCTACCCAACTGTGTGGTGCAGAGAAGCAAGTGACTTGCATGACAGAATTCCCCCAAATCTGGCTGCACATGGGCTGCCGGGCTCCTCCTGCTTCGAGGGTCACCCTACACTCGTCGCCAACCCTGCCCTGCACAATCCTCCAGAGCATCCAAGCTCACACTGGCACACTCCATTTCCTTCCAAGAACCCCCCTCCGAGTGTCTAGCCAGCCCTTGGGTGTCTCCTCAACACTGTGATCTCTATGACAGGGAGTCAGCAGGGAGCCAAGGGCCATCAAGCTCACACATGCATGTGCACACATGTATGCACACACACACACGTGCGTGCAGAGCACAAGCTCCAGAAATGGAGTCTGTCTCATTTCCCATGTTTAGGGCAGCCTTCAGCTTTAAGTCCTCCACTCTTGGCAGTAGCCTTAGCTTTGGGAGAAAGACAAGCAACTTTAGAGTGATATGGAAATCACCCCCCAAACATTAGCAAGCCTGCGGGACTTGGAGCTGGTCCCAAACCAAATTCAATCAGCCCTTTTTTCCCCCTACGCCACTGCCTCCAGCTGAGCCCCATCTCATACAGTGGAACCCAGTGAATGAGGTGCAGCTGATAAGCCTCACGAGGGCCCAGCCCCACCGAAAGGCCCACGAGAAAGGAGGCGGGGGAGGGAAGGAAATGCGGCCAGGCCTGGGACAGCTGCCACACTCAGCCTGCTTTTGACAGAGGCCTTTCCCTGTACCGAGAAGGACTTCGGGCCAAAACACAAATTTACACGGCAAGGAAGTAATCCTGCTGGACCGCTGGGCCCAGATCCTGAGCTTTTAGAGACTGAACATGTTCAGCCTCTCCGTTAGTGTCTGGCTCAGAAAGCCCCAAATCCCCCTGGCTTGTCAGGTTAATAATTGGTATTTGCAAACGGCTGCTGGAATACCAGTGCCTCTCAGCATCTCTTACCCATAGAAACCTAATTGTAAAGGGTTCGATCCTCTGATGAGACAATGAAATTTCACAAGATCCATAAGGAGGGGCTAAGGAGCCTTCAGCACACAGCCCTGTGCTCTGAAGACAGAGCAGCGCATGTGCAAAACTGTCTCCCCAGCAACAGAAGAGTTTGGGGGACGTGTGAGCTCAGGGAGGATCAGAAGGACAGAAAACTGCCCAAATGAGTGTAAGGGTAAAAGTTGAACAAAAGTTTCACAGAACAAGATTCAAAGTGTTTGCTCTAATTCTTCTCAAGACTGATAGTATTTCCTCCACTTGATATGTTATGAATGACAGTCATCAGCACATGCTACCCCAGGGCTCCCCTAGCAAAGCCCGCACCAAATCTCATTACCAAATAAGTATCACTTATTTGGAAGATCTGGATACCCTGAGTGATGTTTCTCTCCTTGAAACGTCACACTCTATCAGCCCCTAACAAGAGTCAATCCAAGGGGAACTGGGAAACCGAAAGACATAAATGTCTCCCACGTGTAGTGGGGAGAGCTCTCTCCTGTCCTCTAAGCAACTCAGTCTTGTGTTGGGTTGTATTGGGTTCTGTTGGGTTGGGTTGTGTTGACTTCTGTTGGGTTAGGGTGGTTTGGCTTGACTTGGGTTGGATTGGTCTGACTTGGGCTGGCTTAGTTTGAGTTGGCTTGACTTGGGTTGTGTTGTATTGGGCTGGCTTGATTTGGGCTGAATTGGGTTGGGTTGGGTTGCTGTGGGTTTTAGTTCCATTGTTCCTGTGTTTAGAGAAATAAGGCATCAATATTGGAGCAAGGTGGTCTCGAGTTTTTTTACTGCACCTCCACGATGCTGTGACCTCAGAGAGAACACAACTTATTAGAGCATTGGTTCATGCTGTAGGAATAGGAATAGAAATGGGAATAATATTGACTTCCTTGGTTTAGTTTTTTAGCCCAATAATTGCTGTTATCAATGACATTTCATTCTGTGAGCACTGTCACGCTCATCACAAAGTCCCTGCAACAGTACAAATGTGCCTGTCGGGGGAGGCCATGCATCCCAAGGAGCAGCAAAGGTACAAGAAGTTGTACAAGAAGTATAGTTGCTGATCCTTCCTGGTAAATGACGCAAAGTCCTCATGAATCCTACAAGA
Organism: Bison bison bison; assembly: GCF_000754665.1. Classification (NCBI taxonomy): domain Eukaryota; kingdom Metazoa; phylum Chordata; class Mammalia; order Artiodactyla; family Bovidae; genus Bison; species Bison bison. The sequence continues at coordinate 2,693,650 of NW_011494777.1, read as the reverse complement.
TGCCTCATATGTAAACACAGAGATCATTTAAAGCAACAAAGGTATTTCTGAACTGTACTTCAGCACTTTCAACTATGGATTCCTACTAGCTTTGACTTCTAATTTCCTAATAAATGAATGTCCCATCTCCCAAAAAGAGGATTGAAAACATCTCTACCACCCCCTCCCAGGACAGTCAGCTCTGAGAGTGGCTATTGCTGCCTCAGAGCACGAGTCAGCTATGTCAGCCCCCAGGGTTCCTGGCCCCTCTTGGGGACACTTCCCAAACCCAGGGCAGGTTTGAGACTCTTGCACACAGATTTCAAGTCAAACTCATTTCCTGCCTGCAGTCTGCTTCACTCCTTCCAGGCCTCTGCTTCCACAGAACCCAAGGAGGCAGCTGTGTTTGGACTAACATTCCTGCAGGGGAAAGAGAACATTACTGCAAGGCAATAAGAGGGTGATAATTAAAACAAACAATAAAATGAAACTGTCATCAAGCATTTTCAAAATATGAGTTTCAACCAGCAGCACCGTACATCGAGCTGGGGCAATTCCAAGCATGCAAGCAACCCCAGTGCTCAGAAGCAGGGAGACCAACATGCCCTCCCAGGAGAGAGTTGGGCTGGGGCCCAGGGAGCTCCAGGAGAGGGCCTGTGTGAGTTTGCTGCGTCTGCAGTGTGACTGCTGGAGCTCTGTAACGCCAAGCCTCTGAGGCACAAGCAGGAAGGAGAGGGGCCACGGATTGGGCTGGACAAAGATGATCATCTCTGCTCTGGAAAGTGAGACCAACTCAAGCCAGCTGGCTCCTGGGAAGGAGGTGTGGCCAGGCTAGGTGGACAAGGCAGTAACAGAAGTGAAAGAATTCAACAGGCACCAAAGAGTAAAAGCCAGCCTTCGGTTCTGGCCAGCAATCCTTCAGAAGAGCCAGTCAGGGACCGAGAGGAGAACAAGCAGGATCCAGAGCTGGTGGTACAAAAACGAAATGCCAAAAGCACAGGAAGGTTTCAAAATGACCTATATTGCTTTTAGTCCCAGAAACAACCTGTTGGTGTCCATTATGTATTCCTTATATATTTATATACAATGACCAGACAAGATCAAGGTCATAACGTACAATGTGCTGTGTACAGTGCTCTTTCCTTCCGGAATTCCACCAACACCCTTCCACGTGACTTCTGTCTTAGTCAACTCTGGTTTACAACAAATGAAAGCCACTAAAAGTAGACACACAGAGAGCTGATCATATAAACCAGGAATTCATCAGAGAATGCAGGAAAGCACAGCTGGGACAGGAGGGACCAGCCCACTCTCACTCTCCAAGGTGCAAGGCATCCTCTCCCGCTGCCCAGCCCTGTTTCTGTGCCCAGCAGCAACCAACGGCTGCCCCACTGGGCCCCTCTCCTCCACAACGCCCAACACCAGCCCACCCAACTCCAAGTCCAAGGGCCCCAGCCAGGGGAGGTGGCCAACTCAGTTTAGATCATCTGCACACCCTTGAATCAATCAGCTGTGGCTGGCGGGCTAGGAGAGGCAGGGCATTGATGTGTCAGTACATTAAAGAAAGGGACTTACCTACAAATGTTATTTACTGTTTCTTCAAAGGATATGTCAGGAAAACAGCCTGCACTAGTCAGGGCAGACTAACCGCTATTTACAAAAACCCTGGAGGCTTATTTCTTGCTCACATCCCAGTTGACTGTGGGCCAGCACGGATGGTGGGGGTGGGGCCAGGAGGGGCACTGCTGCTTTGAGTCCTCCCCTGGCCCTTCTGGGCCCACCCAGTTGGCAGGACGAGGGGAAGGTCAGAGGGAAACTGGAAGGGGGGCACATATTGCCTGCCCCCCCCCAGCCACAGGCCAGCAAGGAATGCACCGAGTCTCAGGCCACGAGGGAGGGTGCACCCCCTGTGGAGCCACAGGTCCCATGTGGCCCAGCTGCCCTCCGTCTCCACTCTGCCGTGCACAGCTCATACCCAGCCCTCTCCAGAGACCCTGCAGCAGGGGAGGGGCCCCACCAGCCAATGGGCTTCCAGGGAACACGCTGGCCTCTCCACTGAATGGAGCGGCTCCCACTCCATCCCAGCAGCCTCTCAGGGTCCTCTGGGGAAATCCCTGACAGGAGCCACCTGGGAGCCCCAGTGATGAGCCGTAGAAATCCATTAGCATAATTAGACCTGACACGCTGTGATGTCATTACAGTCCTACACTATCTGCTCTTCATTAATAAGCGGACAGTCAGTCAGGGTACAACTGTCCAGCCCTGCCCTCACTGGCCCTGAATTAGCTCCCATGTGCAGAAGGGACGGGGTGGGGGTCGGTGACTTGTCACTGTTGACCCCCTCACCC